>NC_049227.1:57999101-58367851 GCF_011100685.1 Canis lupus familiaris
CCCAACTGAAAACTTTTTCAAAAACCTTTAAGAATTAGTTATTAATCTGAATCTTTAAAAAATTTTTTTTACTAATGTCATTGTTGAAAGCTTAAGAATAGATGTAGTTTAAAATGGATTGTTTAAGAACTGCTATTTGATTAATTTTCCACAGGTATAACATTGTCAAATGCAATGGTAAATGCAGGTTTGACTTCCTTTAAAAAAATAGAAGAAACAGATGCAAGGGAACTTGAACTGGTATTTAATATTCACTTATTCCTAATGTTACCTGGATTTTATCCTAATTTTAAAGCTTACTTTTTATATCTTTATTTTTTCTTAAAAATTGTTTTCCTTCTCATAGTCATAAGTATTTTAACTTAAGGTTTTAGGTAATAAGCATTATTAAAGCTGCTATTGACTCTAAAAAATATACTAAAATAACTTCTAGTCTTATGGTAAGAATATAATGATATAAATGTTTTTAGATTTTAAATAGACACCCCCCTTTTGGAACGCAAATAAAAGAAACAGTGATGTATCTACCAAAATATGAAGTTGAAGTGGAACAGGTAAATATTTTCTGTTTTTTTTTTTTTAAGTATTTCATTGTCTTTCAGGAATAAAGCTACCTATAGCTGACTTGGAACTGAATATGAGTAGTAAGGTTATTTTTAACACCTTTTATGCCTATCCTTTTTTTAAAGATTGCAAGATACAGTGATACCATGGCAGAAATATTAGTGACAATTATATTAAGAAACTTTGAACAGCTACAAGCTAGAAGAACATCACCAGATTCTCACTATGTTACCTTAATCATAGGTGATGCAGATAACCAGCTGGTTTTTAAGCACAAAATTATGTAAGTATAATTTCCATTTGATTTTATTTCTAAGCATATACTATAAAAGAAATATTCTGCTGAGAAAGAGTAGTAAAATCCACTGTGGGATTAATTAAATTACATTTTCCTTATGCTGTAATGGGGTAGTTTCTTTACTTGTCTGTTAAAGAAGGTATTAACATTGGTCTGTTGTTAGTACTCAGATGAACGAAGTGTGAAATCTATCACCATGGTTTGAAACGAGTGAATAAATGATCTTTAGGAGTAACTGTAGCCCACTTTTGTTGAACTTTCTTATTTTGTTGCTTGTCACCAGTCATTCACAACCTTGTACTCTTTGATTACCTTCCTTCTGCTCCTTCAAGATATATATCTAATATTTCCAAATTAAAACCCAACCAACTACTATAGCTTCATTTTAGGATCAGGCAACAAGATCAAATATATAAAGGAGGTATCTTTCCTTACACCTGGTTCTCTAGCATGCCATTCTATGATTTTTACATCAGCCTTTTTTCTGATACTGTTATTTTCTCCCAGGATGCCATAAGCAAACTCTAAGATTATCAGTTATAGCTATAGCCAGTATTTTTCGAGCTCTTAGTAGGTTCCAGGTGTTGAATTGTTTAAGCTTTGTATAGACAGGTGCTATCATTATCTTAATTTAATAGAGGAAGAAATTGAGACTGAGAGTTTAATTTGCCAAGGTCATATAGGTAGTTTATAGCAAAATCTAGATTTAAACCCAAGCAGTCTGACTCCAGAGCCTATGCTCCTAATCATATTATTTGACTTGTAAATTCAGGATTGGCAGTGACTCTGAAATGGGAATCTCTTCATTGTTGTCAGAGTACTGGAGGATATCTTTCTAAAATATTCTATGCAATGTAGTCTGTTCCTAAAGAAATAGAGACTTTGTCCTCTGTGACAATTAAGTCTGAAGGCAGTCTTGAGTATATAAATCTAAAATAAATTAAATCGCAAAATTGGTTGCTGGTTTGTAATGTTAGTGGATACAGACTATTTTATATGAATTTTAAAGATACTATTCTAATTCTCACAAATTCGTGTAAGCTGTGTATAACCATTTAAAAGTGGTAGTGACTGGGGCAAGCTCATGGGTTGTTGATGTCAACTCTGTATTCAGGTGGGCCTGAAAGTTGGCAACGCAACTTGGAATCAGCTGTTGGTCAATATGTAGTTAAGAAAATTATGGTTGTGGTAGCTGAATTGACACTCCATTTCTTCCTCCTCAGAATCTGCGGCAAATAGTTTTCAGTACTGACTTCAGTTTACTACCAGATAGAACCTATCTATGGGTTAGTCTGCCCTTGATGATTAATATATTATTTCATTTAGTATTTGGATCACTATTTAAATGATACATTGCTTTTTTTCAGGGATTCTGTTTTATTAAAAGCTGGAAATTGGACTAAAAAGATTGATGTGAGGAGAGCTTTTAAATCTGAAGATCTTAGCATAAATCTAATTAGTTCTGAGTATGGTAAGTTCATTGAAGTAATGTAAAGAATATGATAACATTAAAAAATTTCCTTCATGCTGAAACAGAAAAGCAATTTAAATGATACTGGGTAAAGGTAATTTATTTAAATAATATGAATAATTTTAAAGAAAGTTTCATGTATTTAGATAGGTAAAAGCATGGACTAGGTTAAAAAAATTAAAAATTTATCTGTTCATTTATAGGTATTTTATTTTTCAAGATAATAAAACTTAAATTGTAGGAACATTGATTTTTATTTTTATGGTGTATAAAGTTTAATTTGTGATACTTTTAACCCCCCCCCCTTTTTTGACATTTTTATTTCCTGGACTTGTTAGCTCTTTCATTTCAAAAGATACAGAAATATGAGAAATATAAAAACAAATAAATGATTTCATGGCTAGATTTATATGACTTAAATAAGTACTTGTATACTTTTTTTCCTTTTTCTAGTTGGACTTGATATTCAGCAGAAATTTACAGTCTTTTACTTAGGACCCAGGAGGCTTGGAAATCAAATAATTATGCAAAAAAAATCAGAAACAGAGATTTCCCATTCTAAACATTCAAATAGATCTACTATAGCAGGACCCAATAAAGGTAAATAGCTATAATTATTGCTTTATTGCATTAAAGTTATGGCTAGGAAGAAAAAAAAAAGTTATGGCTAGGGAGGAGTATCAGTGTTATGGTACTGCTTCATTCAGATGCAGATACTGTGGAATTAGATCTTTAAGCTTCATAATAATTGCATTAATGATATGTAGTAGGAATTCTTATAATTAGTATTTGTCAAATTGGGGTGATATTTGGAGCACAAATTATTTGTCTAGTTTTTTGATACACAATGCCTCTTTTTCATACCCATTCTATTCTTATGGCTATTGTTGGGGAAGAGTAAATGATATACAAGACTTTGTAGATTTGATGAGGCAAACCAGATGACAGTGAACTTAAAAATTTTTATTACGGGGGCGCATGGGTGGCTCAGTGGTGGAGCATCTGCCTTTGGCTCAGGTCCTGATCCCAGGGTCCTGGGATTGAGTCCCGTATCAGGTTCCCCACAGAGAGCCTCTCCCTCTGCCTATGTCTCTGCTGTTCTCCCTCTGTGTCTCTCATGAGTAAATAAATAAAATCTTTAAAAATTTTTTTCAATTTGTTTTTATTATGGAGTATTTCAAACATATGCAAAAATAGACAGACCTGTATAATGAACCCTAATGTACTCATTACCTACCTTAAACAATGATCAACTCACAGCTTATATTGTTTCATCTATACCTCTCTTCAGTTTTTCCCTTATATGTTTTGAAGAAAATTGAATATCATATTATAGCCTCTGCAAGTGTTTCAGTATATATTTGTAAATGGTAAGGATTTAAGAAAAAATATAAATACATTACTCATACATAAGAAGTGAATAGTAACTATTATCATTCAATACTGAGTTCATATTCAGATAGCTAATTATAAGTAAGGGGAGCAATTAATAGGTATTGAGGAATGTGAAAGCTGTGGCTCCTACCAGAGTAACCTAAACAGTTATGTTTTCTGAATTGGTAGTAATAGCAACTGCAGTGAAAGAAGGCAGGAAGAGCACATGTGAACCCATGAACACTCATCTCCCTCCCCTTTAAAGAACACAGAGGAGGGTACCTGGGAGGTTCAGTTGGTTAAACATCTACCTGTGGCTCAGGTTGTGATCCTGTATCCTAGGATTGGGCCCCTCATTGACCTTCCTGCTTAGGGAGGCATCTGCTTCTCCCTCTCACTCTGCCCTTGCCTCTGCTTGTGTCTCTCACGTGTTCTCTCTCTCTCAAAAAAAAAAAAAAAAAAAAGTGCAGAAGAACTCCCATCTCTGGGTAGGATGCAGTAGTTTGTGGCAGGCTAGGGCATCCACAGCAACAACTATTAAGTCTACCCAAGTTATAAAAATTATAATTTTTAGGACATTTGTGAAAGCAGATTAAAGGAACTAAAATTCCAGAGGGAGAACCATTTCAGGGCTGAGGAGTCCAGGACCTGTAGGCTCTTAATTAAAAAGCTTGAGTATGCCATGCTCTCAAAAAGAGTTTCTATGATCAGCCACTTACCATGTTTGCCTGAAAGAGGAAAAGGAAACCGTCTTTGGTGTAATACAAAATAATCTAGAATCTACAGACACAGTGTCTGCCACAATAAAAAATGAGACTTTCAAAGAGGCAAGACCATATGACTGATAATTAACAATGTAAAGATGGGGATCCCTGGGTGGCTCAGCAGTTTAGTGCTTGCTTTCAGCCCAGGGTGCGATCCTGGAATCCCTGGATCGAGTCCCACATCAGGCTCCCTGCATGGAGCCTGCTTCTCCCTCTGCCTGTGTCTCTGCCCCTCTCTCTCTCTCTCTCTCTCTCTCTCTCTCTCCCCCTCTCTCTGTGTCTCTCATGAATAAATAAAATCTTAAAAAAAAAACAATGTAAAGAAAGTGAAGCAGCTCTGTAGATGATTCAAATTAAAGAGCTAGCATTTAAAGATTGTAAAATAACTATATTTAATATTTTCAAGAAAATAAAGGAAAAAAATTAGTGAAAGGCTGGGAAATTTCACCAGAAAATTGTAACCCATACAGAGATTTAAATGGACTTTCCTGAATTGAAAAATACAATATCTGAAGTGAAAAAACTCATTGGTAGGTTTAATAATGGATTGGATATAGCCAAACTCAGGATTTGTGTACTGTTAGACATATCAAGAAAAAAATACTCAAAGCCCAGAGATAAGAGAATGGAAAGAACACAAAAAAGCATCATACTCAAAAGGTCTAAAATGTACATAATCAAAATCTCTGAAACAGAGAAGAATGGGACAAATGCAATATTTAGAGACAATGGCTGAGAATATTACAAAGTAAGAAAGATATCAGCTCGTAGATTCAGAACTTTGCAGACCCAGGAGATAAGTACACAGAAAACCACAGTTGGGCATGTTATAGCAAAACTGCTGAAAATCTTAAAAGCAGCCACAGAAAAACTACACATTACCTTCAAAGGTGCAACAGTGAAACTGACAGCTGATTGATTTATCAACTATGATGATGGAAACAGAAGATAATGGGCCAACAGCTTCAAAATGCTTCAAAAAACTGCTACCCTAGATTTCTATGCCCAGTGAAAAATATCTTTAAAAATGAAAGTGAAATGGAGACATTTTGAGAAGAAAACAAAATAAAACTGAAGCACTCCATCACTATTACTAAATTTATTGACCATCAGTAAAAGAGATACTTGAGGGAGTTCCTTAAAGGAAAATGACCACAGATGAAAGTACAGAAATGCTGAAGGGAATGAAAAATATTAGAAAGGGCAAAAAAAATGGCTAAATCTTAATTAACTCTTGTAAAATAATTGAAATGACTTGTAGAGTTTTAAATGTATGTAGAATTAAAATGCAAAAATACTTTTTTAAAAAAGATTTTATTTATCTATTCAAGAGAGACAGAGAGAGGCAGAGATACAGGCAGAGGGAGAAGCAGGCTCTGCGAGGAGCCTGATGTGGGACTCGATCCTGGAATCCCAGGATCACAATCTGAGCCAAAGGCAGATGCTCAACCACTGAGCCACCCAGGCACCCAACAAAAATACTCTTATAACCTCAGGACTAAAGCGTATCAAACATAAGGAATATAGAAGTACAGAAATAATAAAGATAGAAACAGAAGTGAATGAAATATAGAATGTAAATGTACAAAAGGAAAAATCAACAAAGCTAAGACAGAAGCCAAAACCAACAGAAAAAATTTTTTGAGTAGTCTGATACTTGTAATAGAATTGAAGCAATTAAAAATCTTTCCACAGGGACGCCTGGGTGGATCAGTTGTTGGGCATCTGCCTTCGGTTCAGGGCGTGATCCCAGAGTCCAGTGATCAAGTCCCATATTGGGCTCCTTACATGGAGTCTGCTTCTCCTGTCTCTGCCTCTCTCTGTGTCTCTCATGAATAAATAAATAAAATCTTAAAAAAAATCTTTTCACAAAGAAATCCTGAGGGACTGGTGATCTTATTGGTAAATTTCCCCCAAACATTTAGGAAAAATAATCATCAAACTTAGCCAAATTTTTTCATAGGATAGAAAATATTTTCTAATGCTTTTTTTTAAAATTTTTTTTTAATTTTTATTTATTTATGATAGTCACAGAGAGAGAGAGAGAGGCAGAGACACAGGCAGAGGGAGAAGCAGGCTCCATGCACCGGGAGCCCGACGTGGGATTCGATCCCGGGTCTCCAGGATCGTGCCCTGGGCCAAAGGCAGGCGCCAAACCGCTGCGCCACCCAGGGATCCCTCTAATGCTTTTTTTGAACAGGACCAACATGGATATCTTGATGTCAAATCCTGACAAGGACATTAAAAGAAAGAGAAATTATTGACCAATGTATCTCATGGAAATAGATCCAAAAGTTCTTAACAAAATTAGCGAGTTGAATCCAGCCATATATTTAAAAAGCATAATACAGTACAATTAAGCGTGGCTTGTTCCACCCTTAGCATTCATGTATTTCACTACATTAGCAGGAATAAAAAAGAGAGAAAAAGAAACTATGTGATCATCTTGATAGAGGTCAAAAAAGTTTGACAAAAATCAATTCTCTTTGTATTTTAATGCTCATTTTTTATTAAAAAATATATATAACAAAATGTCATGCACAATAGTGAAATAGGTTTAAGGCCTTTTTTTAAGGCTTTCCTATTTAGATAGAAGATGATATAAAAATGTTCTCTATTACTATATTTAACATTGGATTAGAAGTTCTAGTCAATACAGTTCTGTAATAAAAAGAAATAAAAGTGATAAGGATTGGGAAGAAAGAAATAAACTCTCAGGGGTGCCTGATAGTCTGCCATCAGCTCGGGTCATGATCCCGGGGTCCTGGGATCGAGTCCTACTCCCTTCCTGCAAGGACCCTACTTCTCTGTGCCTATGTCTCTGCCTCTCTGTCTGTGTTTCTCATGAGTAAATAAATAAAATCTTTAAATTAAAAAAAAAACAGAAAGAAATGAGCTCTCATTACTTAAAAGAAACATGATTATATACTTAGAAAACCCAAAAGACTCCACAGACACACTGGAACTAATATATAAATTTAGAAATATTACTGGATACAGAGTCAATATTAAATTATAATAGCACTAAAAATAATAAAATATTTAAGAATACATGTAATAAAATTAGTGCAAGATGTGAACACAGGAAACTACAAACCCCACTGAGAGAAATTAAAGAATATGTAAATAAATGGAAAGATATTCTATGTTCATGGATTGGATGTCTTAATATTGTTAAGGGGGCGACATTTTCCAAATCAATCCGCAGATACACTGCAATCTCTATCAAAACCCTAGCTCTGCTTTTGGCAGAAATTCACAAGCTGATTTTAAAATTCATGGGAATGTGAGGGATCCAAATTAGCCAATCAATCTATTAAAAAAAAAAAAAGAACAGGGATAGAGGACTCACAATTCCTGATTTCAAAACTTATTACAAAGCCATGTAATCAAGACAGTGTTGTACTGGCACAATAATAGATATATAGATCAGTGGAATATATTTGAGAGTACAGAATTAAAGACAAATTGTACACTTTAAAAGGGTAGAATTTATGGTTAAATTATATTTCAACTAAAACATTTGAAAAACAATTGTATTACTATGCCCAAGCAAACAAAAGAGAGATAGAAATAACAATTTTTAAAATACCATTTACAGTAGCGTCAGAAATCATTTTAAGAAAGACAATTTAGAATTAGAGCTGCACGCAGATAATATAGACTCAGAGGCATCAGGTGGCCATCCTTTACCACATTCAGAAAAGATCACAGCTGCACTTTGGAAGAGAAAACTGAAGCAGAGGAACCGAGAGGTGCAAAGACGAGAATGCCAGAGCTGGGATTCTGATGACTTCCCATTTCTTGGGTTCAATCCCTTCTGATGCCTTGCTGAACTGCTTTTGGATTCTGTGACATTTCTGTGTCCATGTAACACATTTCCTCCACTCACCAGCTGCATTTGTTTAAAGTAGCTTGAATTGTTTGTTACTTAAGATTGTAGTGAAAAGTTGGAATGTTTACTTTCTGCTAGCATGAGCCTTTTACAAGGGCAGAAGTTCCCTACCTATTTTGCAGAATCCTTTGAAAACAGATAAAAGATGCTTCCTATCAGACAAATAATATTTTATCACACACACACACACACACACACACTTCACATAAATATACACACAACCATCCTAAATATTTTTTTCCTAATTTTTATTTAAATTCTAGTTAGCTAACATATAGTGCAATGTTGGTTTCAAGAGTAGAATTCAGTGATCTTTCACTTAGAACACCTGGTGCCCTCCTTAATACCCATCACCCATCTAACAAGTCCCCTCCTTAATACCCATCACCCATCTAACCCCCTCCCACTCTCCTCCCTCCATCAGCCTTCAGTTCTCTGTCATTAAGATTTGCTTATGGTTTGTCTCCCTCTCTTTTTCTCCCCCTTGCCCTATGTTCATCTTTGTTTCTTAAATTCCACATATGAATGAAATCATATGGTATTTCTTTCTCTGACTTATTTCTCTTAGCATAACACATTCCAGGTCTATCCACATCGTTGCAAATGGCAAGATTTCATTCTTTTTGATGGCTGAGTGATATTCCATTATATATATACATATACCACACCTTTTTTTCCCCATTCATCAGTTGATGGACATTAGGGCACTTTCCAGATTTTGGCTATTCTGATAATGCTGCTATAAACATTGGGATACGGGGCAGCCCAGGTGGCTCAGCGGTTTAGCGCCACCTTCAGCCCAGGGCCTGATCCTGGAGACCTGGGATCGAGTCCTGGGTCGGGCTCCCTGCATGGAGCCTACTTCTCCCTCTGCCTGTGTCTCTGCCTCTTCTCTCTCTCTGTCTCTCATGAATAAATAAATAAATCTTTTAAATAAATAAACATTGGGATGCATGTACCCCTTTGAATCTATTTTTCAACTATCCCAAAACTAATGAACATTCCAATTATATAATTCAGTTCTTATATGCAAATTCATATGTCCCCAAATAAAGATACATAACTATACTTTTAAACATAACATACATACACCCTATCTGCATCTTTCTTAATAAGTGACACAATGAAGGGATCATAGGTTTACTCTACTAAGGTTATGACAACAAAATTTGGGCTTTTTCAAAACAATCCACGTTTCAGTTCTTCTGAACTGATCTCTCATTATTAAATGATACGAAGTGATATTCAGTTCAGAGACTGTAGTTGCTAAATAATTGTTTCTAAATGTGCTCACAAGTTCAACACATATTTTAGTATTATGATATCAAATTATCAGGCCATATATACAAATTAAAGTATGTGCCTTAATTCACATAATATAGTTAAAAATTATTAACTGACCCTGTTAATTTTAAATATTTTCCTTAAATACAGTTCTAGTTGCCATTAATAAATTTATTTTACTTTAAATCCTTAGTATTGGAGGCGCCTTAAAAACCTTCAAATTCACATGTGAGAAAACTGAAAATATATGCATTTCAGATTATATAGTTTTGTAGTATGGGATCTATTAACGTTACACCTAAGAATACAACTTACGTCAATTTTCTTTGAGAACCTAATTTTTCCAATTATAAATCTCTGGTAGCTTATATTTGTTATTAAGACAAGTTAAGGGATGCCTGGGTGGCTCAGCAGTTGAGCATCTGTCTTCAGCTCAGGACGTGATTCTGGAGTCCCAGAATCGAGTCCCGCATCGGGGGCTTCCTGCATGGAGCCTGCTTCTTCCTCTGCCTGTGTCTCTACCTCTCTCTGTGTGTCTTTCATGAATAAATAAAACCTTAAAAAAAAAAAGACAAGTTAAAACAATTCTCAAGTTACGGCAAGTGGGTTGGAGATGGGGGACCACTTACATTTTTCTAAATACCATTTCTAAAAGAAATAAGTTTTTTGTCATTTAGATCATTAATATCCATATGCTAATATTCTATAAACAAACTTGTATATACAGTCTTCGTTCCCAACAAGACTTGCCAACTCTGCCTTGAAATTTGTGGGAGTCTCCAGAATCTCTAAAATTTGACTCCCAAATGGCAGTTTTCAACCACTGGGAATAAATGTGTGTAGTCATTGTACACCATCTTGTGGTGATGTATAGAAATGCATCTATTAGGAGTCCTTGAATTAAGAAACAAGGCAATTCCTTATCCCTTATTGCAAAACAACCTACAAGGCATTTCCTCCTAGTCTACCCATCCCCAAGTCCTGTGATTTCTTCCCTATGTAAATTAAGTGTATTATTTGGGGGGAGAATTAAGATAGCTAGTATAACTAGGGAAGCAGGGTGTTGAGAGATCAGGCTCTAGAATTAGACTACCTTAGTTAGAATCTCAGTTTTGCTATTTATCTGGATAGTCTGATTATCTGGAATTAGACAAGGAAGAAAAAATATAAGAGAGAAAGGGAAATCTAGGAGTGTGATAACTGACTTATAAGTGTTCCAGAAAGAGAGAACAAACAGATCAGAAGAAATAATTTAAGAAAATTTTCTACACTTGGAGATACAGATTTGCACGTCAAAAAGGCTTACTCAGTGCTAGTTAGGATGAATGAAAGAATATCTACAAAGGAGGAATAATTGCAACATTTCAGAACATCATGGATAAAGAGAAATTAATAAATGCTTCCAAGGAACAAAAATTAAAACTTTGTTAATCTTTATTAGCAACACTGGATGGTAGAAGACAATAGTCTTAAAAGTTTAGGGAAAAATGATTTTCAACTCTGTGTTCTATACCCAGCCAAACTATTAAGTGTGAAAGTAAAATAATCTTAATACATTAAAAGATTTAGAAAGTTCAACTCACGCATATCTTTTCTGAGGCAGTTGCTTGAGGATGAGCAAAATATAACAAAGTTAACTAAGAAAGAAAAAAATCAAAGATCCTGAGAATAGTGGATTGACTCAAGAAGCCTAATGAAAGGAAATTTGGGATAACAGCTATAGGAAGGCCTACATTGCATTAGGAGGAAGATGGAGGGCTCAAGAAAGGAGTTATCTATGAAGGGAGAATAAATATGTGGTGTCTCCAATATTTGTTTTTGTCTCTGAAATATCAAATACACTTAAATTTAAGATAGATACTGCTACGCTAAAGGAAAGGCAGTAAAACTACAGGGAAAACAATATGCTGCTCAAGAAAGAAAAGTGCTTCACTTGATTCTGTATTAAAAATATTTTTACTTGCTGTTTAGCTCTCAAGTCAGCCCATTCTCTGACTCTACTACTATCACCACTCTAGATTGAGTTACCTTCTTTTTTTTTTTTTTTTTTTTTTGCCTAGACTCTTTTGGTAGCCCTTTTTCAAAATGCCAGTTTAATTATGTTCCTTTCTTGATTAAATCACTGTAGTGGTTTTAGAATAAAACCTAGGTCTTGGAATAAAAGATCCAAATCATTAACATCCCATACTGTCATGTGGTCCTCAGTTCCTGCAATGGGACGGCAGCTGCTAGATAGTCTTGCCTCACCTCTGTAGAATTGGCTGGTAAGGACACAAGAAACCTAAATGGATCTCGATAGTTTATAACTTTCATAGACAGCAAAACAAGATCAACATGTTATCAGTTGTTTGCATTTCTAATCTCACAGGATGACACTGAACTGGAAGGGCCAGATAACACAAATGGTGGGTTGTTTTGTTTTTGAGACATTAGCTCTAGGCTGCAGTTAAGTGGCTTTATACCCTGCATTTGGAAGGGGCAAGGTAGAAAATCCAGTGCCTTACTGGAACCAGAGGCAGATGAGAGACTACTTCAAGGCTGTCTTATGCAGATAGAGAGCCAAATGAGAAGTGGCTTTTAGCATCTCCTCACAAGACTGCCTATCCTGACATGTCCCAAGGAGGATCAGTGGGCATTCTGTAAATGGTTGAGTCTTAGATATGGCCTATGTAGAGACATGAAATTGCCAAGGTACCACGGTAGAGCCATTCTACAAATACAGCCTGACCTTTCTCCTCTCATCTCTTGCCTGCTTTCTTTACTTGCTGAGCATCAGCCACACTAATTTGAGAGAAAATTGAAGCAGTTCAAAGCATAAAGTACACTTAAACATCTTTCAATTTCTCTGATATGCCATGCTTTCCCTTGTCATAGAGCTTTTGCATATGCCATCCCTTCGGCCTGAAGTACTCTTTCTTCTGCCTCTTTGCCTTCTTAATTCCCATTCTTTCTTTAATCCTCAACTCATTTGTTGCTTCTTAGGGAAGCCTTCCAAGACATTCCTGACTAGGACAATGCCTCCAGTTATCATATAGCACTGTGCTCCTCTCTTTCATAGTACTCTGGACAATTTTAATTTTATAGTTACTTGTTTAATCCTTAAGTAATAATAGTAAAGATATTCCATGCTCTATCACTTAATTTTAAAATGCTTTCACATACTTAATTTCATTCTATCTTTTTCATCTCTGTGAGGTAAACAAAAGAGGTATTTTTAATCTATTTTTTACAGATAAGAGCCAATATTAAAACTCATGTTTTCTTACTTTAGAGTGCTCTATACGTCACCACTGTGCTTCCCTCGTAAATATATAAGGCAGCATGCAGTGAGTAATAGGGACAAAGAAATTCTCTAGGGGCTCAGAGGATAGAGAAATCACTTCAGATGGGGTGATAAGGATAGATGTCCATAATAGAGGTACCATTTAAAGTTGACCTTGAAAGTTGATAAGCTTCTGATAGACAAAGAAGTGAGCAGCTTCTAAGACAAGAGGTAATATCAAAGGTACAATCTTAGAAAGTCTTGAGACTATTTGAATAATGGCAAGTGAATGTGTTTTGATGGATTAGTGTTAATAGGAGTACCAGAAAGGGAGACTCAAATTATGCTGTGGAGGACTTTAAATATGAAACTTTTCATCCAAAGACCACTGGGAACACATCTGTATTTGAGGAAAGTTAAGTATTTTTGAACTGCTAGAGCCGTGGGTTATCTCAGGAGGTTGGGAGGAGCTTATTTATAGGATTTCAGCTTGTGCTGGTGATTCTTAGGAGGGTTTAGAGAGAGCAGAAGTCAGTTCTAATTGGATACTTTCAAAAAGTGAAGTATTGGATATTTTGGTATATCTTATCTTGGAGGTGGGAGAATTAAGGAAATAGTAGTCATTTGTGTTAGCCAGAAGAGGGGGATGTTTAGTTATTTTTGTGGTTCTTGAGTGTCCTTGCTTCAAGTTTCAGAAATAATTACATAGTAGTCATATTTCAATCTTTGCTAGTCACAGAATGGCCTTATCTCAGTATTGTTTATATTCTGCCAAAATTATTTATATTCAGTTGGGAACACTGTAGTTCAAACTGTCAGCTTCCAGCTGCCAGGGATGTTTAATTACTTTATCACTACCCAATACATTGATCTGTTAGGCCCTTAAGGCATCTAGCAGTTGCCTCATAGGGTAAGCGGCCTTATCCATTTACTCCAGGGTGCTATACAAATATTGTCATTATCTAAATGTGCTAGATCTTGAAAAGGATTGACTGAACAATAGCACTGAAAATGAAGAATAAAGGACCATAGAAGGTTATAAAGGTTCTCCAACATTTCTAGTTCAATTAAAATCTACATTTTAGCAAAAGTCAACTTATTTCTCTTTCTACAGTCTATGGTTTGCTGTCTTTTGAGTATTATACCCTCTATCTAGAATATCTTTCCCTCATCCTCTTCTTATGTCCAGATCCTGTCAGTTCAGATGTCTCTCCCTTCCCCCATGTTACTAAGATCAAGAAAAAGCCTATTTGAAATATTAAATTAAGAATAAATTATGTATTTGGATATGCTAGCCTGGGGTCAACCTGGAAGCAATCTCCTTTCTCTGTGAATTCTACAGCAAATTTCTTATACCCCTAAAACATATATTTTTAACATTTATTAAATACTTATGGTATCCTAAGTACTAGAAACTATCACTGATACCATCAAAATGCCATGATGTTTGCTTCTTTCCAGGTTCTTCTTATGTATAAGTATAAAGTAACAGGGATTTCAAAACCCCGCCCTTATTCTTATCTCATTCAAGATAAGAATTACTGATAGTTTGTGGTATTTGGCTTTTTTATTTATTTATTTATTTATTTATTTATTTATTTATTTATTTATTTAATTTGGCTCTATTTATATCAGGGAGGTGAAGAGAAGCTTATAGGTGGGTTGATACTCCTTGTGAAGAGTTGAAATTGGGCTAATAGTCAGCAGGGACTAGCTGTCATCAAAAATACCATTTTAAAAATTATATATTAGGGATCCCCAGGTGGCTCAGCAGTTTAGCGCCTGCCTTTGGCCCAGGGCCTGATCCTGGAGTCCCAGGATCGAGTCCCACGTCAGGCTCCCTGCGTGGAGCCTGCTTCTCCCTCTGCCTGCTTCTCCCTCTGCCTGTGTCTCTGCCTCTCTCTGTGTGTCTCTCATGAATAAGTAAATAAAATATTTTTTAAAAATTATATATTAAAAGGGCTAACATTTGAAGAAGTGTGAAAATCATAAACTTTTATACGGCCTGAAAGGAAATAAACTGTAGTAAAAAATAGGTTTGTTTTTCTTATATTGATTTAGGAATGACTGCTTGCAGAAAACCTGGGAACCGAGAATGTAATCATCACTGTAAAAATAAACACACATGTGGACATGACTGCTGTGAGTTCCATAAAATAAGTTTATTTCTGATTTTAAAATTGAAAGAGCTTGGGACACCTGAGTGGCTCAGTCGTTCAGCATCTGCCTTTGGCTTAGGGCATGATCCCAGCCAGGGTCCTGAGATTGAGTACTACATTAGGCTCCCCACAGGGAGCCTGCTTCTTCCTCTGCCTATGTCTCTGCCTCTCTCTCTGTCTCTCATGAATAAATAAATAAGTAAAATCTTTTAAAAAATAAATAAAATTGAAAGGTCTTTGAATAGTAATGTCATCCTAATTACCTATGTGTGATATTTATATTATTCAATTTATAACTCAAATAATTTTCTTTCTTTATTGGTAACATGAAAAAAATTAGATTAGAAATTATGAAGATCTGCCCCTGAAACTAATAGTATATTATATGCTAACTAAATTTAATTTAAATTTAAAAAACTTTTAAAAAGAAATTAAGAAGAAATTTGGCTTTACATGAATACTACCTAAAGAATCTAGAATTTCTTTTCATAGGTAAAACTGGAGTGGCACAAAAGTCAGAAACAAAAGAGCCAACAATCTCTTCATATTTATCTGATTTAAGAAACAGGAATGCTGTTTCATCACTTCCTCCAGTTAAACGTCTCAAGGTAAGTTTTAATAGTATTTACCCTTGTTCTGTAATTTAATGTATGTGAATATTCCTTTATTCTTTGTATCAATTAGGTATGTATCCAAAGTGTACTTTAGTTACTTGAGGGCTTGTCTAGGAGGATGACCATTTTTCAAATTGTTTCTAAAGGGTAAAATATTGTAGTTCTTAATAATTAGTCTGTAAATCTACTTTTGGGACATAGTTCTATAGCCCCTTATTAGTGTTTGACTAAAAAAGAGGGAAATGGAGAGGGATATGTCACTTGGCTTGGTTTGGCAATTAAAACTAGACATGCTTGCCCTTTTCTGGTTCTCTCTGTGCTGGAGTGGTATGGAAAGTCTGAGGTTGATTTTGATTCAAGTACCTAGCTGAGTACTGAGCAAGAGCCTCCTTTCCAAGTCATGAAAGTATGGTTGTTCCTACTGGTTGATAGGCTGGTCACTAGCAGACTTATTCTAACCCTACGTCACCACATCCAGGGCAAAATAATTGATCAGGCAACAGAAACAAGGCAAGAAAATGTCAGAGTGTCTGCGTTTCTAGGGCTTTAATAAGAATGAAGATTTTAAGTCATGAGGCTAAAACAAGGGGAATATTGAGAAAGAGGCAGAGGCATGCTGTTTCAAACACCACCACCTTCTCTGAGATAATTTTTTAGTAGCTCCAAGGTTTTTCTCCTCCCTCCCACCCCCTCCTTTCTTTCTTCCTTCCTTCCTTCCCATTCCATATTATTCCTTCTTTCCTTCCATATCCATTTTTTAAAAGTTTGTTTAATTGGTGCACTTACATGGCTCCGTCAGTTAAGTGTCTGACTCTTGATTTCAGCTCAGGTCATGATCTCAGGGTAGTGAGATCGAGCCCCATGTTGGGTTCTGTGCTGGGTGTGGAGCTTGCTTAAGATTCTCTCTCTCCCCCTGTACGACTTCCCCTCTTTCTCTGTCTTCCTCTCTTAAAAAAAAAGTTATTATTTTTAGTAGTCTGTGCACCCAACACGGGGTTCAAACCCATAACTCTGAAATCAAGAGTCTCATGCTCTTCAACTGAGCCAGCCAAGTGCCCCCCCCTTCCATATTCATTGAGCACCAACAATATGCTATAAATACTGTGATCAGTAATAAGAGATGGCAGTAAATAAGAGTTTTAGTCCCAATCCTCAGAGAGCTTATAGTTGGGTGGAGGATACAAATAACTAAGTAGACTTTTTCAATGTAGTGTGATGAATGATTCTGTGACAGACGTGTAAGATAGCTTAAAAGTGATAGACCAGGAAAGGATTTCAAATAAACATGATTGAGATTTTAAGGATATATAGGCATAATCCAGGTATGGAGAGGTAGGCATCATAGTGGTAGAGAAGGATAGAAGAGTATTCCAGACATAGAAAATATACAGTGGTCTAGACCTGAGAAAGAAACAGAGATCTTTTAAAACGCTGAAGTTACACAGTGTGTCAGGAGTTCAATCACAAGTAAGGGAGTAGAGAGAGATGAGACTGAAGAGGTAAGTAAGAGCTAGATAATGAAAGCCTTTTTGCTATTTTAAGGATTTGGACTTTATCCTGAAAGTACTGGGAAGCCACTAAAGGGCTTTAATCAGTGACATGATCAGAATTGGATTTTCTAAAGTTCACTCCAGATTCAATGTAGAGAATGGATTAGAGGATGATAGAAGAGGAACATAAGGACTCATTAGGTGGGTTTTGCAATAATCCAGGCAAGATGATGGCCTGCAGTAGCAGTGGAAAGAAGTAGCTAGGTTTAAGGCATTTTTCAGAGATAAAATCAACTACCTTGGTACTTAATTGCTTATGAAGGGTGAAGTAGAAGGAGTAAAAATGATGGCCAGCTTTCTGGATTGAGCAACTAGGAAAAAAATAAGGCCTCACTAGGGTGGAAACTCCAAAGGAAAAGCAAGTTTGGAGAAGTAGATATAAAATAAGCTTAAGGGAAAATATTGAATTTAGAAGTCTGCAAGATATCTGTAAAGATGGACATCTGTAAAGATGTTCTACAGACAGTTGTATATAACTGTTTAAAAATCAGGAGAAGGAGCTGAATTAGAAATATAGATTTGAGAGTCATTCACTTGTAGGTGATAATTGAAGTCATGAAGTAAATGAGATCTTTGAAAATGTGTAGAGGGAGAAGAAGGCCTGGTAAAGAACAATGAAGAATATCAACATTTAAGAAGCGCCTAAGAAGGAGATTTGATATGAGAACTAGCCTGAGTTTTTCATAATCCATTGGTTTTGGGACTTAATGTACCAGCAGGACTTTTGCTGTTTGGCTTATTTGTTAAAAAGTGTTGGGTGTGAAATTGACAGTTGGACTTTTTTCATTAATAGATGCAAATGAATAAATCTCGAAGTGTGGACCTTAAAGAATTTGGTTTTACTCCAAAACCTTCTGTTCCCAGTATATCAAGGTACAAATATAATGTTACTATCCAACGTAGAATGGTTATCATAAACTCCTTGCTTTTCCAAAATAATCATGTATTCAGTGAAAGGTGAACACTGGCTACATTCAAATTGTAGTAATTGAGCCCAGGTGGCTCAGTGGTTTAGTACCACCTTCAGCCCAGGGCCTGACCTTGGAGACCCGGGATCGAGTCCCACGTCGGGCTCCCTGCATGGAGCCTGCTTCTCCCTCTGCCTGTGTCCCTGCCTCTCTCTCTCTCTCTCATGAATAAATGAATAAAATCTTAAAAAAAAAAACAAATTGTAGTAATTATTTCATCCCATAATGAAATAATGACATCATAAGAGTTTAGTTATCTAAATTTATTTAGAACTCTACAGTTACATTTTAGCATTCATTGAATCATGTCTTTCCTGGGAAACTACTCATCCTATGTCATGCCCTCAGGCTTTCTCTGCCTTCTAAATTTAACAGTTAACAAAAGTATACTTTAAAAAGAAAAATCATGTTACTGTACAAAGTCTAATCTTTTCCATCTAAGGGCCCACTCTATGTTAATAACACTTCAGATTTATAAAATAACTTACAATTTTAAAATTGCCCATTTGCATATTACTCTTTTGGCCTTAACCACAACCTGGCTTATAAAATGGGGTATTTATATCCCATTTTATAAATAAAATAATCAAAGCTCATATTCCTAGTTATTAAGCAGAAGGGCCTAGCTGATAACTCAGCATTCTTTTCCTATATCATGATGCCTAGAATATATGTCATTTGCCTTCCAGATAAGGGTATTCTATATGCAGAGATGACATTTAATATACTTAACAAACAGTACAGAACAGCCACTGACCAATCAGAACAGATGCCAACACTACTTCAAGAGATCCTAGCTTTTGTTATCTAATTGAAAGTAGCATTAACAATAGATTTTTAAGGCTATACACAGATAACAGATATCTACATATTTGGGACATGTAAAGATGACTAAGTATCTTGCTTCCAATAAACACCTATTTCTTACCCTTTACTATCCAGGCTAATGCGGTTTATCACAGAAGTGTTGAGAAGATGAAACATTTCTTTTTTATTTATATGAGTAAGTGGTTTTCAAATTCAGATTAATTTTAATATTTAACATTTTTATGGTTTTATTTATCTTTATAAAGGTCAGAGTGTTTAAACATACCTGGATTGTCTGTAATGGAGGAGAGGGATCAGCGTGATTTCTGTGTAAAAGTTCAACAAGAACCGTCTGAATATGAAGACAAAGGTGAATTACCATTGATATTGCCTTGAAAGAGAAAATGGTTTATCATTACTTTGGAATGACATTGTTATTGAAAAATCAACATCTGAAATTACTATGATTATTAACTTGGCAACATTTTCCTCTTGGGTTATTGGATCAATTTCAAATTTTTAGGTCTGTTATTTCAGATGGAGTTGCTATGTTTGTTATAGATTTTTTAAAAACCTCTTCCCTACATAGTGTTGGTTATTTTTATTTAAAGATAATATGAGGAAAAGCTGAGAAAATAAGGGTTCTCGAGATACACAAAGTATTAAAATACTGAGCTATTACTTTTATATGTCTTTAGAATTATTTAAAATAATTTTATGTTTATAAAATTAGTCCAGTTTTACCAAATAGCTGTATGATCTTGGGAAAATTATTTAACCTCTTTAGGTCTTAGTCTTATCTTTAAAATTAGGGGATTAAATTAAATGATCTTTAATATCTCTCCAATTTCTAAACTTATAATTCTTAAAATTTCTCTGATAGTATGAGAGTATAACCTAGTTTATGAGGTATAGCTCATATGTAATTTAGATTTGCTTTTTATCTGTGTCAATCATTTGATTAATGAGATAAAGCATATAATTCTTCAACATTGGGACAGCTCATCATTACTCTGGATCCTGTTATTAATAGCATTATTTGTTTGGGTTATGCCATTAATAGCCTGTCTGTTAAAATGTGTGAGAAGTAATTCTGGCCATAGAATTGTTTTTCAGTTGCTGTATGTAGAAATGATAAACTTGGGGTTTCTCGTAAATGATTTCATGTGTGTAGCCTTAGCGTCTATTGAGACTCTTTCTTTCATGCTATCACTTATGCTTCCTCTAGCCATCATTTAAAATCTTAAGTAGACTAGGGCTGGAGTCCTAGTGATTAGGATTTCATACATAGTGTTGGAAAGTCCCCTAATCACACTTAGAGTGTCAGAGTATTTATCCAACTTGCTCAAAGTCTGAATATCATTATGACATGGAGAGGTGTTAGATTGTCAACTCCTTTATTTTTATCTCTATTCAACCTATAGCCCTCTAACTTATTCCTCATTCTGCTGCTCTGTTCCCTGCCCTTCTCCATACCACAGTTTATCCCTCTGCTTACTTTCATGCTTTTTTTTTTTAAGATTTTATTTATTTGAGAGAAAGAGACAGAAATCGCGCGAGAGAGCACGAGAGGGGAGGAGAGGGAGAAGCAGGCTCCCTACTCAGTGGAGAGAGATTTGATTCTAGGGTTCAATTCCAGAACCCTGGGATCATGACCTGAGCGGAAGACAGATGCTTAAATGACTGAGCCACCCAGGTGCCTCCTTTCATGCTGTCCTTACATAGTTTTCTTACTTTTATTTCTTTCCTATCCCCTATTCCAAATCCAAATTATATTATGATATTAAAGTCTCATCTAGATACTTTAACCCCCAATGATAATTGTATCCCTGTTTTATTGAAAATGGGCCACATTTTTTTTTAAAGGAGAAGCTGTGTGGTATAGTAGTTAAATTCACAGGATCTAGAATGATCGGTCTAGGGATGCTTAGCTGGCTTAGTTGGTAGAGCATGTAACTCTTGATCACAGGGTTGTGAGTTCCAGACCCACACTGGGTTTAGAGGTTACCAAAAAAAAAAAAAAAATACTTAGAATAATCTGTCTAGGTTCAAATTCTAGCTCTGCCATTTAGTAGTTGTGTTACCTTTTGTAATGTATCTACCTACTTTATCTCAATTCCCTCATCTGCTTATGTTTTAGGGATTTTTAAATGAGATAATATACATAAAGCCCTTACCATAGTATCTGGTACTATTATTAGTAGTAATTGAGTATATTCATTATACTTTCCACATGTCAGTTTTGGGTGGCAAAACATACTTCATTTGTATTCAGATATTTCTCTAGAGAATGTTTTAAGAAAAACATGCCAATTTTTATCATCTGTATTCTAATTCTTAGAAAAGAAAAAGAAAAATGTCAGAAATTATATGAAAAAGTGTGTTGAATCATAAAATTTAAATTGTAAGGGACCTTTGTGCAATTTCTCATTTTATAGTGAAAGAAACCAAGACTGTGAGATTAAATGACTCGCCCAAAATCACATATCTAATTAATGGCAGGGCCAGAAATAGATTCTATATCTCTTGATTCCCAGCTCAATGCCATTTCTATAAAATGAAATTGACTTTTAGTTATCAGTTCAGAATTGAAAATCGAACCTATATGAACTCTTTCAACTTTCCATCTTGCAACTATATATTTTTCTATGTCTGCATCCATTCTTTACACTGTTTGTCTTTATAGAAGAATTCTCTTTTCTTCTATTCAGGGTTTATCTCTCCACCTGTAGTTTTAATCTTTCTAGTCCTGCCTCTCTTGGGGCTTTAGGAGATCAGTTATCCCTCTCTTCTTAACATATTTTCAAACTCTCCTCCCTCTTTCTCTTCAACATATAAAAAGGCTCAAGTCTTCCTTCTTCAGCTCCCTGCCCTCATCTACCTAGTCATAATGGTTCTGGTTGTAAGTGACAGAAATTCTACTCAAAGTAACTGAATCACAAAAAACGGGAGACCATTCATGTAAACTGAAAGTCCAGGCATGCATCTGGATTTAATCTTGCTAGATCTAAGCACTCAAATGATTTCAGTCATGCCTCTGGCTTTCTCTCAGTCTTTTTGGTATGCCTGTTACTGATTGCTTTTATTTTTTTCAACAGGCTTTTTCACATGGCAGGTAATCCTTCCATCTTCCCAGTTGAACAGCCTCAGTAGAAAAGTCTTCCCTGTTAGCTTTGGCAGAGCAGAGTTCATCCTAAATGGCCTCAGTTAAATTATGTACTCATCCCTTGATCAGTCCCTTTAGCCTGAGGTTTGGGTCATGTGTTTCTCCTCTGTAGCCCTGCGGACCAGGGTACTATTAATGACATCCTCACCAGGATCACATGGAATGGGTGGAGGCAGTTTCCCCAAAGGAAAGGAAAGATACTCCTAATAAAGATACTCCATAAATCTGAAAGTATGTCCAGCAAAGCACAGAATCACCAGGGTATATACAGTTTAATGTCTGCTTTCTTATCAAAACAAAAATTCTTCAAAGGGCAATTTATACTCATTGTGTTCATTCCTTACCTGCTAGTCATTTTTCACTAACTAAAATTTGGGTTCTCCACTCCTTTGAAACTGCTTTCACTTAGACCAGTTAGTGATCTTCTAAGTGCTGAGTTCAGTAAACTCTTTTCAACTTTTATTTTTTTACCTTCGTAGTATTTGGCACATCTGGTCTTTCCCTCCTTTTGGAAATCTCTGCTTTGATTTCAGTTAAACCATTCTGTTGGTTCTCCTACTTCTTGAATAGCTTGGGCATTTTTTCCTGTTAATGTTGCAAAAGATTATTTTTCTTCTTTTTGTTCTCACTTCATAAACTTTTCTTACACAAGGTCATCTGAGTCCATGTCTAAAATTACTAACTATATTCAAATGATTTCTACATCTGTGACTACCATCTATATCTTTCTGTCTAGCCTCTGGCCCATCTATACAGTCACCTTTCTGGATATATCCACCTGAAACTTAACATATCAGCATCTGAACTCCTTCTACTTCTCTGTACCTCACACTGCTCCTTTTCTTCTCTTCTTTTGTTAATATTTTACATTTTTATGGTTTTATTTATCTTTATAAAGGTCAGAGTGTTTAAGCATACCCTCTTCTTTTCTAAGCTGCTAAAGGCAGGAAAAGAGTCACCCTAAATATCTTACCTTACCTGCAAATAATCTCCAGGTCCTATCTGTTTTGCCTCCTAAACATCTCTCATATCTGTTCTTCTTCTCTGTCCCTGATGCTCTAGCTCATTCGTTGTCTTTCATTTATTGGAGTAGCTGTCTTACTTTTCTCTTTGCTTTCAGTCTCATTATCATCCCACCCATGACTATTTTGAGTCATCTAACAGGTATCTCTGATCATCTAAACCTCTTGCTAAAATATCTTTAGTAATTATACATTGCCTACAAGGGGGGAAAAAGGTGAATTCTTTAACATGGAAAATAAGCATCAAGGGACACTGGGTGGCTCAGCGATTGAGCCTATGACTTTGGCTCAGGGTGTGATCCGGGATTCCCAGGATCAAGTCCCACATCAGGCTCCCTGCATGGAGCCTGCTTCTCCCTCTGCCTATGTCTCTGCTTCTCTCTCTGTGCCTCTCATGAATAAATAAATAAAATCTTAAAAATAAGAAAGAAAGAAAAAAAGCATCAATATAATCTGGCACTAAACTTCCTGTGCAGTCTCAGTGGACTCTTATTTTCCTTCTACTTTGTGCTCCAGAAATCCAGAAAACTTATAGTTTTCCAGACATTCTCTGGTCTCCATTATTGCCATGTCTTTCACATGCTGTCCTCTCTTCATGGAGTATCTTGCCTTCCCCTTAGCCCTGCTCCACAATCACAACTCTACCAAGCTCAAATTCCAGTGTTACCTTCTTACCATTTTACCACCCTAGATGTCCACTCTGACTTACATTGTAAGTTTAGATCCTGTTCCCTTTGTATTCCCATTGCACTCCTGTGCCCTACTTCTATTTTAATATATATCATACATGTGTATCAATGAATGAAAGTAGAATAATGTGAACTAGAGTTGTAGGTACAATTGGAAGATAAAGTAGGATTTGGCTAGGTGAAAAAAGGTACAGAAAATATTTAAAGTGAAGGAAATTTGGTGATATGCTGGAGTAAGCTTGTGCTGGCTTGTGAGAGAGAATTATTAAATACTTGGGAATATTTTAGCCATTATTAAAAGTGTAATTATATAAACTTTCAATGAAATCATTAAAAACAAAGACTGTAAATATTCAAAACTAATCACTTCCTAATTATTCTACTGCATATTACCATTATCTGTGTTCTTGAGATTATTTGCCTCTATATTTGTATCTATATGGTGAAAATATTATATAGTGGTGTGCTACTATGCATATCTTCTCAACTTTGCATTCAGAGATGTCACATTGGTAGCTTGAAATTATTAATAATGGGGGTATTTATATCATGGGAATCAGCAAAAACTGCAAATTAGGACTTAACTTATTGTTTAGACTTATGAAAGTGATGGAGAAAAGGTTAATAATGCAGATTAACAAAAAGTTGAGGGAATATTCTTCTAGTATTTGAAAACTATTATGTAATTTAGCGAAGGAGTTGCCTAAGTCAATGAGTGAATGAGTCAAGTTCCATCATCTCTCTTAGTTATTTTACTTTCATCTTAGTTAAACTCAACAAGAATATCAAGTAGCATTCATGTGAAAACTATATTCATTTGTTAATTGCGACCATAAGTTGGCTACAGATACAAAACTCGATGAGAGCATTCAGTGAAAATCAGATATATGGAATGTATAGTTAAGCATGCTATATATTGTATTATTAATTGTAAACTGTGTGCTACATATCCTTTACCTATAATAAATGCATGTAATAAATGTAAATATATATATGCATACATTTTTTTGAGAAGCAGTTATTAAAAATTTGTTAGCACACTACTGTAGAAAACTGCAAAAGTAAAAGCATTTATTCCCTCTAATAATCTTACGAAATAGTTACTGTTATCATTCCCATTTTGCAGAGGAGAAAATGAGGTTCAGAGACTTTAAATTACTCGTCTAGGATGATACAACTAGTAAGTGAGAGAAGTAGAATTTTCACCCAGGTAGTCTGGCCCTAAACCCAGGCTATCAACAGTGGATAACACTGAGGATTTTTTTTAGCAGGAGAATTAAGATATATTTTGGAAGAACATATTTCATAATAATATTCAAAATTCACTTGTAGGGAGAAGAGCTGGAAGAAGGAAGACCATTTTAGAAATTATAAATTCATTTTAGAGTAGGGTTATTCTCATTTAGGAATTAAGAGGGAAAATTAATTCTGTCTAAAAGAAGCCATTGAAAACTAAACTTAGTGAAAATATCAGTATATGTAATACAGTAAATAGAATTGGTTGAAAACAGTATCAACAATGCTTGACCCAATACTTTTGAAAACTACTATTCAAACTTCAGTTTAGTAGTTGAAAGATGTGTTTGATATATCAATTGAAAATGATGTTAATGGTTTAAAAAGTACCTATACTCTTTTATACATACACGTGACAGATTTCTCTAGATGGAACTATTCTGCAACTTCAAATGAGAAATCCCCTCAAACAGTGCTGTTCAACAGACATCTTAATGCATCTGGAAACCAAAATTTGACAGATGGGGATAAAAGTAATTCTCCATCCTCAGAAGTTTTGAATGTGAACTTTGAATTGGGAAATGAAGTTTGGGATGATTTTGATGATGAGAACTTATTAGAAGTTACTAGTTTTTCAGCCAGTACTGAGAAGACAAAAACATCAGGTAAAATTGGCTTTTAGCATGAAATAATTTCATGAGAAATTCTTTGAATATTTTTCAGTTCAGCTTTTGAAACTAATTTTCTTTGCCTTATATGTTTGCTTCATCAGCTTTTGTTTGTTAAGATTATAATTTTTAGTAAAACTGAAAATATGACCCTTCCATAAATCACATTTCCTTTTAAGGATAAAAGTCAAGGTTATTCCATGATAATTATATAGCAGATGGGCTTCTTCTGTTCTGTTGCTCCTCTATTTTGTTAAAAACTCTATTTAAATTCAAAATATTTATTGAATCTTCCCTCATAAAACAGATTATCCAGCTTTCAATTCTGTGATCACACAAAATTTGCTAATGTTTGTGAAGGACAAAATCACTCCATTTTTAAAAATATTTTAGTTATTTATTGATTGATTTATGAATGAGAGAGAGAAAGAGAGAGCATACACATGAGCAAGAGAGGAACAGAGGGAGAGGGACAAGCAGACTCCACACTGAGCACAGACCCCACATAGGGCTTGATCCCATGACTCTGAGATCATGACCTGAGCCAAAATCGAGATTCAGACGCCCAACCTACAGAGCTATCCAGGTGCCCCTAAAATTGCTCCATTTTAAAAAGTATTCATCTGCTAGCCAGGAAAATAAAAGATACCTTTTATTTCTAGTAGACATATTGATTTTTTTTTCAAGTGTAATAAATAATAGGAAAGAATTGGTTTCTTCTCTATTCAATATTGTATTTAAGTCCTTAAAATAATGGGACTTAATTTTCCAAATTACTAGCAGATTTACTCTATGTCACTAAAATGGAAAATGCAAATCTTGATGAGTATATGAGAAGACAGCAAAATGGAGGTATTCTCTCCCATGATGGCTGAGAGGAGGAAATCAGTCTCTCAGAATTTTAGTTGACTCTTAATGTATCCCATTCCAATGCTCTTTAAAAAAAATATTTTTAAGGGAAGCAATTAGAAGTCAAAATACTATCGTTTCTGGATTCTGAGAAATACCTAAAGAGCTATTATTCCTTCCAGAAGGAATAGGATTTGACCACCTTCACAAAATAGACCAGGAAAATCTATGATGTGGAGTCAGTAGCCACAATTTCCTGTATCACTGAACAGCTATTAGTCCCTACCTCAAAATTAAAAGTCATTGTGTATTGCAGTTTAGGATGCACTTTGTACTGAGTCTTTGAGGTTAGCCTAATCATGTGCGGGCATAACTTTGACACTGGGAAGGTCAGACTCTCTAAATGCCACGTATAGCGCACTTTAAGTGAAATTAATTATACGTAGACTTTTGAAAATACTGAATGAAATTCAACTTGATCATTTCCGTGAGTTAAAATTATTAAGTAAGTAGAAGTGGTTTGGGGACCTTTAGTAGTAGTAGACCTTTAATGACTAATAAGCTAACCTATGTTTCATAGTTTAACTCCCTTAACTTTGCTCCCTTATTTCTCTATATAAATTAAATTTGATTTTTGAGAAGAATTATTCATTCCTTCTTTTTTTAATATTTTATTTAAATTCAATTTGCCAACATATAACATTCAGTGCTCATCCCATCAAGTGCCCTCCTTAGTGCCTGTTACCCTATTCCTTCTTTAATCAGATCACATCTGTTGGAGAGAGCCATTGTAGATCCATTCATCTGTTTCCTGGCATTTAATTTCAAAATGTTATCTCTTTACATAGGATTTGGAAACACTTTGAGTTCAAGTACCAGGGGAAGTAAGCTATTGCTCCAAGAGCCAAAGAGCAAATTCCAAGGAGAAATGACAAAAAGGCAAGTTTGGAATACTATACAACTCTATATCCTCCTGACACATAATTGGAGATGGAGATCAAATAAATAGATGTCAAAGAAGCTTAACCTTTCTTTTATTTTTTTAAAAGATTTATTTATTTATATATTCATGACAGATAGAGAGAGAGAGAGAGAGAGAGGCAGAGACACAGGAGGAAGGAGAAGCAGGCTCCATGCCGGGAGCCCGACGCAGGACTCGATCCCGGGACTCCAGGATTGTGCCCTGGGCCAAAGGCAGGCACTAAACCGCTGAGCCACCCAGGGATCCCCTTAACCTTTCTTTTAGAGCTGTGTTTCTCAAAGTGCTATTGACAGACCACTTACTTCAAAAGTATTAAAATATATTAAAAATGAACATTTCTGGGCTCCACACTAGACTTACCAAATTATGGTCCCAGGAAAGCTAAATAGGAGTTTGAAAAGAGAAAGGTAGAAAAGATAAGGATAAGGTATTCCAGATAGATGAAGCAGGTGTAAAGGTATAAGGCTTGAAAAGGCATCTCATGCTCAAGGGTCAGTAAAGTGTTGTCTGTATGGCCATAGCATTAAGGCCGAGAGTGCTGAGGTCTGATTCTAAAGAGCCTCGAATGCTGTATTTAGACAACTTTGTCATATTAAGTAGGTAGGAGTTACAAACTCAAACTGCCTTCAGGATTTGGTGGGCCAAGACCAACTGGAGATTGTCCCATATAAAAGGCACAATGGTGGAAATATTACAATTCCAGATTTCAGGATATACTACAAAGCTAATATTATCAAAATAGTATGGTACTGGCACAAAACTAGACACTAGACCACTTTTTTACACCATACACAAAAATAAACTCAAAATGGATTAAAGACCTAAGTTTAAGACTTGAAACCATAAAACTCCTAAAAGAACATATACGTGGTAATCTCTTTGACATCAGTTTTAGCAACATATTTATGGATATGTCTCCTGAGGCAAGGAAAACAAAAACAAAAATAAACTATTGGGACTAGACCAAAATAAAAAGCTTTTGCACAGCAAAGGAAATCATGAACAAAACAAAAAGATAACTTACTGAATGGGAGAAGCTATTTGCAAATAGTATATTCAATAAGGGATTAATATCCAAAATATATAAAGAATTTATACAACTCACACCAAAAAAACCAACTTGATTAAAAAATAGAGGGCCTAAATAGACATATTTCCAAAGAAGATCTACAGATGGCCAACAGACACATATGAAAAAGATGCTTAGCATCACTAATTATCAGGGAAATGCAAATTGAAACCATGAGATATTATTTCATGCAAGACAGAATGGCTAGTATCAAAAAGACTTAAATAAGTGTTAGTGAGGATATAGAGAAAAGGGAATACTTATGTACTGGGGGTGGGAATGTAAATTGTTACAACCACTATGAAAATCAGTAGTATGGAGTTCCCTCAAAAAATTTGAACTACCCTATAATCCAGTAGTTCCACTACTGGGTATTTACCCAAAGAAAATAAAAACACTAGTTTGAAAAGACATATGTACCCCTGTGTTTTTGCAGCATTATTTATAAGAAGCAAGATATGGAAACAATTCAAGTTGTAGGTAGCAATAGATGAATGACTAAGGGAGATGTGCAATATTTATATATCTATAATACTACTCAGCCATAAGAAAGAATGAGATCTTGCCATTTGCAACAACACAGGTGGACCTAGAGAGTATTATGCCAAGTGAAATAAATCAAATCATATGATTTCACTTAGACGTGAAATCTAAAAAACAAAAACAATAAATGAACAAACAAACACAAAAACAGACTTAAATACAGAGAACAAACTGATGGTTACCAGAGGGTGGGTGGGTGGGTGGCAAAATTAAGGAGATAAAGGAGATTAAGATGTACAGTTTCCCACTTATAAATAAGTCAGAGAGAGAAGAAAATTACAGCACAGGGAATATAGTCAATAATATTGTAATGATATTGTATGGTGACAGATTGTGACTACACTTATTGTGGTGAGCATTGAATAATGTATAAAATTATTGAATCAGTAAGTTGTACACCTGAAGTTCATATAACATTGTATGTCAATTATACTTCAATAATAAAAAATAAAATAAAAATAAGAGGGTCAACCACTACTTGACTCCAGCCAGTTGTTGCTGTGCAGGAAATATGTGCCTAGTGTTGTCAAATATTCTTATTCTCAAAAAAAAAGCTAAGACTCTAAAATTTAATGTGACATCTCCTGACATAAATTTTAAGAACTAATTTTTTTAAATGTGATATAATCTATAGCCCTCCTCTAGCTGTAGCTTAGTTTTTAACCTCCATGTAAGCAATAGGAAGCTTTCCAAGATACTTAAACACAAGATAACACATAGATGCCCTATAGTGATATGATATGATATGATATATAAAATGAATTGTAGAAAGTGAGACCACAAGAAGCATGATGACCAGCATGAGAGGCAGGCTATAGTCAGGCATAAACTAAGAAGAGGTGATACAAACTGAGAGGTAGAGTTGGATTTTTGAAGCATTTCATAGACAGCACATACTAGATTTAATAATTGATGGATACAGTAGTTGAGGGAATGCAAAAAATATATGGCAAGTGGATAGTTGAAGTTGTTATCTGAGAATATAGGACACATAGACATTTGGAAGAGAAAATAGTCATTTAAAAAATGTTCAACTTGGGGTGCCTGGCTGGCTCAGTCGGTAGAGCATGCAACCCTTGATCTTAGGGTTGTGAGTTCAAACCTCACGTTGGGTATGGAGCCTACTTAAAAAAAAATGTAAAAAAAAAATTTTTTTTTAATGTTAAACTTGAAGTATTTTTCAGAAATTCAAAGTGCATCTGGATATTGGACCTGAGTAGAAGTCATGGAGGGCAATTATAGCCACAGTCAAAACTTTCCCCAGAAGAAATACTGACAACTTTTTGTTCAGGTTCTAATTCACTTAAGGATTATTTTATTTATTTCTCCTATTTTAAAAAATAAGAAATTTTTGGTGTCTTTCGGCACATTTGCTATAATTTAGTCATTTTACTGATTATCAGCATCACAGAATTACAGATTTTGGATAATTCCAGAACTCAGAGGTGTTTAACTTAAGCACCATTTAGTCTTCCCACTACCAGATACTGAATCACCATCCAATATCACCAGCAGGTACTCATGCCATGTGTATCAAACAGCTCTAGTGATCAGGAGCTCATTCACTCCAACATGTTTGTTCCATGTTTGGATCTTTCAGCCTATTCAACAGCTTTTAAGAATATTTACCTAAAATTGCTTCTTACTATTTCCATTCATTGGTTCTAACTCTGAGTCATACAGAATAAATAGATTAGAAGCATCAAAGTAGAACAAAGCTGTGGGTATAACGAGGCAAAAAAATAGGAAGTAGGAAGATACAAGTAGGAAAATAACAAAGCACATAAACAGTTTTGTGAGCCATACCTTTAGAAACTATAGATAATTTAGGGAGAGTTTAAAAGTGATGAACAGAAGATTAAGCAGATTTGAAAAGGAATCCTTATCAAGAAGCCTCTAAAGAAAAAAATGTGCCAGAAGTTGATATTGGAAAGAAGGCCTGCAGGACCTGAGGATTTGGTGTGGAAAGGGGACATGCTTTTCCTTTTTACTATTTTAATTCCTTGCCTTTACTCAAAGGCAAAAAGATGCAATCATATCAATACATGTACTTCTCTACTACCTGTACCCATTGCTTCTTACTCCCTACATGGCTGTCATATTTTAGGCTGTAAGTGACAGCTTAAATTGTCACCTCCTCAGAGAGACATGCATTTATGACCACCTTTTTAAAGTGGGTTTATGTCTCCACACTATTTCCTGCAATATAACTCAGTTAATTTCCTTCATATCACTTTAAGATCTATAATTCTGTGTATTTATTGTTTACGTATTGTCTGTTCCTCTACTAGATGATAACTCCTTGAGGATTTGTTTACCTCTTTATACCTAACTCCTAGTACAATATCCGGCATATGATAATAATAAATGTTTTTTAATGAATGAATTTAATACAGAAGATTGAAGGTGAATTCTAATGTAGTTTTACATAGGAAGAAAAGTCAAGTTGTCTATTTATAGTGAGACCAGAATAGGGATAGGAAATTAGCAAAGTGGGATTTAGAAAAGATTTACAGACTGCTAGGTAATAGAAAATTAAGCATAAGACCCAATTTTAATGAAAATGATTGATTATTTCTGTAGGCTTATAAAAATAGTATTCTTATCTAATTTAGAATATAGATATTAGTGTTTTGTCTATAGGAAAGGAGCTACACCAAAGTTTCCATGAGTCTATGAAACAGCATCCATTTTTTTTTGGTAATGAATATGGTTAACTTTAATCATATTCCCTAAAGAATCATTATTGATCTAAATTAGAATGGTTTGTTTCTCTTAGTTGCCATATTTTATAAATAATTATTTTTGATTTTTTAGTTTTGTTTCATCACATGGGAAGCCAGATACTTATTTATCAAATTCTCCTGTATTCGAGTTTGATACATCCTCCCTGACGAAATTACCTCAACAAGCTGGAAATACAACTATTGTAAGAAGCACCTAATTGTTTTCTTTTAAATTCTGACTGAATTGCTAAACTTTCAATGATTGGCTTTTTTTCTGTTAACCTCAAATTATAGGTCCATTCACAAGAAAGAAAACAACAAAATCTGTCACCAGAGATTGGAAAGCTATGCTTTACTCACTCTAAAAAAATACCAAATTCTTCACATTTTGTTAAGAAAGTGGATTTCTTTATTAGAAACAATGAATGTAAAGAGGAAATTGATTTCAGGTAAGAATTCTTTAAAGACATTTCAAGACTATGCCAATAAAAACTTTCTATGAAGAAATTCAGGGGTGCCCGGCAGTCGGTTGTGTCTGCCTTTGACTCAAGTCATGATACAGGGTCCTGGGATAGAGCCCTGCAGCAAGGTCTCTGCACAGCAGGGAGCCTGCTTCTCCCTCTCCCTCTGGTGCTCTTCCTGCTTGTGTGTTCTCTCTCTGTCAAATAAAATCTAAAAAAAAAAAAGAAGAAGAAGAAAAAAATTTAGCATTTTTTTTCTTGGTTTATTTTATTTTATTTTATTTATTTTATTTTATTTTATTTTATTTTGTTTTGTTTTGTTTTATTTTATTTTATTTTATTTTATTTTATTTTATTTTATTTTATATCTTAGAGAAAGAGAGAGAGAGGAAGAGCAAAGGTAGAGGAAGAAAGAGAATCTCAAGCAGCCTCCACGCCCAACTCAGAGCCCAATATGGGGCTCCATCTTATGACCCTAAGATCATGACCTAAGTTGAAATCAAGAGTCCAATGCTTAACTGACTGAGCCACCCAGATGCCCCTTTCCTTGGTTTATTATAAAGATCAGAACCTAAACATTTTATTTACTGAAAAACATTAAATATTTAGACCCCTCATGACCTGAACTCCGTAAGATATTCATAATATTAATATCTCAATTTTTGAGAACGTATGTTTAATACTTTTAGTTAAAACATTTTGTTTTAGTAAACTTTATTTCACTGATTTGAATAAAACATGTTGATAATATAAAGTGTAAAATCACTTAAATCCCAATGATTGGCTAATTTTGCAGAAGTTCAAGTTGTATTTTAGCCAATCAATTTCCTCACGGTTCTACAGTTTCAATGAAAAGTCAGATTAAGTCTGATCAGTTCCCCCTAAGGTGGTCACTTCTGTGGGTAAGTAGCAGTTTCTCTTACCCTCTTGAATAGTCAAAGTTTATAGACTTGTTCATACACTGATTAAATGATATCACTTTTTAAAAACCTTAAGGAAATACCTAAGAGACTTGATCTCTACTTCTCATAATTTATGAAGTCTGATTTTCCCCCACAGACTTCTTCCTAGGTTATGCATATTGAGGTTTATTTGACACATTAATCTGTCAGCAATCTATATATATTTCTATACTTTCTTCCCCCTGCCCTCCAGTAGGTATCATCCTGATGATGAAGCTGATGAAATGAAGTCTTTCCTGGGAATATTTGATGACATTTTCTAAAACAAACAAAAAAAAAACATATTAATAAGGCAAGATATAAAGACACCCAATTACAAAGCATGCATTTTATTTTTTTAAGTAGTCACAATTGCTCAAATTTTTTTCTCTTGGGTTTGATCAGTTTTATGGACTTATTTGCACCACATTTTTGGACTGATTTGTTTTCCTTTTGTAACTTCATGAAAAGCACTTTTACAGTGGGTTTGTTTCAGTAAGCTGAAAATTCAGTTGCACTTAGATATTATTTGGTTATTAAATGTATCTTGATTGGATTTTGACAGGAAAGAATTAAAAATTTCATTTTTATATTTTCTTGAGAAAGATATTCTTTGAAAGCAAAATAATGCTATGTCATGGAATCAATTTGTTGTATGGATAACTCACCAATATTGTTTTGTTTTACTAAAGATTTTTATGAGTCCAGTGGCTGGCTGAACCTATTGTTATATAACTTCAAACAATAATAAATAAAATGTTAATCAATATAGATTATTGTTTTCCTTTGGCTTGTTTTCCAGTATGGTGAATTCTAAAACCTTGTTACATTGACTTTTGCTATGGCAAACACTATTTCATGTTATTTTCCCATGAATTTTTTCTCAAATTTATTGATAAGTAGAAGTATAAGCAGTGTTTATTATTTAATTTATTTATATATACATGAGAAATCAAAGCCCACTTAAGAAATTTTAGGAATTTTTTTTAAGCATAAAAGCCTTAGAGGCAAGAGAAGAAAAGAAACTTCCAGATGAAATTGTTGTTGTTGTTGTCACTGGTAAACAGTTATGAGGCATCATATATATTAAGAACAGAAAAAAAGCTTAAAACTAAGAAGCTATATTATGTATTGAAAAATAAGGGCAATCAGTTCCTTTATTTTAGTCATCTTTACCTTTGGCATGTTTCTGTATCTGAATCAATCATGCTACAACCTTTAAAGGTTATTAAACACCATTAAAATGAAAAATTGGTGCACTACAATCTGCTCATCTTGCATACATAGATTTGACACTAAAGAAATAGCAATTTAATTCAAGAAGACTTATTATGATCTGCTAAGCAAAAGCACCGTGCTTGGTACTGCAAAGGAGGCAAATGATAAAAACACTCGTGGAGTTTTTGTTCTCGTGGATCCTACTTTACATTCTGGTACAGAAACTAAGACATATAATAATGCAATAATAAAATGTAGAATACATTAGAGAAGTGGTTTTCAAGCTTCAGGATGCATTGCAGTCATCTAGTAGGCTAGTTTGAAAACAGATTGCTGAGAACCATACCCAGAGTTTCTGACTCAGTAGGTCTAGGGTGTGGCCTGAGAATGTGCATTTCTAACAGATACCCAAATAACACTGATGTTGCTGTCCAGGGATCACACCTTGAGAATCACTGCAATAGAGGTTTGAAGAGCTTTGAGAGTTCATAAGAGAGAGAACACAATCCTAACCATGGACTTAGGGAACCCTTTATAGAGAAGTTAAAATTTGAGCTGAGACTTGAAAGATGAATACAGTTTTGATGAACAAACATATGAAAGGACATTCTAACAGAGAACAGCTTGAGCAAAGCTCCAAGGAAGGAAAGTATCTTTTTGAGGAATAATGAATAGATAATTTTAAACATGGGTTAATGTTGTAGGTGTCTCTGTGTTGTGTGTATTTTAAGATTTTATTTATTTGAGAGAGACAGCACAACCAGGAGGGCAGGGAAAGGCAAAGGGAGAGGGAGAAGCAGATTCCTCACTAAGCAGGGAGCCTGACATGGAGTTTGATCAAGGACCCTGAGATCAGGACCTGAGCTGAAAGCAGACACAACCAACTGAGCTACCCAGATGCCCCTGTAGGAGATATTTGAAATGTACCTTAAAGCCAGACTGTGGAGGACTTTAGATGCTAAAAACCTGAGCTTTACTCGGCAGCCAGATGTTTCCCAAACTTGCCTGATCATAAGAAACATGGATAATAAATATAAAAATTTCTAGAACTTACCAAAGGGCTACTGATTCAGAATTGCCAAGTGGAGGGGTGTTATAACAAGATTCCTGGTTACTCTTCATTATCAGGCCAGTTTTGGAAACATATGATATGGGTAAGTTCATTTCCTAAGTAATCAAAACAAATGGCAAATTAACATAGACATGCCTTATTTTGTGCAAGTGTTTACCTGGAAAATTAGATGTAGTAGTCCTTAAGAAGTAGACTAACCACTTAAAGGAGTCCAGTCACTGGATATTCTTACCATAAGTGAATAACCCTACAGTTTTCCATTTTGTAACTCGTTTCAAATATATAATAAACCATATAACAAATCTTTGTTGGGTTCAATTTTTCAATTTTTTTTTTCAGTCAAAAAAGTCCTTAATAGACTGTATTTTTCCCACCTCTAAAGTAGCATATAGGCACCTACCTCACAGGTATGGAGTGAGAATGAGTAAGCCACTGCATAGGAAGCTCTTAGTTTAGGGACTGATGCATAATATGTGCTCAAAAATGGTAGTTGTTTGTACTAAAAAACCCTCTCCTTAGCAGTACTATAACCGATCAGAGGGGTGAAATAATACAATACAGAGTGTCTCCAACTTAACAGTTGATTTCAGCTTTGTGATAGTATGAAAATGATATGCATTCAGTGGAAACCATATTTCGATTGTGAGTTTTTACCTTACTCAAGCTAGTGATCTGCATAGGATACTCTGTTGTCATGCTAGGCAGCAGCTGGGAGCTGTACCCTAGTCAGCTGTTTTTTACTTTCAGTACAGTATTCAATAAAGTACATGAAATATTCAACACTTTATTATAAAATAGGCTTTGTGTGAGATGATTTTGTCCAACTATAGGATAATGTAATTGTTTTGAGCATGTTTAAAGTAGGCTAGTCTAAACTATGATGTTCAGTAGGTTGAGTGTATTAAATGCATTTTTGGCTTAACAATATTTTCAACTTACAATAGGTTTATTAAGATATAACCTCATCATAAGCGTAAGTCAAGGAAAATGTTTCCTTGCAAATCACATTTGAATTATTACTGCAATTCAAGTTGCATAAGACTTGACAAATGAACTCTCTGACTTTCCATAAATATATCATCCATAGAAAAATTTTCTTTTAGACCTCCCTCCTACATATACTTCCTCATGCTTTCAGATAGATTCCTCTATCTCTGTCCCCTGTTCAAAAGCACTCTTAGTTGTTTTATGGTAGAGCATATAAATCTATTTTAATATTACCTTAGGTAAAATGTAATTAGAAAATAAATCTTTTGCAAATTGTGTTATAATACATTCTAAAGCCAAATAGAAATGATTGCTGAATTATTCACTCTTTTAGGTTTTAGCACAGTTTGCTCCTTGGATCCTTAGTAGAGTCACACAAAGTATCTCTTTTTATCATGACCCCATTTCTAGAAAACACCCTTATCAAGGACAATAGGGAACCACTCCTTGAGGACGTGTAGCCTAGGACTTACAAAGCTAATACTTAACTGTGACATCTTAGATCATACCAGGTGTCTATATTTAAGAACATCTACTTTTGTGGGAATAGAGAAGACACCAGTGAGGAGAAAGGGCAAAGAGAAGTAAACCAAGCTAAGCTTAGAATTAAGTAAGTAAGCTAAGAATTTCATTGTGGATTTTGGTTAGTAGAATAAATAAAACAAAAGGAAGGAAAACCCTGGCTCTTTTTGTCTTCTAGCATGTCAATTCCTGGCTGCTGCTAGTTCCAGGCCTTGCCTCTCAGTATCAGATCCAAAGACCGATAATAGAAGAAACTCCTTGGAGCTGGTGTTAGAAGTTCTCAGGCCTCACTCCAGAGCTTCTGAGTCATAATCTGCATTTTGACAAGGTCCCTGTCTGCATTACATGTATGTTAAACTGTGAGAAGCACTTTTTTAAGGTAGAAAGGAAAGGAGGCAATACCAGGATTTTTAAGATAATCCATTCCAGAAGACAAGTATAAGAGTAATGATGATTACTTGATTTTCTGCACATATATTTCCTATTTTAAATGTAATATGGTGATATCGCTCTTCTTTAATTGCCTTTCGGTATAGGTTGTTTTCCTCACCAACTGTGTAAATTATCTTTATAATTCCCATGCATCAACTGGGTGTTTTTTTATGTAGCTTGAGAGGCATTTAGATGCTCTATTGAGTTTTGTTTTAATTAACATAATAAAAGCCGATAATTCAAAAGAGCAATCTTTGTCTTGCTTATTTTCACATTTCAATTCGGAAACCTTTCCCTAAACTAACATATACCTTAAAACTCCCTACATACTTCAGCAAAACAGAGTGAAACAAAACAAAACAAAACAAAAAAAACCCATAATATTCTGAAAGATTTAGAAAAATGTGCATAAACCTGCACTCATGTATGTTGTAACTATAATTTTTTTAAAATCAAAAAAGGAATGAAAATCCAGCTAACATTGCATTTTACCCCCTGAGGGATATCCTTATGACAGTAGGTGGCTTCAATCTTTTAGAAACATGATAAAGTCACCATTTTGGGTTTTATTTGCCTGTTTCTGTATTAATCAGTTTGGAAATGTAAATCTTTTACCATTTACAACTTAAAACAATTTTTTAAATCTAAAACCAGTTTTACTACAGTGTTATTTTTTTTATGTCAAGTTTATTAAAACTTTAGCAGTACAAATTATTCAGGTTGCAAGTTATCTAAAGATCAACCAGGTGAAGTTCATATTTAAAAAAAAGAGGGCAAACAAAACAACCCCAAAACAATGAAAAGAGGAAAACAACATAAAGGAGATTCATTAGTAAGTCTCTACAACTTAAAGACAAAATAGAAATGAACTTTCCACAGCTCACTCGTCTACTTTTGTCTTCATTTACTTGTTCTTAGCTGGACTCATAATCAATTTTTTTTATGACCATACTTTAAAATTTTTGTCATGTACATGGTCATTTTCTTGACCCTTTGATTTTTGGTTTTCCTTTTCCACTGTAGACTACTCATGCTCCTTATATTTCAATGTGGAGTACTTTAATTAATTGTCCTACTTTGTTTTTATTTTGAGAATGGACTTTGAACTCTATCAGCCTTTCCCTCTATTATTATTTGAACTCTTATTATTATATATTTTTTTATTTTTTTATGATTATACTTTTAATAGTATATTCTTTTCTGACCTTCAGAATTTCCTTTCCAGAGTGAATTTTAATGGTTTCTTTGTTTTTTTTTTTGTTTCTGCTTTGACTTTCTTCTGTCTCTGAGCTTTGTGAATCTCTCCTCCTTCCCCTCCTATCTTTATTCCTTGATGTTGCTCTTCTCTGGCTGCTTTCTGGCCTTTCCCTCTTTACTCCTCGTCTCTGTATCTGTGGTACTCCTTGCTTCTACTGCCAGTTCTGTCATGGCTTCTGGATCGTATCCTTCTGCTCCTGCCCCTAATTCTGCTTCTTTCTCTTGTTCTACCATTATAACTGCCTTTTTTTTGGGAGGGGGGATACTTTATTTTATAGTTTCACCCCACATACCACTTTTCCTCCTGAGAACCACAAGCACTTTAAAAATCTGCATAAATATTTCTTACAGGATCCCTTTGATGTTGGGGTCAGATAAAAGAATCTTACTCTATGGGTGACAAAATTAAGGTGATTCTCCAGGTCACATGTTTCTTAAACTATTTGGAAGTGCAATCTGGTTTACAAGTGTTTTTGTAGCTGGCAGAATTAATTTTTGTTGAAAAAATGGGACCATTTTATTGTATTGTTTCAATCTCCTCTCAACTGTGGAAAAAGAAAAGAGACAAGAAGCTCTTTTTTTTTCCTTTTCAGAATCTTGCTGGGCACCTTATCTCCTATGTATTTGTCTGTGGGCTCAATGCCTTCTTGATGAGAGTGAGGTACTGGGATGGTGACTGAGGCTACAGGATGAGTAAGGACAGGACCATTGTAACTGCCTTTGGTTGTATCACATTCCTTTCTACACTATGCATCTATTCTTTCCCTTACTTTTCCTTACTTTTATTATCATGTTCATTGCTCTTTGATTTTATTAAACTTCTCTTTAATTTTGCCCCTTTCAAAAAAAAATTTTGCCTCTTTCTTGATCTTTTCCTTTAGACTCAAACTTTTTCTTTAGCATTCTTATGTTCTCTTTCTTTACTCCTTGATCCCTATTTTCTTTTATTTCCATTATGCTTTGTATTATTATATATTATATGCTTTGTTTTTATTATATTTATCATCTTTTTTTCTGAATTTCTTCTAATGTCTCTCTCTTTGCTGTTAGGTTTATGATCTTTAGCTTTCTTTTCCTCTTCATTTTTTCTGTTTGGACTCTTGGACATATGCCTATGATCGGTTCTGTTTTTCTCCTTTACTCTAGCTGGATTTCTTTGATTTTCTTTTGTTTCAGTTTCTTTTGTGTAACTCAATCTTAAGCTCCTTTGATTCATCTTTCACCACTGGATACCCTCATTCTTTGGGCTTTCTGAATCTCATGCCTCCAATGTGAAGCAGTTTCATTACATCTGAAATGATCCCTTGATCTGGATCTGGGGGGAGTTCGATAATCCTTGATCCTATTCCTTTAATTTCTTTGCTAGACCTAGTAACTGAAAGTCTCCTCTGATATGAAGTAGGCTGGAAGTTAGTTATCTGTGTGTGTATGTGTGTTTCCTTTCTTTGTCATCAGCTTTGGGAACACTTTTTCTAATTAGGAATCTATCTTCAGGTATAGAAGGGAATTCTTCTGGATGGACAGTACTCTAGTGTTATGCTTTAAGATTTTTTTCAGCCACACTTTTCTTTTTTAAGATTTTATTTATTTATTCATGAGAGACACAGAGAGAGAGGCGGAGACATAGGCAGAGGGAGAAGCAGGCTCCATGCAGGGAGCCTGTTGCAGGACATAATCCCAGGACCCCAGGATCATGACCTGAGTCAAAGGCAGACGCTCAACCACTGAGCCACCCATGAGTCCCTCAGCCTCACTTTCACTAGATGTGTTTTTCTTTCTAGTGTGTGTGTATGTGTGTGTGTATTTTCTTTCTAGTGTGTGTGTCTGTATGTGTGTGTGTATGTGGGGGGTACTTTTTCCTACGTTTCTTTTTAAAATTTCTCTTGAGAAGCACTTTCAGAATCAGAATAGGACTGAGAATCTCTTGAGCTGTATGAGTCACTGGATGAGGAGGAGGGAGAGCATTTATGCCTTTTCTTTCTTAGTTTGGGAATTAGCTCTCCACAACTATCTAACTTGCAAATGGTTTGCTCACTACATTTGTTTTCTGGTTTTCTCTCTCTCACAGCTTCCTGAACAGAATTTACTTACCCAAAAACAACATGATACCCATCTGAATGAGAAGTTGGTTTTCTGGTTATGAAGAACTATGAACCTTTTGTATCCTTCCCCTTGTCACTGATAAGAGAGATTCTCTGTTGTGCTTAACAGGGAAACTCTCATCTTTAAAATATTTTCTGTTACTAGATTCCCCTTCTTCAATTTCTTCACTGAAGTCGCCATCTGAACCATAAAATCTTTGACAATGCTGCAAAACTGAAAACTCTTATAGTATAATGGCTTCTGAGTTACTTTCCCTGACCCCTTTTCACCTGTAAAAGACAATAAAAGTTATCTGTGTTTGGGAGAACATCAAAAAAAAATTCAAAGACAGCTCTTCCAGCAGGTTGATTAAAAATGGCAATGTCAAAACAAACAAACTTGCAAAACATTGAGGATGCTGAATCTTTGTTCCAATGGCTCCAATACTTCAATCGTTAGATAGAGAACAATCAAGAACAAGTTGATTCAATCAAGGACAACTGATCCAATCCTTTCACTCCTGCACTGGTAGATACACTCTTTTTTTCTTGGGGTACTGTCCTTTAAAGCACTTCAAGTCTATAGCTGCCCAGAAAAGGCAATGAAGCCCACTACTACAGTCATATTTACTGACTAAATCACTACAAAAGTTTTATTTTACTTTTAAAATTAATTTTTCTTTCCATTATTATCTGATACATTTTTAAATAAGAGAAATAATTGAATGGTACAATAAAAAAAAAACCCTTAGATTCTAGTTCAAAATTTCAACTTACAGGACTGGAAAAGAGCCCACCAAAATATTAAATTACTTGCCCATTGTTTCTCAGCTAGTCCTGAACTGAACCCAGACTGGCACCATACTTTTCCTACTTTAATTCTTAATATTAAGGGTTATAGCTTATGCTCATTTTTGTAAACTTTTTATCTTTCATAATAAATGTAAAACGTACTTCTCCTTTCTTAAATGTATTAAGAAATTTTTTTCTAGCTATAAACCAAAATAGTTCAATTCTAAGCACAATTTTAGCCATAGCTGTTGCTATACTTACAGTTTTGAAATATTGCCTACATATGTAATATAGTATTAGAATGGTCTTGCTATACATGCATTACCATTTGAAAATGACCAGATATCTTACTATTCTTTTATTGAATATTGTGACTGAACAGCTGTTTTATACTACCTCTTATATTATGAGCTAGTCTTAGAAAGATGAACATGAGCAGGTCATGTTTCAAGGGACCCATGGATGATCCAGGTAACAATGATCAAAATGCAACAAAAATATAGGTCTTTTAAGTTATCAAGGTTTTTTTCTGGTTGTTGTTATTGTTGTTTAAAGTAGGCTCCATGCCCAGTGTAGAGAACAATGCAGGCTTGAACTCATGATCCTGAGATCAAGACCTGAGCTGAAATCAAGAATTGGATGTTTAACTGACTGAGCCACCCCAGAGCCCCAAGGTTTTTTAAAAATTAATATCACTATCAAATTCTATCATCCGCAACATTTTCTAGACTCTACATAAGATTCATAGTGTCTGGACTTCTTAAGGAGGTAACATGCAGCCATAGTCAAATTTATGAAAAGGAAAGCTATACATTCTTTTGGACAGTGAATTATTAAAAGAGCGAAGTTAGGGGTTGGGGTAAATTTGGAGAGGAGCAAAAGGTCATGGAGGGAACAGATTGACAGATTCTGGAAGGAGAAAACAAAGGGATTAAGGGACTAAAATGAGTCATCTGCATCTGGTAAACTGGAGTTATGATCATTTACATGCATATATCTAATTAATATTTACAATTTGGGCTGAAAGGAAATTATAAAATCAAGCACTTATCAACAGTACAAAGTAACCCATGTTTCTAACTAAAGAAAAGTATTTTAGTTGGAAGACTTATTCATTATGGAAAGTTAAAGTATTTAAAATATAGTTTTAGATGGAAATGATAAAACATACATTTCTCCCTACTTTGATGTATTTTTGAGGTGTCAACCCTTGTTGTTGGTTGTTTTTATTTTGTTTTGTTTTTCTTTTTTTTCCTGTTGCCTCCTTCATTGAAACAGCTAGACTATAAAGTAGATGTTCCTCAGGGAAGGGTTTTCAAATCCTTGATTTTTAACATCTCAAATCTAAGATCCAGACTTGAGACAAAAGAATTGGAAAAATATCTGATGGATTAATACCTGTTTTTCCTGTGCTCAAGACTGAAGATTCGCTAGACTTGGGGAAAAGGAGAGAGGTCAGAGGAAAAGAAAAGAGCTCAGATGCTGGGTACCTGAGAAAAGACGTGGGCTCAGCTTTCTTTTAGATTTTTTCTAAAGTCTAAATAAGTCTAATTTCCTAATATTATTAGTAAAAACTAACGTCTTCAGATTCAATATGATCTAACAAAAACCTTATACTAATCTCAGCTGGTATAGAAACTCAGATCTGCCTAACCGACTGAGCCACCCAGGCACCACCAATTGTACAAATTTTAAGCATGTATTTCACATGAGTTACTTTGCCAGTGTGTGGAAACCAGTAATCAAGTTTATAAATTATGTCATGGGACACATGGGTGGCTCAGTCAGTTAGGCCTCCAACTCTCAATTTCTGCTGTGGTCGTGATCTCAGGGTCCTGAGATAGAGCCCCTGGTCAGGCTCCATGCTCAGTGGGGAGTCTGCTGGAGATTCTTTCCCTCTGCTTTGCCTCTGGCTCACACACTCCCTCTCTCTATATATAAAATAATAAGTAAATAAAAATCTTAAAAAAAAAAAAAAAGAAAGAAACTCCAATCTGAATCTCAGTTGTCAGGTAAATGTGCAGATTGTAAATACACTGCCTTAAAAAAAATTCTATCTACTACTAGTACTAGCTAATATTACTGAATTTGTACTATATGCTGGATCTTGCTCTAAGCCCTATGGATGGCATATTTAATCCTTTCAATAGTCCTCTGAGGTAAATACTCTCATTATGTATATATATTTTTACACAAGGAAGCTAAATAAATTGCCAAACGTTGCAAAGCTTGAACTTTATGTGATTTGAGAACCCTTTACATAATCATTATGCCATTCTGTCTAGAATGAAATACTAAAATACGGCATCTTTAAGGTTACATCAAATCATCAAAATCCAGGTTTCCCCCTAATCTGTAGAGATTTTTTGTTAGACAATTTCAGGCAAATTCAAGAGGGCTGTTAGCCAAGACCCATCCTCAATTCTCTGTTTCCAGTTTAACTCTATTTTCCAGAGAAGCAAGTCTACTATGACTTGTTTCCATAGAGCATCTGATCATTGGGTGAGGCCTTTCCCCTGTGCAGGTCACCTATCAACGTGAGTAGACATCTCTTCTTCCCATTTGGCTTTGCAAATGGTCACTATTTTGTTTTTTAGTTTCCACACTTAAGCTTTTGTACTTTAATCTACTTTTCTGACCTGCCTCCCCTAAATGCTATTTATTTTCCCTAAATTGATGACTTCATTCTGAAATCCAATATTTTGGAAAGAGAGAGAGAGAGAAAAAGAAAGAGGGAAAAAAGAACGCCCTGCTTTTAAGAGAATCCTCTTAATAAGGGCAACTTGGGTTTGTCTGTCCATGCTGGGTTATAAAGCTTCTCTGCTGCTATCAGTGAAAACTAGCCTAAATAAGAAAGAGAAGAAACAGTGTTTTGTGACCTTTTCTGAGATCACAATACTCTAGTCATATCTGCTTGGAATATGACTCTCATCTTGCTATTTTTTCCCCATAATATTACAGTTATATGTGGTTTCTTTTCACACCTCTCATCTAGGAATATATTGTTTTGAAGAAAAGTTTGGAAGTTAAACACAAACCTTTACTGAGAGTATTTGATATCTATCTTATAAAAAAAATGACTGAATAAAGTTAGCCTTGAAGTTCTATTTTTATCCTTAAATTAAAGTTTAAAGAAAGAAAAGGGATTAGCAGTTATTATTAGATTTTTATGTTAAAAATTATGAACTTTCAATATATAAATTTCAGGTTTTTCCCAATAGGCTTTATTACTTCTTCTGATTGTCTTTTCATTTTCCTGTGCTGTCCATCAACCAACTATTTCCTATCCTTTTGGGATTTTCCTCAATTTCTGTTTGCATTACAATGTCATATTTCTTTTATTTTAAATGATTTTAATTTCATTTTTAATATATAGTGAGAACACACTGTAATAAGTTCATTTCACTACTTTTCAGTTGCAAAATAATTTTTTGCCTCCTAAAATAAGTTAAGCATTTCAGAGACTTCAAAGAAAGATTCTCTTTTCTCTTCAAATTTTCTACATTTATAGAAAAGGGATCCATGTGTCCAAGCACTTTTATAAAGAAGTGTTTAGTAAAATAGAATCACCAGTTTAAAAAGTATTTCTCCTTTGGAATATTTCTGTGGCAAAATTATGTAAAGCAATTTATAGCTTCATGCTCTTATGTTAGAAGAAAGATTGTTTTCTTTCTTCACCATAAAAAGAGCTTTACTAGATTTTTTTCTGATTATGAAAGCACATGCTTATTTACAATAGCTGTATTATTAAAGTAATTCAACAGTTACATGCAGAAAACTTGTACATGTAGCAACATAGATCTAAAAGACAGTATGAAGTGGGAAATGTAAGACACAGAATGTGATACCATCTAAGTAAAGTTAAATTCTGTAAGACTACAAACAAACTAGAAGATTTACATCAAATGCATTAACATAGTTGTCAGTGGGGGGTGGTTTCAGTGATCTAAGTAGGAAATAGGGTTAAAAGATAGCAAAAGAAGAATTTTCAGGTAATACAGAAGTACAAAGATTTTAAAATCCCCCTCAATCCTACTACTTGGTAATAACCATAGTGCGTATTTTAGAGTGTAGCCATCCAGATAACATACACACACATGCACACATGCATTTTAGGGTGGGGTTATAATCTGCTTTTTAATTTTATTTTCATTGAACAGTACAATATAAATGGATTGATATTAATCATTAATAATCATTGATTGATATAAATCAGTATGTGCATAAATCTGCACAACATATTTAATGACTACCCTATTGATGTATATTTAGGTTTTTCCAGTTTTTTTAATGACTAATGTTACAATTAACATTCTTATACATGTATCTTTATCTATTTGCTTTTGATTAGAAATGCACATTTAAATTACTGAAACAAATTGTCAAACTGCCTTCCAGAAATGCCATTTTTACATTATTAATATGAAAGTTTCTGATTTTCACAAGGTTTTAAATTTAAAACACTTGTATAACAGACCCCAGGGGTGCCTGGATGGTGCAGTCAGTTAGGCCTGTAACTCTTGGTTTTGTCTCAGGTCACAATCTGAGAGGGTCATGAGATCAAGCCCCACATAGGGCTCTGCCTTCAGCAGAGTCAGCTTGGAGTTTCTCTCTACCTCTTCCTCTGCCACTCCACAGTCTCTCTCTTTCCCTCTCTCAAATGAATAAATAAATCTTTTTAAAACAGAAAACTAACAAACGAACAAAATTATCTCCATATTCCAGACCATCTAAATGTCCAGATCTCATTAATAGAATTAATTTACTCACAGAGTCCTTTCTGTTCAGTGGGAGGTCAAAGTCTACAAGCCCTATTAATGTCATTACACAGCAGACTATTTAGCACTACAGAGCAGTCTTGGTCTGACCTATACATCAGGGACCGAGTGAACTACAGCAAGAGAAAACAGAAAGGATGCAACTAGAACTACCCCTCACTCCATTCACATGAATTCTCTTAAGTAGTACATCAACCTTTTTGCACTTCTACAGGCATCAGAATCTTGAAGTTGAAAAAATTAAAGCTTTTAATTACTGATAGTGGGATCTGTGTTCTAACTAGTTGTGAGCTATTTTTCAACCTCATTCCTAAAGTGCTTCTTACTAATTTTTTAATGTTCTGACCTCATTGACAACAGTTGAATTAGTTTTCAAACATGGCCTCCAAATCAGACAACAATTCCAGCCAGTGGGGTGGGCAGAGCTGGGCTGTGGAGCCAGGCTGACTCTGCGCTTTGTCCAAACTCATTTGCTGGAGGGCCTTAGGGTAGTCACTAAACTTCTCTGTCTCTATTTCCTAAGTATTACGCAGAGATAAGGATATCCACTGGACTCTAGTATCTAGAGCAAATATTTCAACAAATATTTGTTAGTTAACTCAAAGTAGCAATTAGCAATAATGAATGTGAAATGTTTGGTACCTAGAAAATACTCATTAAGTGGTAGCTATTATCATAGTAAGATAAGATATGGGGATGATGTTGAAGGAGAGAAGCAGAAGGCAAAATATTTCAGGTAGTCTGGATCACTGGTAAAGAGTCCAAGATTAGGTGCTAGGGCCAATATGAGTTTGAAAATGTGGAAATTAATATTGGCAGTTTGGAAGAAGAGAGGGTTGCTTTGAATTAGCTCAGCATTCAGGGTTACCAACAGCCTGTCCAAATGGAAACTACATATGTGGCTTTTAACAATGTATGAATGTAAATAATCAACTCATCAAGGTAAAGTCCTTAAGCTTTTTGTACCCAATATTGCTATACCCAAAGACATTTCAAAGAAAGAATAGATAAATTCATGTTTTTTTAATGGTACTATGTGGCAGGAATTTAAGTTATAATCTCTTTTCAAGGCACATCTTTATTAAAAGGGAATTATTCAAAGCCATCTGAATGGCAATTACTATATAAAGGCTAATTGACCTAATTAATCTAATGTGGGTCAATGGCTCTATACTACCCAAAGAACATTTTCAAATGAAAGGGGGGAAAAGGAATTCCAAAAGGAATTTCTTAAAGTGAACATCCTTAAATTTAGTGAGTTTGATTTATTTCTTGCACACAGATATAATATTGCTGCATATTATATTGCTGGAGTGACTGAGCTGGGATAAAAAGAGATAGACTAATTCTCTGAGGATCCTGAGGAACATTCTGTTCATCACTCAGGGGAAGGCACTATATAAATTACATTATAACAATACTGCCTCTTTCTGATAACGTAGCACTGAAAGAATTCAACATGACAAGAAGTCAAATTTACTATCATACTGTTTTGATTCTCTTGGTGATGTGATAAAGTGCATGCTGATACCTGCTTTTTATTTGATTAACTTCAGCTTCTTTGAATGCCAACTTGTTCTATTTGAAGTACTGACTGCCAAATATAAACTGGGACTGATAATATCTGGGCCCTATGACTGAGAAAAGAATGCATAATACACACCTGTGGTAGGCAGAATAAGGCCCCCAAAGATATTCATGTTTTAATCTCCTATATTTGTGAATATGTCAAATTACATGGCAAAAGAGACTTTGCACATATGAAGTTAAGGATCTTGAGATGAGGAGAGTATCCTAGATCGTCCAGGTGGGCCCAGTGTACACACAGGTGTTCCTATAAATGAAAGAAGCAACAGAGTCAGAGAAGGAGATATAGGGATGGAAGTAAAGGCCAGAGAGACAAAGAGAAAGGGAGATACATATGAGGATGCTACACTGCTAGCTTCAATGGTGGAGAAAAAGGTCACAAGTCAAGGAATGTAGGCAGGTTCCAGAAAAGGAAATAGATTCTCCCCTAGAGCCTCCAGAAGAGATGTAGCCTTGGATTTTAAAATCAAGCTACCTTGGGACGCTTGGGTGGCTCAGTGGTTGAGCATCTACCTTCAGCTCAGGGCATGATCCTGGAGTCCTGGGATTGAGTCCCCCATCAGGTTCCCTACATGGAGACTGCTTCTTTCTCTATGTCTCTGCCTCTCTCTGTGTGTCTCTCATAAATAAATGAATAAAATCTTTAAAAATAAAATCAAGCAACCTTGATTTTAGCCCAGTGATACTGATTTTGGGGCTTCTGACCTCTAGAAGTATAAGTAATAAATTTGTGGGGTTTTTTAAGCCACGGAGTTTTGGTAATTTGTTAAAGCAGAGAGAGAAACTAATGTGCCACCTTTGGGCTCATGGCACAGAGCTACACTGATGTCATTTTAGCTGGATTGAAATAACTTTCCCAAACTGTATCTATAATCTAAAACAAAGCTGTGACATAAACCAGGGAAGCACCATAGCAGAAGCTCTTGCTTTGTCTTTTATTCATTACATGCTCACTTTGCTCCTATTTATTCTGAGACCTTTAGAGAGATGGAGTGTTAGTGAGGGTTTCTAAGTGTGGGAAGAAATCAGTCCTTTCATGAGTTAATTCCCCCCTCCTAGAGTTTTAAACCCCAAAGATATTTTCTAAAAAGATATTTTCAACTATAAACAATGTCTTTTAATCATCTTTACCTCTTTTCTCATACTGAAAATTAAGCAAGGATAAACCACTTGGAGGATGAGGAAAATGTTCACAAAGCCTTTAGAAAGTGATAAGTGTCTTCACTGGGAGTCACTGGCCTGTATATGCCCTTGGGCTAATAGGGTATAATGGGAAGGAGTTTTGAGCAGCTGATCAAAATCTTACGTGGCTGAAGAAATGGCACCATCCCCACTCTCACCTATAGCAGGTTTACTCCAAATTTGAGCTGTTAACTGCTTTTCCACATCCCTTCTCCACATCAGAACTTCCCTGGCTATCACTTGGGAAGGTTTCTGTATGACAAAGTCATGACAGATTTGTTATTTTCTTGATGTTCTGAGTGTGCCACCCCAGCAAATTCTTGAGAATTCAGGGAGAGTTTGCCAGAGGAAATGTATATCTGTCACATACCAAGCAAAGCCTATTGCCAACGCAATCAGAGAATGGGCAGGTTGTACGATGCAAGTTTGGCTTTCTCTAAAGTGCACAGTTATTATTGGGCCAATGAAAAGGCCTGTTAACTGATGACATGATAGTGAATTCATTAGAAGAAAGGAAAACAATGAAAATGAATAAGTGCACATTTTGATTCTGACCATTGCAATGGTCCCAGTGAGCAAGAAAAGCTGGAGGAATCCAGTGAGGTAGCATGCATTCTGATGAGCATGGGTGAACAGTGAACAGGATGACACATACCCAAGTTCTTGGAGTAACTCAAGTCTTAGAGGAAGACTAACATCCAGAAATGGGTAAAAATGCTAAAGAAAATTAAAAATTTAGAGCAGGAGGAGTTCTGAGAAGGGAAAAACCCCAGCTCGAAAATAATGATGCTAAGTTAGCATAGATTAGCAGTGAGGAAAATAACTTCTCCACTCTTATTTTACCACTTTTTTTTTTTTTCTGAGTGAGACAATGAAGACTGATTGAAAAGGATGGAACAAATGTTAGTAAAAAGAATCGGAGGGCAGCCCGGGTGGCTCAGCAGTTTAGCCCTGCCTTTGGCCCAGGGTGTGATCCTGGAGTCCCGGGATCGAGTCCCACATCGGGCTCCCTGCATGGAGCCTGCTTCTCCCTCTGCCTGTGTCTCTCTGCTTCTCTCTCTCTCTCTCAAGAATAAATAAATAAAATCTTAAAAAAAAAAAAAAAGAATTGGAGGGCCAGCTTGTACATGATTCCACATCTGAACCACTGCATCCCAAGGGAAGGTAAGATGATAGTTTGAGAAACTAGGCTTTGGCATCAGATACACATAGCATCTACTTTATTCTCCTGGCAAGTTACTTAACAGCTGTGAATTTCAGTTTCTTCCCCTGTAAAATTGAGATAATAGTCTACCTCATAGGGCAGGTGAACAATTCAACATAAAGCATTTTAACCAGTACCTGGCACATAATAAATACTTGATGCACAATAGCTTTCGTTTTATCATTATTATTTTTATAGACTATATAGTTGAACTGACACCAGAAATCTTTAAGAAATTGTGAATAAAGAATAAATATTGTGAATAGGTAGTCAATAAACCTACAATTAATGATATTAAAGATACTTTTACCAGTTTCCAAAGTAAATAGTGATCTCTAGGAATAGCATAGGTTTGGTAAATTCATGCCAACCTAACTGCCTTTTCTTTCTTCTAAAGGGGTATATATATACTAGAAATCAAGGGAGTTTTATAGACAAAGAGTATTGGGATTTCAGACTCACCAAGAATCTCATGACACCCTTATGAAAGAATTGTGCATTGGCTATTCCAGGTAGGAAGATTTTTAACTTGTTGAATAATAACAGTGTTACTTAAGAAATTTTATAACTCCAGAGGAGGGTTTCCAGGAAGAATAACTTAGAGGTTGGTCCCTCAGTCCTAAATTGTTCAACAGTTTCACTAATGACTTTTATGCTAACATCTGCAGGATGCTGATGAGTCAAAGAACGCTACAATTCAAAAGTTTCTCATATGGCCCAAACAACAGACTAAATATAGAACAATATGGAATTTATCCACAAAATTCTAGTCTTTTACTTTAGTCTAGTATCAAACTCTGTAAGCAATGTATAGGGTACATGTCTAAGCAGCTTGTATTATTTTTTTAAAGGCTTTATTCAAGGGGCACCTGGCTGGCTCAGTCGGTAGAGCATGCAACTCTTGATCTTGGGGTTGTGAGTTCAAGCCCCACATTGGATGTAGAGATTACTTAAAAATAAAACGTTAAAAAATATATATATAAAGGTTTGGGGAACCTGGGTGGTTCAGTCGGTTAAGCATTTGCCTTTGGCTCAGGTCATGATCCCGGGGTGCTGGGATCGAGCCCCAAGTTGGGCTCCCTGCTATGTAGGGAGTCTGCTTCTCCCTCTGCCCCTTCCCCTGCTCCTGCTCTCTCAAATAAATAAAATATTTAAAAATATATGAAAAAATTTTTATTCCAAAACAAGCTTAGTATAAGACAACCATATGATTTGCTTCTATTCCTGGAAATATTGGAACAGAGAAGATAACTATTTGACAGAACTTTATTGAAGGCATTCCACTGTATTTGGATGGAATACACACACACACATTATAAAATAAATACATAATTTATATAAACCTTCTTAGGTATCACCATATATGTATGAGTTATAACATGTATAACCAAACATATAAGTAATTGGGGGGCGAGTTTGCAAGTTTGCATTAAAAAATATGTAATACAGGTCCCAAAGAAGCTCCCAAATCACTCTCTATTGTAGTTGTAAATACACTTGGCAAATTAGTATCTAATCTCTGTTTAAAAAAATAAATAAAGGGATCCCTGGGTGGCGCAGCGGTTTGGCGCCTGCCTTTGGCCCAGAGCGCGATCCTGGAGACCCGGGATCGAATCCCACGTTGGGCTCCCGGTGCTTGGAGCCTGCTTCTCCCTCTGCCTGTGTCTCTGCCTCTCTCTCTCTCTCCGTGTGACTATCATGAATAAATAAATTTAAAAAGAAAAAAAATTAAAAAAAAATAAAATAAAAAAAATAAAAAAATAAAAAAATAAATAAGTCATTCCAAATGTGAAAACTTTCATAACATTATAAATAATTATTCTTGTATGTCATTATATTAAAAAGTAAACCAGTGTATGCCACCTTACACCCATGAGGTTGACAACTATAACCAAAAAAAAAAAAAAAAAAAAAACAGAAAATAAATGTTGATGAGAATGTGGAGAAATTAGAATCCTTACATACCATTTGTATCAGATGGTATAGCCACTATGGAAAACAGTATTAAGATACCTCAAAAAATAAAAAAATAAAATTACCACATGACCCAGTAATTCCACTTCTTGCTATATACCCAAAAGAATTTAAAGCAGAATTTCAAAGAGATACTTGTATATTCATGTCCATAGCTGTATTACTTAAAATAGCCAAAAAATAGAAGCAACCCAGGTATCTACCAGTGGATGAATGGACTAAAATTGTATTATATGCATACAATGGAATATTATTTGCCTTGAAAAGGAAGGAAATTCTGACACATGCTTCAATGTGGATGAACATTGAGGACATTATATTAGGTGTGTTAAACCATTAACAAAAGGACAAACACTATATGACTCCACATGAGGCACCTAGAGTAGTCAAATGCATAGACACAAAAAGTAGAATAATTATTTCCAGGGTCTGGAGGGATAGAGGGGAATGGAGAGTATTATCTAATAGGTAGAAAGTTTCAGCTTTGCAAGATGAAAAGAGTTCTGGAGATGGATGGTGGTGATGGTTGCACAGCAATATAAATATACCTAACACTGAATTGTACTCCTAAAAAAATATTTTATTTACCTATTTGTTTGAGAGAGAGAGTGTGTGTGTGCGCGCGCGCACAAGTGGGAGAGGGAAGAGAAGGGGTTAGAGGGAAAGGGACAAGTGGACCCCACTGAGCAGGGAGCCTGATACAGGGCTCGCTCCTAGGGCCCTGAGATCATGATTTGAGCTGAAGTCACTTAGCAGACTGAACCACTCAGGTGTCCCTGAATTGTACTCTTAAAAATGATTTATATGGAGGGGTGGGCACCTGGGTGACTCAGTTGGTTAAGCACCTGACTCTTGATTTCAGCTCAGGTCATGAGCTCAGGGTTGTGAGATTGAGCTCTATTCTGGGCGTGGAGCCTGCTTAACATTCTCTCTCCCTCAGCCCCCTGCCCTCCCGCCACTCTATCTCTCTCTCTCTCTCAAAAAAAAAAAAAAAGGTTAGGATGGTAATATTATGTATATTATTATATGTTATTATATAATTTAATTATGTGAAATGTATTTTATCATATTTTTAAAGTAAACCAATATAAAATCTTAAATGTATCAAGAGCAACTTTGTACAAAAAAGAAGGAATCTATTATTATTACTTTGTATTTTGTATCTTTTAAAATGTTGCTACTCATAGTGTTGTTGTGAGCTGGAGAATACAGATATTATCTCTATTTTTTTTTTAAAAAGGACTTTATGTATCTTCTTTTTTTAAATTTTTTTTTATTTTATTTATGATAGTCATACAGAGAGAGAGAGAGAGAGAGAGGCAGAGACATAGGCAGAGGGAGAAGCAGGCTCCATGCACCGGGAGCCTGACGTGGGATTCGATCCTGGGTCTCCAGGATCGCGCCCTGGGCCAAAGGCAGGCGCCAAACCGCTGCACCACCCAGGGATCCCTATTATCTCTATTTTTAAAATGAAAGATACTGATTCTTTGGGAGGGGAGCCCAGGACTCCTGATTCAAGGGCAAGATATCTCCCTTCCAACTCCTACCTGACCACATGTTATTCCTTGTGGCTGGTTGTTGAGAGTGTATGATTTCAGTTATCTGAGTTAATATCATGCTTGGATATTATTGCAGTTATAAACATCTCTGATAGGTTGATGTGGTAGGGATGTTTGTCTCTTTGCCAAGCTGGTGACAATTTAATGATAGTATTGTCAACCAGTGTCTTTGATGATTATACACATTTATCAGACAGTATAATCATCTCTACCATGCCAGTTGCTCACATACCAGAAATGAAGCTCCAGGAACAGTCTATTACTCTGACAAGGATAATAGGTCATTATTACCAAATCAGCAACACAGTGCTTTAAAAATAAATGACCCTGCTTCCCATCATTATTTATTTTTCATAAGTGCCTCAGGTTTGTCTTAGCATCTAACAGCAGGAGACAATTATCCCATAATATTCTTCTTTCTTTTTGTTTTAAATATGTCTTAAATTGTCTTAAGTGGTAAATGAACTGTTTCCGTTGACCCCAAAGTAGAAGCCTGGGTGGTTTTATAGGAGCATTAATAGAAAATGGGTAGATTCATACAATCTTCCTTGTCATCCAATTTCTGTTGAAAAAGAATGGCCAGCTAGGAAGATGGGAGTGAGGGGGCAAAGGAGAGATGCTGTGTACCACTCACATGGATGAAGGTGTGTTTAATGTTCTCTTAATGCAGTTTGATTAGACCATCAGATTGTAGAAACAATTCCCAGTGTTGCCTCTTCTCCATGTAGAGTGTTTTTTGTTTGGGTTTTTTTTTTTTAAAGTAGGCTCCACACTGGGCACTCCAAAGTGGGGCTTGAACTCACAACCCTGAAATCAAGACCTGAACTGAGTCCCACGCTTAACTGACTGAACCACCCAGCCGCCCCTATGTAGTATGTTTTAAAAGGGAAACTAGTAACTCATAAAGGGAAAAAATTTCTCTCTGCTTGCCCAAAAGTTCCCTGCTGCCTCTTCCCCTCAGACAGAACAGCCTGAGGGTGTCTGGGGGGCATCTTCCCAGAGCTGGGCACCTGCTCTTACTGCCTGGCAGAAGGTTCCGCTCACAGGGCAGCTCTCCTTGCACTGAAGTCTAGATTAAATCACAACCCCTGCTGGAGATTGGACATTGCCCCCAGCTTCAGTGGAAGAAGGACAGGAACACTTGTTTTCTAAGGAGGGAAAGGGGAGAATGGGCTGGGTGAGGATCCCGTGTTTCTTTGGCAACTGAGAACCATCCTGTTAGGGGTGGCCGCTAGCTTTCAAAACAAAAAGAGGATTGTAACTGTAAAAGGCTACGATGGGTTTCCTGCTCCCCCACCCTTTTAGAGGCAAAACCTATTTATGAGGCTTTATTAAGTGCAAATAAGTCCCTCGGCTTCAACGGAGAAGCAGCAGCTGCTGAAGATGTGGTCATTTGCATATAAATGACATGATTTCAGCTCAGAGAAGAATATTGAAAAATATACATGTCGACAATGGAATCCTGATAGATTCACACATATTAAGGTCAGATGTTGTAATTTTTAAGGCTGCTGCATGCTGATGACTGCATCATATCACACATTCAATTCTGTTTGGGTTATATGAGTTTTATCTTCTATGAAATGGAGGATTTTTATTGTGAATTAATTAAACTACTTTTTTCCCCCCTAAAGATGAGAACATTTAGGTCAATAAGCTAAATGCTCTACAAATGCAGAGGCTCCGTGACAGCCAAAGTTACCAACTGCAAACTTGGGTGTTCTGTACTGCTAACAAAGAGGAATGTGTGCCCAGGAGTCTCCCAGGGAAGAGACTGTGTGGTGCATTCTCTATTTAGTCTGTCCGCTGCAGGGTCAACCTTTTTTTGAAGGGCCAAAGGAGGCTCCAGTTTTTATATTCGAAGAAGTTTTCTTACAGCCTGGCGAAAAGATGAGTGGAGAAATTACTGTAGCCCAAAAAGTCCCACAAATTTGCCAAGTGCCCACCGTTGTTTCCTGGCCCCATGGCCTGTGGCTTGGAGTTCACAGCTGGCAAGAGGTACATCCTGGAATAATCTGCATGGCTCCCAGGCAAGCCCCCCCTCCCCCATTTCCCATGCTGCCTGGAGGAAGTAGATGGATTTCTCTCAAATATGCCCCCAATTTTGGCCCTGCATCAATCAGGGTGCTTGTTGGCTCCTTTCCCACCTGCAACACAGAGCTTGTTTAGAAACTGCTTGTTGTACATTGGCTGTTGAGAAGGCCATAGAAATACATAATACCACCTTCACCTTGCCAACCAGCCCACAGCTCTGTCAAGGAGAACATTTTCCTGTAAATGATGAGAACTTAAGTGATAATTTAAAATCTTCTTATAAAAAAATAGTATCTTTAAGTAACAGACTTGATTCCTACTGATTCAGTATTTGATCATTGAATTACTTATTAAATAAATCAGGTAGCTAATTCTCAATGTATTTTTTTAAAGATTTTATTTATTTATTCATGAGAGACAGAGAAAGTGGGAGAGACACAGGCAGGCAGAGGGAGAAGCAGGCTCCATGCAGGGAGCCCCATGTGGAACTGGATCCTGGGACTCCAGGATCACACCCTGAGCCGAAGGCAGACACCCAACCGCTGAGCCACTCAGGCATCCCTCTCAATGTATTTTTAAGCCCAACACATGAACATTTGCTGGCTGAATAAAATCCTTGGTATATATACACCCTTTTTAAAAGAGGTGATTAGAGATAACTAATAAGTAATTAAATAGCTAGGAAGGAAAAAAGAAAATTTAGAAAGTAGCATAAATATTTGTGTTTCACAGAGAACTTTAGAGCCTTCAGAGAACTCTATTACACTAACTTGAAAAAAGAATCCCAATGTCAATTTGCTAATGTATTCAATATATTCTCTTAAAATGATCTGTGGAGATACATATGATGCTTTAGCTTTAGGAAAGTTTTTAAGACTCTAAATTCTAAAAAAGCTTAGTCCTGGTAATCGGTCTTATGAAGCTTATGCAATTTGGAGGTCCCTCTTTAAAAGAATGCAAAAATCACTGCTACAAAATTGGGTATAAAGTGAATATTTATTTTATGTTGAGAAAAAAATCACAACAAAATTATAAACTTAAAATCACAACAAATTACAAACCTCACAAAAGACACAAAACTAACACTTGGATCAATCTGCTGGCTACACACCTCAACACTTTCCCCCTACAACTGACTACCTCTTCAGTCTATTCTCTAATATGGGCGATAAAAATATACTTTATATTAATGATAGTTTTTAGAAGTTTAGTTAATTTCTGCAACTTGCTATGGGTGATGTCATATAAGGTTTTAGGATTGTTCTCAAATTGAGGAAAACCTCCATCTGTTTCACATATGAGCTGTAAAATTTCAGGAAATTACAAGTCTTCTTGAGGAGTGATGAATCCTGAACATTTCCGTGTTTTCCTAGTACCCATGGCCATAGGCCACATGGTTTCTATGGCAATGTGTTCCAAAGCCCTGCACTTTGATGTCCCTAGAAATAGTGTTTATGGAAGCTGTCCTTATATCAGGACAATTAGTAATATTTTTACAATATACAGAGTTGACAGTAAAACATATAATTAAATGCATTCCCAACTCAACTTTGGCATGGCTGAAGGGAAAATGAGTCTTATTAGAATGAGCCCTGCAGAAATTCCTGGCCCTCTCTGCCCTTGGACAGTCTAGTGGTTCTAGGAGCCATTGCTGATTTTCAAGGCCCAGCATCAGTGATGAGAGAAGAGGAGCAGTGAAAGCAAGCAGAAGACAGTTGAACAGTTTCCCTCCAGCAATACAAACCCCTTAAAGTAGAAAAGTTGTTCTCTAAATTCATGAAAACAATGCCCTCCAGATTCCCTCCTGCCATCATTCTCTGCTCACCAGTTCAGTTTGGCCAGACTAGAATGAAGACCCGAAAATGCCACAAGATATAGAAAGATAAGAGCCCAAAGTGGATGTCAGTCTCCCTGGGGTATGATCAACTGAACACAACCAATTCTCTAGTGGATCCACAGTCCTCATCTTCTGGAGGAGCTCTGCTAAAAGCAGTGCATCCTGGAGATGCCAGGGATGAAATGGACACTCTGTTCTGTCCTAGGAAGAAGATGAAGCTGGCAGTTTAGACTGCTGAAAAACAGTTTGAGATAAGCTTGTAGTTCCATAGAAATTAATCCGTGCCTCTAGATAGCACGTAAGCCTATTGGAAAGCTTCTTCAATTCAAGCAGTTAATAATATATCAAGTCTTGTAGCTTAAGGGATACAATTTTCAAAATTATTGTACTGAGGGAATCATAAATTCCACCAAGAGGAAGGTTGTAGTCCAGATATTTTATTTTAGATTTCCATCTAGGGTGCATTATGACACGCCACATGAAAGTCAAATCGTCCATGTAAAATGGTTTCCAGGTGATAAGTTTACCCCAAGGGGTCCAGTAAAGTAATACATTCAGAGTTATATCTGACTTTCACAATCTATAAAGACTAGTTATCAATTTTTTGAAAGATTTGATAAGCAGGAACAAAAAAATAGCTTATGGATGCTGACATTTGTCTCATTAATGGGAACAGCATAAGAAGTACAAGCTCCTTCTGGATTTGGCTGTAAATACACCACTGACATACATTTTGGAAGGTTGCTATTTTGTGCTGGTGGGAATGTATTTGTCTAACCTTGCACTGACTATAATAGACATAAGGAAGCCGTGATATTACTGTCAGCCACATTCAGCTTTTTAAAACAGGGGCACCCACTCTGCCAATATCTGTCAGATTCCAGGCCACTGCATATTAAAAATTATGTTCCATCAACACTGTCTGGCCTAGTGGAAGTTTTATTAGGAAATAATTCTCCTGTTGTATTTGGGGAAGGAAAGAAAAAAGAAACCACTTCACCCAATAGGATTCAAAGGAATAATTAATGTTTCTTCCATCCTCAGAATAGGAATGCTTTGACTTCTCCAGTGTTTCGTGTGAATGCCACTACCCCCTCCTTGCAAGGGCAGAGCTGATACACATGTGAGAAACAGGCAGGAGGCCTGAGTACTAATTAATTGCCAGTTTGAGTGTTGCCAGCTTGAGTGTTGCCTATCTGTAGTGTCATTCTATGTATCCTAAGGCATTATTTTCATGTTATTCCCACTACTGGAGAAAAAGAATTACATCCTTTTTTTTCCAAGAAGACAATACTGGTAAGTTTGCCAAAGATGCTTATTTAAACAATAATAGTAATAACAAAGTGCTTACACCTTGGCTTTGGTTAAGCTTTCTAGTGTAAAGTGCATTCCTGGGAGGCTGCCGACTGTTCAAACCACAGGAGAAATGCTCTGGGCTGCCAGCATCATTGTTCAAGTTCATAAGGTGAGACACCAGGAAGGCTGCACCCTTCGCCTGTCCAGAGTTCAAAACTAAACCATTCTTCAAAAAAAAAAAAAAAAAAGTGCATCATGCATTTTGAACAAAAGTGCACCACGGTAATATTTCATTGACCTAGCTAATGCCGTAGATAACTGGGTTGGTTGTTTTCGGCAAAGATAAATCTTCCAAAGTAACTAAGCGCTGCTTTTATTTTAACCCATTCAGTGCAAGCATATTGCACTTCAGCCTTTCTAAACATAACTGCTTTATGGACTTGAGTGAACATATGTACCAACCTTTTCATTATGTGAATGAATTACTGCCATGAGGTACCACCCCTAGCTGCCGAGCTGCACAAGGCAATCTGGTGGTGGCTTTCTTGGGCTCCTCCCCGGCCTTAGTGTTTCTGCTCCCTCGCCCGCTCCCCAGGGGCTTACCTGTAAATCCCACTCATCACTTCTCAGCAGAGAAGGTGGGGCTTTGCAGGGGAGAGCAGGGGTTTGGGAGTCCAGGTTCAGGAGTGAATTCCAGCTCCCCTGCTCACTACCTGTGTGACCTTGAACAATTCATTTCCTCTGTTTCCTTGTTCATAAAATGAAAAAGAAATACCCACTATAGGGTTGTTGTAAAAAGAAGGGCTATTAGTGCAGAATCCAGCACAGACTTTTGGGACCCAAAGGCACAGCTGTCAGGCTTCCACAGAGTATGTGGAAAAGTGAGTCAGTGCTGAGAGGACCCCAGGGCTTTGTGACAGCTCAGTGGACTGTTCAGGGGCCTTCTTTACCTACATGTGTGTGGGCTGCTGGCTAGGGGACGGCTGACCTCTCCAGCACCTCACCCCTGAAGACACGGATATCCAGGCCATGGCAATGCCTCGTGATTTAAAGCAGCACCATCCCGGGACGCCTGGGTAGTTCAGCAGTGGAGCATCCGCCTTCGGCTCAGGGTGTGATCCCATGGTCCCAGGACTGAGTCCCACATTGGGCTCCCTGCATGGAGCCTGCTTCTCCCTCTGCCTGTGTCACTGCCCATCTCTCTGTGTCTCTATGAATAAATAAATAAAATCTTTTAAAATAAATAAAGCAACATCATCCAGCCTTCTCTGTGCATCTGTGTAAATAAAATTAAATTTCTTTTTAATTGTTTTTCTGTTACATGGAAATGCCTGAGCAGATCTCACCAGATTTAGAGGCATGACTTGGCAAATAAACCATACAGAATGCCCAACAGTAACTTCAGGAAGACCTGGCAGGGGAGGAGTGTCATCAGGTCAGACGTCCTCAGACTCAACGTCCATCAACATCTCTAGTAGAGGACCTGTTAAAACATGTTCCTGAGCCCCACTCCCAGAGTTTCTGATTCAGTGGGTCTGCAGTCAGACTTGAGAATTTACATCTGATCAGTTCTCAGGTAAAGCTGATGCTGGTGTTGCTGGTCTGAGGACCACACTCTGAGAACCACCGCCATAGGGAATCCAAAGTAGAAGAGGTGCTGTTGATTTGCAATCAGCCAGCGGCACCTAACACCCCTGTGCCACTCACGGGCTGTTGATTCCCCAGAGGCAGCCTGGGAGGCTGGCTAATTCTGAGCAAGCCTGCTTGCTCGCAGGGGTAAGTGGTGATTTGCAACTTGATTCCTAAAAAAGAGTGTTACCGAAATGACGTGTAAGGCAGATTTTCTTGTTGCCTTAATTCCTTCCCACACCCTATTGCCTACAAAATACACACAGCTAGAGTGCCCCCACCCCGTGTCTATTCTCTTATTTCTTCCCCTAAATCCACAGTGGCTGATTAACGTGGGGTGTGTGTGGGGAATGTGGTCTGAATTGTTAGCAATTGGGGAAGGTGAGACCGTTTAAATTGTTCTTAATTTCCCACCACACACGGGGGAGAAGGAAGCAGTTTTGTAAGTACGAGCCAGACATTGTATTCATAAAACATTTAGTTGAGATAATCCCAAACCATGTTCCTAAAATTCAAATCACACATGCTTATTTGAAGTGGAAAACAGCTTTCTGAGACCTAGTCCCAATGTCCCTGACATTGCAGGTGAAGATACTCTAGGGAAATCTCTGCCAGACCCAAAAAGGAGAGCTATAGCTATGGGCCAGCCTCATCCTGGCTATGTCTGTGTGGCCTGAGAAGAAAAGTGGGCCGATGAGAAATCCTGGGCAGTGGAGAGCCAAGGAACTCTTACGAACAAGGATCACCAATTTTCAAATTGTTTAATGAGCCTTATTGTTGCATAATCCCTAATCTTAGGATGAGCCTGCTGTATACACTACTCTATATTATCAGGGCTTATAGGGTTGTGGTCTCCATAGGACGAGGGATGAGAGCAGCCCAAGTTGGATCTTGACATATGTCAGGTGGAGAGTTGGCAGGCCCTTGGAAGTCAGTGAGACGCAACTCAGAGGATGCAGGCCCCAGGGATTTACTCAGGTGTTTTCATTTAAATGATAAGGAAAAGGTGACCTAGCAAGGGGATATCCAGGGGCAGGCTTCTGGGTAACCTGGGGTTATGGGAGGATTCTGAAATCAGCAACTGTGACTGGTTTTGCTTCTATCCATTTTTAGATTTCTCCAATTTGAAGAAAGTGTGTTCGTTAATTCAGTAATATTTCGGAGTGGCTGCAGGAGGCCTGGCTGTGTGCCATCCTGATGGCTTCAAGAAGTTTGTTTTGCCTTTTACTTTCCCTGTGTCTTCTCTTCCTCCAAAGCCAGATCCACGATGTGGCATTCCTGTTCCACCTGGCTCTTCTGCGCTCCCAAGGACCCACTTCCAGAGCCTGCACTATTCACTTACTTATTAAACAACTGTACACCAGGTACTGTTCGGGGCAATGGGGACTCAGGAGTGAACAGAAGAGAAGTGGGAGGAGACACACAATGAACAGGGTAAAATAAAACCAGAGCTCCTGTATGTGAAAGATTAAAATGTGAGGCAGTGAGAAAAAGAACAAGATAAAGCAGGGAAGAAGAGCAGGAGTCCGGGTGGAGCTGAGATGGGCTAGCCAGGGCAGAGCCTCTTTGAGAAGGTCTGGACAGAGGAAGGAAAGGCCAAGTGAAAAGCCTGAGATGGCAGCTCCCTGCTGGCGCCCAGAGGAAGAGGGCAGAGGCAGGGCTGGAGGGGTGCGTGGGGTGGGAAGCAAGAGAGGAGGTCGGAGTGGGGCGCTGGGAAGCAGACCAGTTCGTTCTGGCAGGACTTTGCAAGGAGTTGGCTTTACTCTACGTGCGGTGGGAGTCACTGGAGGGTTTTGAGCCAAAGAGCTCTGTGGCCCGTCTTGGGCCTTCCTGGCAGCTGTGTGGAGAGTGGCCTGCAGGAGAGCAAGGGAGAGGTCTTATATTCAAGTCTTTGATCCATTTTGAGTCTATTTTTGTGTGTGGTGTAAGAAACTGGCCTACGTTTCATTCTTTTACGTGCAGCTGTCCAGTTTTTCCAGCACCATTTATTGAAGAAATTATCCCCTCCCCTCCTTGTATACTCTTGCCTCCTTTGTTGTAAAATCATTGACCATATAAACATGGGTTTCTTTCTGGGCTCTCTATTCCATTCCATTGATTTGTGTGTCTGTTTTTGTGCCAGTACCACACTGTTTTGATTACTACAGCTTTGTAGGGTATCTTGAAATCTCGAATTGTGATACCTCTGGCTTTGTTCTTCTTTCTCAAGATTGCTTTGGCTGTTTGAAGTCTTTTGTGGTTCCATACAAATCTTAGGATTATTTATTCTAGTTCTGTGAAGATGCTATTGGTATTTTGATAGGGATTACATCGAGTCTGAACAGAGGAAGGAATGGATGGCAAGGACATTTTAACAATATTAATTTCTCAAGTTCTTGAACATAACATATCTTTCCATTTATTTGTGTCATCTTCAATTTCTCTCATTGGTGTCAGAGTTTTCAGAGTACAACTTTTCCACTTCCTAGGTTAAATTTATTCCTAGATATCTTTTTTTTTTTAGATATCTTTTTTTTCTTTATGCAATTGGGTTGCATGTAATGAGATTGTTAATTTCTCTTTCTGCTAGTTTGTTATTAGTGTATAGAAACACAAAACCAATTTCTGTATATTTTGTGTCCTGCAACTTTTCCAAATTCGCTTATTAGTTCTAATACTTTTTTGGTGGAGTCTTTAGGGTTTTCTCTATAAAGTATCATGTCATCTGCAAATAGTGACAGTTTTACTTGTTCCTAACAATGTAAATGCCTTTTATTTCTTTTTCTTCTCTGGTTGCTATAGCTAGGAGAGGAGAAAAAAAAAAAAAAAAAACTTTTGTGGCTGGGTAGTCTTTCTAAAGATGCAGTCTTTTTAAGTTATTGTTTGTAGCTCTGCCAATAGTACTCCTGTGAGACATTCCAGGGCAGAATGAAACTAATCACCATTATATGTTCATTAGCAGCTACCACATAGTTGGATCAGAGCAAGTGATTGCTGGGTTCTGGTTTTTAAATTTTCTCCTAATGTAAACGCAAAATTTGGCCATCCCGACCAGCAGGAAGCTAGGCCTATATCCTGCTTCTGCTGGGCTCTTCAAAACATTTTTTAAAGATCAGGGAAGAATACATGTCCCATGATGCATTGTGCATTAACTACTTCAGTGTGTTTTCTCACACTGGACATGTTTCCTTCTTAATTATGATGACAACCCAAAGCTTGAAGTACTTTGGAAAGTCATCTATCTGCCTCTGCATCTGTGTGTGCATGCGCTGTGTGTGTCTATGTGCTCTAGGTACGTATGCATGTTCTCCCAGAAAAAACAACAACAACAACAACAACATCCTTTTACTGTTTAAAGTATCTTGTTATGCTATTCCTTTAAGAAAATAACCCAGGGAAGTAGGCACGGGAGCAGTTTATATTTAGGGGCTTTAAAATATATGAAATGGGGACACCTTGGTGGCTCAGCAGTTGAGCATCTGCCTTTGGCCCAGGGTGTGATCCTGGGATGCTGGATCGAGTCCCACATCGGGCTCCTTGAAGGGAGCCTGCTTCTCCCTCTGCCTGTGTCTCTGCCTCTCTCTTTCTCTTTCTGTGTCTCTCATGAATAAATAAATAAAATCTTTTTAAAAATAAATAATTAAAAAATAAAATATATGAAATAACAAATGGATATAAATTTAACAGAATAGGGGCACCTGGGTGCCACAGTCCATTAAGTGTCTGACTCTTGGTTTAGTCTCAGGTCATGGTCTCAGGGTAATGAGATCAAGCCCTGTGTCATGCTCCATGCTCATGTGGGGAGTCTGCTTAAGATTCTCTCTCTCCTTCTCCCTCTGCCCCTCCTCACAGTGTGTGTGCTCTCTCTCTCTTTCTCTCAAATAAAAAAATAAATCTTAAAAAATATTTAAAAAATAAAGCTAACAGAATAGGCAAAATCAAATTTTCAATTGTTTTAATTACTGCATATTGAGTGTCTAGTAGCTATTGCAGGCATTTTATATACAAAAACTTGCCAAACCTCTGTAATAGCCTTGGTTGGGTAGGCATTATTTATTTTTTTATTTTATATTTCTATGTTTTAATTTTACATAGGCTTCATGCTCAACATGGGGCTTGAACTCATGATCCTGAGATTAAGAGTTGCATGCTCTGCCGACTGAGCTAGCCAGGTGCCTCCTAGGTAGGTATTACTAACCCTATTTTATTTATGTAGGTAGAGGAATTTGCTGATGAATATGCAGTTAACAGTTTAGACCTAACTTTGCAGTTAGGTTTGGACCTAACTTTGTCTTACTTTAAAGTCCATGTTTATTCCCCTATATCATGTTGACTTTCAAAGAGATCATATGGTCTGTCTATAAGGTGAAAATGTCCTTTGCCTTGCATATGACCAACAAGAGTTTGTGAAATATTGCTGAGGGGTGGGGCAGTGAGCGCTTCACACATTCAAATAGGAGAGAAGTTAATTCTCTGGCGTTACAGTTGAGGAACAGTCAGCAGGTGGCATGATGCTCACTATGTCCAACTTGCTTCTCAGGAAGCACAAGATTGAACTGCTGCTGTTTGTCGGAAGGAGGCAGAGAAGAACTAGGCATATCTCCACAGGGAAAGAGCAGGCACTGGGTAAGGACCTGCTGTGTCTTGGGCTCAACTCTGAGGGCAACCCTAGTTGAACTGTATTCTGACTGGAAGAGATACACAAGCTCCTCTTCACACTTTACCTGCTCCCCCACCACGCTGATGCAAATCAGGAGCGGTCAACAAAGACTCCCAAGGGTCCCCCTTTGGGCCACCCTGCCCAGAGTCTGGGATTAGAATTAGAAGTCACAGCAAAGTTGTTCCTGTCTTCTGACAGCTCAAAAGAGCTACTGCCACATCTTGCCAAAGTAACTTTGCTTTTTCTGGAGGTATTGAATCTTTCTTAGAGTATTTTGCTGTTTTGCAGAGTCTACTAAATATAAAATCATCTCAGAAGGAAACTGTGTATCTATATCTACATATGGAGATACAAGTGTAGATAGATAGATAGATAATGTGTGTTATATATTATTAGTTATTATTCCTAATAATTCAAAGTTGTTAACTACTATCTATAATAGAGAGATATAGTTATACACTATATAACCTATATATCTATGTAACAATATATAGATACAGAGAGACGAATATATAGAAATAGGTATAGATGTGTAGATATAACTATATCTGTGTATTCTTACCCCTTTATTGTTTCCAATAATATAATTTAATGTGGAAATACGTCTCACCTATGATACTGTATCTATATAACTGTATCTACATATCTATACCTATATCTATATATTCCTCTCTCCAGAGACAATAGCCTCTCCTGCTGGGTTTTGCTGACAAACATTTTGCCTTCGTGCATTAGGTGGATAAGAACATTACCTAGACCCCATTGTTCTTGGCCTACACAAGACTGTGGGGAGCCAGGGCTGTTTGATTATTCCAGATACTTTGCCAAGGCCATTGCTACTAAACAACTTTGGGCAGTAGCCCAGTTCTTATCATGATCCACACAGTAAGCAAGGCAGTAACTCAGAAGCAGGGGAAACATGCCAGGATCCCGGAATTTGTCCTGTTATTGGCCACCTTTCCCTGAAAGAGCCACCAGAGCAATTAAAAATCAAACAAAAGAGAGACCATACACACATACACAACCCTACCTCAAGGTTCTGGAAAAGAGACCCCAAGGGAAAAATAAAATTTAGAAGGTTTGTTGAACCCACTGTAGAGCTGATCCAGAATTTAAATTGATTCCATAATTTATTGCATTTTAATTAGCAATCACAAGAGACCAAGTATTGTTTACTCTCTTGTTAGGAGCTCTAGCTGGAAACAAATACCAGAGAGTCTTAATAAGGATGAGTTATATTTACTGTTTTCCATTTTACAGTCTTGTTATAATCATCACAAGAAGAGATTCATTTAGTGTTCATCTGTTCTTGGTATGACATTTGTTGACCACTAGGGTGACATAAAATCAGAACATACCCCATAAGCCAAGAAAGAACCTCCCTACCCCCACCCTACCCCATGCTTACTCCTTCATTGTTTTCAATAATATAATTTAATGTGGAAATACTTCTGGCTTAGGTTAGACGACATGAGTTCCCATGTGCCCTCGTCACCCAAAATGCATCTAAATGACTGCTGTTGGTTATTTATTTAGAGCAGAATAATGCTCCAAACAGCAGACAGCTGCATTTATATGTGCTCCTCCAACGTGGAAACATTAGCCACATCAGACAGCCGAGAAACTGTCTCTCTGCTCAGTGTACACTCATTGGCTTATTAGACTACCCACTGATGGGTTATCAGATTTTTGTTGTTTCATTCTGTTAGTTTTTGTTAACTAACAGAATATTTGTTCTTTTTAATGACATTTCCTCAGGGCCAGAGTTTTTGGGGTTTCCAAACAACTTTTGCTATTCTTACTCAAGCAGGAAGAGCCCTAAACTTCTCTACTTGTGCCATGGGACTGTCTGTGACAATGCATTTCTTTGGGAGCACTCTGGGTCCCTGTTCCTCCCCAGGAACATTCTAAAGTGCTTTTTAAATACCACTGTGTATTATTGTGGTGATTCCCATCAGTCACCCCAGCTCTGCTTCTTGGATTGGGCACCCAGCATGTAATCGAGCTCATTATCTCAACTCTAAAGGATATTCCATTAAGTGAAGGAAGAGGACATGGTTTTAAGAGGCCACCCTCAAGAAAGGGATGTTTTCTGTAATCTGAATACACATACCCTTCTGAGACATTTCATTCAAAATTAACTTTTTTCTTCAAAAGTAGATAAAGTAGATGCCATTGTTTATTTCTTCTTCTTTTTCTTCTTTTTTTTAACCCAGTTTTTCTACCCAGCCACAGAGACACCAATCTGATACTTGGGCTTTAATTAAAACTTGCTCCCTTTTAAAAAGCTCCTATTGTTCTTTCCATTTAAATAGGATTCTTCTTAGATCTTTAACAAGACCACAGAGGAGTAATAAATCTAAGTAATTGTCCTTATTAAGAAGAGATTATTCTCACAAGACTATAACAGTCACCAAAGTAACTAAAGCCATTTCCAGGTAGCACTTAGAGTGTCTTCCTCCTACCCAAATACAGAAATGCCTCGTTAGTCACTTTCTTTGCAGCTCAAATTAAATTAGATGGCATTCTGTTTATTTTTCATATCTTTTGCTAACAGAAGGGGATTTTCCCTTTGATGATATTAATCAGGAAACCTCAAATCCAATTGTACTGAGTTCATGGGATGGAGATGACCCCTTCCTTCTTTCCTCCCTTCCTTCCTTCCTTCCTTCCTTCCTTCCTTCCTTCCTTCCTTCCTTCCTTCCTTCCTTCTTTTTCTCCTTCCACAAATGATGCCTGAGTTCTTGCTATGCTACACACTCTGCCAGGCGTTCATGGTTCAAGGATGAAAGACATAGTCTGTTGGATAGTGTATTATGTATTCATCTAATATTTACTAAATATCGTCCATGTGCAAAACACTGTAGTAGGGGTTGAGTTTTCAGAGGGGAAAAAAGCCAGACACAGTCCCTGCCTTCTTGAACTTGAGATGTTGCAAAAATGTAGACATCATCCCAATAATTCCATAATTGATTAATTGCAAGTATGGCAAAAAATTATGAAAAAAAGGACTGAGTGCCATGTGAGCATGTTTCAGGGAGTTAGAAGCAATTCTATCAGAATTAACTTAGTTTTTCCATGACAGATGATCAGACCTCTGCTTTCCTATCATATAAAACTGTCAGGGAAGCTTCCTCATTTCCCAAGTTCCATGTAGGCAGTGGCTCTTGATGTTTACAGTTTTTATTTAAAATCCATGTTCTAGGAGTGCCTAGGTGGCTCAGTCAGTTAAGCATCCAACTCTTGATTTTGGCTAAGGTCATGATCTCAGTGTCATAAGATAGAGCCCTTCATTGTGCTCCACACTGAGCGTGGAGCCTGTTTAGAATTCTCTTCTCCCTCTCCCTCTGCTCCTCTCTCTCTCTCTTTCTCTTTCTCTCTCTCTCATAAATAAATAAATAAATAAATAAATAAATAAATAAATAAATAAATAAATAAATGTAAAATAAAATCCATGTTCTAAACTAGCCTCCTTCAGTTAGAGAAAGCTAACTTATCATATCTAGAATAGTCATCAAAGAAAACAAAGTCAACAGACTCAAGCGCTCATCAAAGCTTTATTTCATAAAAGTGTGCTCATGTAAGCATGTCTACATACACGTGAGCTTGCCAAGAAACAAACAGACACCCTAAGGAGCTAGGGAAGGGGCTTTATATCACAAAAGGCAAAGTATTGGTTGCCAACCTACTGGCCCCATCTTTGTTTTCAGATCTTGAGGACACAGCTTACATCTGTTCATCTCTTACACTTTATGTTGAGTATACTGTGACTTCTTGTTTGCAAAGTACAAATAACAACTGAGAAGTTTGTTGCCTTCAAAATTGCCAGTAACAGGAATTGTGGGTATTACTTGCAAAATTCATTCTCAACACACAAAAGAGAAGCACTGTGGAGCTGTTCATGGATGAGGACTGAGAGCTTGCCATCTGGCATGAAAAATGCTCATCATCTGACCAAATCAAGGGCTCTCTTTCACCCACCCAACAAGTCAAAAATTTCTTGAGAAACAAGGTCAACACTCCACCTGCCAGGAAGCCTTTGTGGATTGTGCCCATCACTACCTTTGTGGATTGTCCATGGGCTGCTCTGGACTTCAGCCTTGCAGGCTCAGAACTTTAACAACCCACCAAGAATAGATCCATTTTTTGGGGTAGAGAATCATTAGCCAAGTAGTGAGGCTGAAGAATAAGGGCACCTTGCCAGGGCATTAATCAGCAATGCAAAGTGACCATTATCAGCACCAAAAAGCTCAAAAACCTCCATGACTAATATGTTCTTTTTCTGAAGGTAGACTCTAAGTCATGATCAGAACTGCTTAGGGGTAGAGGGAGGGTAATGGAATCAGAACAAGAAGGGCTAAATGACTTGAATATGAAATCACATGAATCTGGCAAATGGATCTAGAGCTAATTGGGGCTTGAAGACTAGAACTCAACTGGCCTCAACTTCTGTGTTCATCTTCACATCACAGATGCCTTTGTAAGTGGGACCCAGCAATGCAGTTTATTGAGCCAGACCCCTTTAATCTGGATGAATCTTTCCCAAACAGCACTTTGCTGTGTTCAAGAAAGTAATTGCCAGAGCAGCCTCACGGTGCATTTTTGAGAAGTTAAACAAAGGGAGCTTCCTCTTTTCCTTGGTAAAGGAAAAAAAAAATACCTCATCTTATATATTATAAATAATGTGTATAACGTTAAGAATCAATAATTGAGTATGTTCTAGAACCATGACTTCTATAGGGTGAGATTCCTTCCCATGGCTTCCTACTGCCTCTGAAAATATTGGTTTTTGGAAGAGATGAGTATAATATTGGCTGTCTGGAGGAAGTGAGGGTAAAAGGGTCCTTAAAATGGTTGAATCCAGTAAAAAGGGAAAAAATAGAAAGGCACTGACAACAAACGTACTTACTTCATCACTTTGGCATCCAGTCCCAATCCCTCTGCATTAGCATTCAACCCCCTTTGCTTCTGCCATCAGCATATGCCCTTGATTCTCTCCTTTTTCTCAGCTTCCAGGGCTGACTAGCTGCTCTTCTAATGGATGTAGTATTCTTTTGTGTATGTTACACTTCACCTGCGTTGCTAAGGGGGACCCTCCTGCAAGCACCTCCTGCTTCTCTCTGATGTTGGTCATATTGTTTGACTCTCAAAGAGTAGCCTTATTTCTGGGTTCTCGGGGAAGTGGGGTAAAGTTGCAGGGAGTACCATCTTGAAGCCCCAAGTATGCAAATAAAGGCTCTATCATCAGAGCATACTTCACACTACTGTTCAGGGTGTAGATTTTGGCAGATACCAGAATGCACACGTGTGAAAACACACACACCGTAGTCTCTACTTTGAGGTCTTCTAATGCGAAAGTCCTTTTTTTTTTTTTTTTTAAGATTTTATTTATTTATTTAAGAGAGATACACAGAGAGAGAGAGAGAGAGAGAGAGGCAGAGACACAGGCAGAGGGAGAAACAGGCTCCATGCAGGGAGACGTGGGACTCGATCCCAGGTCTCCAGGATCTGGCCCTGCGCTGAAGGTGGCACTAAACCGCTGAGCCACCAGGGCTGCCCGGGAAAGTCCTTTTGAATGAAGATGTGATTACCTAAAGTAACAAAGGGGAAATTTTACATTTTAATAAAACTTATTATTGTAACTTTGTGTAGGATGAGTTTGGACAACCGATGCTCAGTGACAAATATTTGCAGATAATGATCAGAAAACGATCAAGTGCTTTGAATCTAACCAAAAATCTCCAGTCAGGAAGAGGATGATGCTTTTAAAGCTTAAGCCTGACCTACAATTCAGGATATGCCACATATTCTGGGCTTATTTATGGGTCCTCAGAACAATAGGGTGGATTTGTCTCTCTTACTAGTTACCTTCACAGGATTCTTGCTGCATGTGTCATTACATTTCTTGTATTGCTGGATCCATCTCTTGACAAGCAAAGAGGCTGTCCCCCATGTGCTCCCTGTGGGGCTTTCCTGTGGCTCAGGGTAGGAGATGGGCAATATAGAACACCTGTGCCACAGGGTCTCTGGTTTAATGACTATGGATAAGTAAGAAAAAAAAGCCTGGTAGATGGGATAGAAAAATCCTAGAAAGAATAGAAAATGACTTTTTAGTTTTAAAATGATCCCCAATGGAGATGGCTTCCCTATGGTGTGTGTGTGGCAGAGACTGCTGGTGTTCACTCAGAGCCCAAGTGTGTATGTCACTTTGAGGCCTGGCCCCTAAAATGCCCAGCAAGAGCTTCCATGGTCCCTCACTTTGCCACCTCTATGCCTGGAGCAAAGGACTCCAGTACGTCAGAGCCACACACAAGGTCAGAGGCTGGAACCCTGAACTCATGACTTCAAGTTACCCAGCCAGTGACAGTCACTCACATTGGACTTGGTATGAATGAAGAATAGCTTTCATTGTTTGTGTTAAGCCACTGAGATTTTAAGGTTGTCTTTACCACACTTAACCTAGCTCAGAAGCAGGCAAACCTGGGGAATAACATGTTACCAACACTCCATAGATTCCATCCATAGGCACACCTGTCCTCTTTGTTCTGATATATGAATGCAGGAGGCACCAACCACCCAGGGCAGTTTACCCCCTAGGAATCCAGCCAGCTCCCTATTTTGCAGCATATTTGTAAATGACTTTCTTATTAAATAAATATTCCAGATGGAAAGGCCCATCAGACCTAATATTGTACTCAGACTTACCTGGGGCCTACACATGCTGGATTCTGCTTTAAGGCCTGGTCTGAGTCTGAGCCAATGTCCTTGAAGAGTAACCAGATCAAAGCCTGAACCCAAGTGTAAGCCAGTGCCTAGCATATTTTGAAATCTCCACAAACTTGATTGAACAGCGAGATCCTGAGGTACAATCAAGAAACAATGTCAAGGGTTAGGGACAGGAACAGGAAGGAGCAGTCTGAGAATGGGGTGCGGGCAGAGCCATGGCTGCCTGTGTTGGCAGGAAGACTTGTCTGGTGTATTGAGCTGCCTAGATGGGCATTTTTTCTGTAAGCCCAAGTTGAGGATCACAGCAAAATTAGACAGAAAGTACGGACATTTCTGATGTGTCTCCTGCCCCCACACATGCTAGCATCCCCCATTAGCCACATCTCCAACCAGGGTGGTACTTTGTTATCATTAATGAACCCATATCACACATCATTGTCACTCAAAATTCATAACTTATGTTACAGTTCACCCTTGGTGTCGTACATCCTGTAGATTTGGGCAAATGTGTGATGACATGTATCCACCATTATAGTATCAAACAGAATAGTTTCACTGCCCCGATAATCAGAGGCACATTTTTACAGTGGACACAAATAAACAGCTTTGTCCACAGCTTTCTCTTCTGAGGCATTTTCCCAGCACACAGCCAAAGGACCCCAAGAATTCTTTGGATATCCATGTGGGAAAAGAAAGGCCACCTAGGATCCTGGCAGATGTGAATAGAGCTGTGGCTCCATTCCCAGCATTCTCTGGAGTTTAGCTTGAGAAAATAATAAGAATCCTATAGGATCAATGATCTCACTCATTTGGACTACAGTAAATCTCTCCTATATTACTGCTCAGCCTCCGAGAATATTATATTGGGTCTCATTTTATTAAAGAATGTCGTGCATACCCAGAAGTCGCTATTTAATTTTTAGCTGCAAGATACAATTTTGAAAAACCATTATCTAGAAAGTGCAATAATCAAACAATGTAATCATGAATGCTAAACCTCCTTGGAATATTATTTTAAATGCTTGCCAGCTGGAAGCAAGAGTTGACAAGGAAGTGTGTGACTTAGTTGACTTTCTAATTTGTCATAGCATCTACACTTTCCAACAAGATATATTTGTTAAAATGTTTCTTTTTTCCTCTGCCTGATTGTTTTTGAAACTATCAAAAATGCAAAATCCTTAAATAAGGAAGACAGATTTGCATTTTCTATTCATTCCAGCCTCAGATTTAGGATTAAATCACTTTAAGAGACACAATTGAATCTTTTCTCAAAGGAGCCAGACGGTCCACATACATCACCAGTTGCCTCTGAGCTTTCTGGCTGCTGTGTGAGATCAGACTCGTAAATTTTGTGACATATGGAAAACATCAGAAAACCACAGCATGCATTTTAAAAGGGCCAGAAAGCAGGACTCATGCTATCATGAGACATCCCTGGTAATTCACCATTCTTCCTGTCACCCACCCCTGACTCTGCAAAAAGGACCAAGTGGGTATTTGGCCAGGGACTAGGAAGCTCAGGGGTAATCCAGTTGTTGGTGGGGATGTGCCGCCTTCCCTACCCAAAGGGGGTCTGGCAAGGCCGTGAGTCACAGTGCAGTGCCCTAGAGAGGATGGCCAATGGCTCTGAACCCGCACTAGCCACTCCTCCCGTCTATGATATCCTGCCTCTGAATTCCCCATCTGCTCCCACATGTGTCCATCTACCCCTCTCTCAGCACGTGTTTCTTTGTACCATAACTTACATGTCTGCCTCTACTATTAGCAATGAATTAATAGAGGCTGAGGCCTAGGCCTTATTTTCCTTGTATGCCCTGAACTTCTTTTATTTTTTGTTTTAAGATTTTATTTATTCATAAGAGACACACACACACACAGAGGCAGAGACCTAGGCAGAGGAAGAAGCAGGCTCCCCACAGGGGAGGGACTGGGATCACGCCCTGAGCTGAAGGCAGATGCTCAACCACTGAGCCACCCAGGCATCCCAATGCCCTGAACTTCGAGGCACTCAAACCAATGAGTGTGTCTGCCTGTTTAGGGAGCCCGGGGATAGAGCAGGGATTGACCTTAATCCTCCCTTCTCTTATTCACACTAGCTCCGTGGCCTTAGGCAAGATGCTGAACCTTTCTACACCTCAATTTCCTTGTCTATTAAATGCGAATGATGGCGATGCCTACCTCATAGGATGTTGTAACTATTGAAGGATTTATACACATATCATATTTAAAATGATATCTTGCAATCGATACATCCTAGCTAACAAAATGAGCTCCCAAAACATGTGAGCTATCCTTATCAGGCATGATAATGTCACTCCAAGTGGCCTGACTCCTTTGACCTTCCTGCAACATCCCAGGGTTCTCCTCCAAGGGAGCAAGTGAGAGTGATTGAATTCACTTGGAAGAGTGATTTGCTGGGGCTCTCAGGGATTCTGCTAAACAGAGATGGGAATTTTTTTTCTGGAGTGGGCCTACCTTGGCTGTTTGGATGACAGAACAGTAGGACTTAGCATCTGCTTGATGAAAAAATAAAAAATACAACCTTCACACTTTTCTCCCGACACAATCCCTCAGGGGTCCCTGGATGACCTGGAAAGGGTGACAGAGGACCTGGACCTGGCCTTGGCCAGCACTTCAGGCTCTACTTTCCCTAAAAGTCCACAGGCCCAACAAGGACTCGGAAGGGAAGTGAGAATGATGACCATAAAAGCAACAAGTTTCACCCTTGAGAAGCATAGGGAAAAGCCCTAGCCACTAGCCAAGGTTAGTTAGTGACCTCAGAGGCAGAAGCTGTTAAGCCTCAAAAACGTCTAGGCAAAAGGAAAAGGTGACATTTGGAGGAAAAGGAGCAAGACTGGGCAGGGAGTGGATAGAAATGGAAAGTTGCCCTAGACACGGACCTCACTGGCCTGGGGCTGTGAACCAGGGAGGTGACTTATGTGGGTATTATCCGGGGGCATTAGGGGATGGAGAATGAGAACAAGCCTCCCTAGAGGCATTTTCACTGGAGACTCTTCCCAAAATGGAGAGGCCCTCATCCATAAAGAAAGAGATTCTGTGATGTTGGTGCTGGGTCCACAGACAGGTGAGGCAGGGGAAGGTCCCAGCTCTCTGTCTACCTGCTTGGGGCCTTTGGGTGGTCACTTAGCTGGGCTGAGACTCGCCCCCTCCTCTGTGGAATGAGGTTACTATGTCTCCCTCACAATGAAATAAGGCTTGTGACGTTCCAAGGCTTGCAATGTGATAGTTTAATAGCAGGTATTCTACTGATAATAATCAGTATTTAAAGACCATTCTTCTCCAGTGAAGAATCATACACTTTAAGACTGGAAGGGACCAGGTTTAAAGACTCCTGGATGGTAGAACTGAGCCAAGTTTGGTCTTTAGAGTCCAGCAGCCATCGCAGGAATGGAGAGAGAGTCCCATTGGCTCCGATGCCCTTTTCCAAATTGGCTTCCCTGTCTCCTCCTTCCTCCACAGCCTGGCTAAGACTGGCAGCATACGGTGGTGACTGAGGGTTTGGGGGACCAGGCTGCCTGCATTTGGACCCTGTCTCTGTAACTGAGTAGCTTCACGACCTTAAGCGAGATACTTAACATTTTTATACCTCAGTCTCCTTGTCCGTAAAAGAGAACGATAGTGGTGCCTACCTCATAGGATACTGTAAACCCTGAGTGGTTTATTCCATGTATTCTACTTATAATGATAGCTACAAGATGAGTGCTCAAAGAGTGTGAACTGTCCTTATCAGTCATGGTAAGATCATTCCAAATAGCCCAACTCTGTTGACCTCCTTCATTCAAAGAACACTGGGACCTCTCTACTCCGGCAGGCCAGCCAGGAAGCTGGGAAGAAAAAACTTTAGAAATTTCTGCAAAAATGAAAATATTTTTCCAAGGAGAGAGAAGAAGGGGTGACTCCAGACCATGCATGGGTAGCTTGTCTGATTCATTAAGCACCCAAACTGGGGCTGTCCCCTAGTGATCCAAGCTGACCTCCCACAGAGGGAAGCTGGATCCTCCACCACCTTGGATCAGTGGCACCAGCTCTCTTCTGTTCCTCTCATGCTTCTCCAGTGAAGAATCATACACTTTAAGACTGGAAGGGACCCAAGGGGCAGCCCGGGTGGCTCAGCAGTTTAGCACCTGCCTTCAGCCCAGGGCATGATCCTGGAGACCCGGGATCGAGTCCCACAGCAGGCTCCCTGCATGGAGCCTGCTTCTCCCTCTGCCTGTGTCTCTGCCTCTCTCTCTCTCTCTCTCTCTCTGTATCTCTCATGAATGAATGAATGAATGAATGAATGAATGAATAAATTAATTAATTAATAAATAAAATATTAAAAAAAAAAAAGACTGGAAGGGACCCTGGAAGATCACTCAGATCAGTGGAATAGTGGCGGCTCCTGGGGAAAAGGACAGTCGACGGATGGAGTTCTGTTCTTCCAAGGAGAGACCACTACCTGCTTCCCAGGACCAAAGGCAGAGCAGAAAGTGAGCCTCCCGTGCATCTGAAGGGAGGATTAATATCAATCTCAGCAGTTCCATAAACACATGTGAACACCTACCACAGTCCTATGCCATCCAGAATCTCACAGAATAGTAGAGGGAGGCACACGGCAAACAGATTATTGCAGCATGATATAGAGAGAGCCATGTTGTGGGTATTCACAGGGTGCTGTGGGAGCCAAGGGCAAGAGCACCACCCCAGCCTGGGGGGCGGGGTGGGCATCAGCACAGGATGCTTTGGAGGAATTGATGATCCCTAAGCTAACTTTGGAAGAAGAGGAGTAAATTCAGGAGTAAGTTCAAGAGCCTATTAGAGTGAAGAGCATGAATAAGCAGAGGCTAAAGTGCCAGAGAACGGAGGCAGATGAGGCTGGAGAGACTGGAGACCCGAGAGTATGGGGCTTTGCATGCCATGTTAAGGATCTGAGAGAATGGGAGCCACCAGCAAAGTTTTCAGCAGAGGAACTCTGCGATCAGATGTGGAATCTGGAGAAGCCATTCAGGGGCTGGCTGGAGGGAAAGCTAATTGGGGTGGCCAGGCCTGGAGGAGGTTGTCCGGTTGGCTACCCGGAGGCTTAGTCCTCTGCCTCTTCCTGGTTCCTTGGGAGCAGTAGGACTTTCCAGAGACCAAGGGCACCAGAGTCACACTGGCTCTCCACATCTGGCCAGCAAACATCCACCGACACCACCACCTGGCCCCGGTTACCCTATTAACTGCTCTTAATCAACACGGCACATTTATGAAGCTTAGGTGAGAGTGAATGACGCAACTCTGTACCCTGGTCAGTGTTTGCTTTAAGAATGAGCAAGTGATTCAACTCAGGCCACTGAGACCCAAGGCAAGAATTTCAGGGGGCTCCAGAAGGTGAAATGCATAGCTATGAGGCCTGGAGCCACTACTGCTGTCCTTTAACATGAGGGAAGGCAGCCCTAGGACAAAGCTGGCCAAGAATAGCCAAAAAAATCAGAGAAACAGACTCAAGTCCCTGAGGATGGGGTGAAACCAGATCAAACCAGACCTGAAGCACATATCCCTCTCCTCAGAACAAACCTCTGGACTTTTCAGTTACATGAGCCAATAAATTCCTTTTGTTTTATAAACGTTCCCCCCTTTGCTCTCAAACGCTCAGAGCTCTCAAAAGCTCAGGCAATAATCTAGGGCACCGTGGACAAAACTGAGCAGCTCTAATCATGTAAAGAATAATCACTAGGAATTTTTCCTGTCATTTTAGAAAACTTAAAGATCGTTTCAGATTAAAAGCATTTTTGCAAAGCTCTCTGCTCCATGGGACTTGTGGCTCAAATCCACTTCTTTTCTGGGTCCCCCCCTAAAGCAGTGGTGCACTGCCACCTGCTGGTCACAAAACAGAACCTGCCCCCAGAAACCCAGAGAAGCTGTAACGCTGGAAAAGGTCTTAAAGATCAGCGTGGGAAATAGAAAGGGAAACTCATTCTCCGCGAGTGTGTATTTCTGAACTGTTGGAGTTTTGATAGGATGTGTTAGTTTTATAATCAGGAAAAAAAATCGAGATATTTAAATTGGGAAATACAGTATTTCATACTTTGTGGTGTTTGCTCATCATACCCAGCTGTTCCATCAACGCCTGTTGTTGCCTTGAAAAGCAGCAACCACAGCAACCAACGCCACAACGGAACTCTTCACATTCTCCTTCTCTGGGCACCTGGAGACACACACACGCACACGCCGGGTTTGCTCTCATCACTCCTGCCTGAAGCAGCAGGCCCGTCTCTGCCCCGGCTGCAGCCAGCCCACCGCCAAGAGCCTGTGAGCTCCTCCAGGCAAAAGGCAGATGCCACCCAGCGTCTCCCTCCTCAGGAAACACCACCAAGCCCTCCGAGTACCCCCTTGGGGTGCCCCTGGAGGCTTGACGCAAGGAGCAGCCAAAGACCCCTTGTCACCAACCCTGGAGGGCCGGGATTTGACAGCAGCTCACTCCCAACGTTCGCTTTGCAAATTCTCTGTTTTGTCCTAGGGGTTACGGGATTTAAGAGCCATTTACCCTGTTCGTGAGAGCACTTTGGGGCTTCTGCACGATGGCTCCTTTGGAATTCAGCATCTAGCGTACCCAAGCCTCAGTCAAAACTTAAGATAATAAGAAGCCCATCGTAAATGCTGTCACAAAATCCTGGCCTCCGTTTGAGGCCCACCTGACCTGGACCAGGAGGCCAGCAGTAGCCTCAGGCTACCGGCAGGTGGCACCCCAATCAGCCTTACGGCCCGGGCTCCTCCCAGGCCTTCCATCACCATCCTCTCCACAAACCCTCCCTCCTCTACAGCCCCCCTTCAGCCTGGCGTCCTTTCCTGTGTTGCCCCAACCCCAAGCCCTCCTCCGCTGGCTGGGGCTGACCTGGGTGGACGCTTCCACAGCCAAATTCTGCTCCGCATCGAAGCACTTTATATGACCACCCTCTCTTGTACCAAGCTTGAAGTTTCCAGGTCCCTTAGGACATGGCATCATGGACTGGAGGCAGCCTCGACGCAGTTAACCCTCTAGCCAGGCTGGTTTTCCCTGACCCCTGTCCAGCTGATCCAGAAGCCTCTTCTTCTCTTGAACACTGCAGTGTTGAGGCTGTCCCCCCCCCCCCCCCCCCCCCCCGCATGTCCCCAGTGAGTGTGTATTTATAGTCCCAAGCCGTGGTGTCCCATATGATCTGGCCTCGCCGCAGTCACATCTCTCCTTTCCCCAGCCTTCCCCACCAATGCACCGACATTCCTCCTTTCCTTGAACGGATGTGTTCAAAGCTTCAGGAGACCAAGCTCACACCTGCCTCAGCACCTTTGCACTCCTGTTCCCTCTGCCTCCTGCACTCATTCATGCCCACCCCTATCTTCCCCATTCAAGTGTCAGCTCAAATGATGTGTCCTCAGAGAAGCTTTCCTTGGCCACTCTATCTAGGCTGTCAACTGCCATCACACCCTATGTTCCTCCCCTCTTCTCCCGATATACTTGTCACCCTCTGAAATTGTCTTACGTACTTATTTACTTGTGTAATGTCTAGTCAGATAACAAACATTACCTAGAACGTAAGCTCCCTGAGGATGAGCACCTTGTCTTGCCCTGTTCACTGCTGTATCCCCAACATCTAAAACAGAGCATGGCATTAGTGGCAACCCAATGTTTCTTAATGCAGTGTGTCCCAGGGCCACTGTGCTGGAGTGTCACATCCCCTGAACCTCCAATTCAGTTAATCTGCACAAAACAGTACCACGACATCTGCACCCATTTATGTTTCTTAGTCTCCACCTCCTGCTTGATAGAACCTCTGGTGGCCCTTGGAAGCCCACTTTCCCGTGATTTCAAGTCTTCAACTTAAGCCCCATCAGCCTTAGGTGGTACCTGACATTTCCCTCCGGTCCAGTTCTAGGTGGAGCGTCTGCTGCTGAGGTTGCTGAGGCCCGCAAGCCCCACGAAGGTTCCCAGGCCCTGCCAGAGTCAGGTGTCCAGCCCCCCAGGTGTCCATCCATGTTGTGTGATGTTGTCCTTCACTGTGTCACACAGCTCTGGCCATTAAGGGCTCAGTGGCCTGGACAAGGCCCCTCTCCCCAGCCCTTGTGTTAACCTTCTCTGTGTGACCAACATGTCCTTCCATTTTGTCCATCCCTCATCCTTTAGGAATCAGGACTAATGATTGCTGTGCTCTGAATGTGCATGTCCTCCACCCCTAAATTCATATATTGAAATCTTACCCCTCAAGCTGACGGTATTAGGAAGTGGGGCCTTTGGGAGGTGATTAAGTCAGGAGGGGGGAACCCTCTAGAATGGGATCCATACCTTGTGAAAGGTCAGTGCTCTGTAGGAAATAGCGGCCTCCGAGTTCTACCTCGCAGAACCCCCAGCCCTTTCCACCATGCAAGGTTACAACAAGGAGTCTGCGACCGGGAAGAGGGCCCTCTGGGACCCTTTGGGCACCCTGACTCAGCCTTCCAGGCTTCAAAAGCGTGAGCAGTAAACTTCTGCTGCGTGGAAGCCAACCAGTCTGTGGTATTTTGCTGCAGCAGCTGGAACAGGGCTACAAGGACGAGCTCTGTGAAATGGCCCTGCCTCTGGGTGGGGAGACACCGGGGGTCGCCCTGGTCCTGAGCTCCTGCCCAGCCTCCTCAGCACTCCTGCCCCCCAGCCCCACGTTGATTTCTGCTGCCAGAGGCTTGCAGCCTCTCTCTGCTAGGGCGTCCAGGGTAAAGTGTACCTGGGTTCAAATCCCAATGTCCCCAGTCACTTCACTGTGTGACCTAGGGCAAGCCACTGAACCTCTCTGAGCTTCTGCTGCCTCTTCTGTGAAATGAGGTTGATAGTCGCATCCTAAGGGCCAGGAATACCAAGTTGAGGAAAGCTAGCTCTTGTCTTTATTTATTTATTTATTTATTTATTTATTTATTTATTTATTTATTTATTTAAGCTCTTGTCTTTAAAGGTAGCTTCTACCGAGAAATGACAGTGACATTGGGAGCAGCCCAGATTTATGCAGTTAGTAATAGCTGCTATTTCTGGAACACTGACTCCAGAGCCAGGCTCTTGAGTGAGCGCTTCGTGTGCTCTGCGTCTCATTTGAGCCTCATGCTCCCTTCAGGGAAGACGGGACTGTCAACCTCAGGACCAACCTTTATATATATATATAAGACAGCATGTTTGTTTGTTTGTTTGTTTGTTTTTGTGGTAACGTATACATAAAATTCACCATCTGAACCGTTTGGAACTGCACAATCAGTGGCGTTAAGTATGGTCACCTTGTTGTGCAACCACGTGGTATTTTTTGTTAATCCCTGGGTGCCCACACTTGAACAGGAACAGAGGCCGAGTCTGCATAGACTCGTGCATGTGAGCGAAGAAAGCTTCCACGGGCGGGCGGGCTGGCTCTGTCCAAGCGGGAACTGTGCCCGCCCGCGCCCTCAGCGGGAGTCCTGGGCCCGGTGGGGGCCCGAGCCCTGGACAGTGACCAGCCCCCAGAAGGCGCGCTCTGCGGGGGGACCGGACACACATGGCGGGGTTGGGTTTTGGTTTTGGTTTTCCCTTTTTGAGTTTTTTAGCAAGGGGTTTTGAATAGGTTGGAACCTCACACACACACACAATCATGTTGAGGAGCAAAAGCTCGGAGGCTGTGGCCCCGGCGACCTGCTCTTGCTGCCCCGGGGGCAGGGCGTGTGCTTTGCAGGCCAGGCCGCCCCTGGGAGCCCTTCGCGGGGCCCTTAGCCATGAGCGGGGAGCCCAGCACTCGAGGGGACGAACTGGGCCTGAGACCCCCCTCCTCAGCTCACTGGTGGTCAGCCAGCCTTGGCCGGGCTCTGGGAGGGGCCCTCTGAGGTACGACAGCGTGGCCGTGGCACCAAGGTCACGGGCTTGTGTTTTGTGCCTGCACTTCCGACGGGGGATTCGCCTGCCGTTGGGCATCCCTGGGTCCTGGGTGCCATCTGAGGGCTTTCCGGGTGACAGGGGCGAGCAAGTCCTGCAGGGACAGGCCCACCGGGAGCCCCCACCGCACAGAGGCCACCCCACCTCACACGTCAGAGCAGAAGTTCTCTATGTATTCGCCCCATGGGAAACTAGCTCCTAGGAAGGGGCCTTGGCATCAGAGCACCGCTGACTCCCCTCCTCCTCCCTCCCTTCCCTGCAGGGCTGGGGCTCAGTTTCTGTGGTGACTTTTCAGCCTCTCGAGCTGGAGGAGCTGGAGGAAAGGAGGGCTCTTCCCCCCTTTAAGTCCCTTTTACAAACTCCTTCCTGCCATTCACCTCAGAACTCAGGTCAACTGTGTTTCATTAGAAGCATCTCACTGGTGAAGAATGAATTCAAGGCAGGCAATAAATAGAAAGGTAAGTCAGGTGATAGGGTTTTGAAATAAAACAAGTTTATGTAGTAACTGGTTCCAGATTGCCTTACAGTCTTGCTTGGCAGGTAGAGATTTATTCCTGATAGCGAACCAGATGTCACACTTGCTCTTCTAAGATGTTTGCTTTTATCTGCAGCCGTTCCTGATGGAAGAGATACAAAGAAAAGACCAGAGCCTTGTTTAAGTAGCGTGTTTGCATCCTGACACCAAGGGGATCTGATCATCTGAGAGCTTCCAGTCTAGGTCTTAACAGCTTTCAAAAATCAAACACGTTAAAACAAAACAATACAAAACAAAAGCACAGAGAGGCAGTTGCACGTTTTTGCAGTCATTTGTGTAAAGAGATAACATGTCTGTGGCACAAAAACTACCTACAATAAGAGATGTGTGGTTTGGCTCTCCTAGAAGAAAACGAAGCTTCCAGAAATTGGCTACTGGTCTTGTAGAAAACGTGAAGTCATTTCACAACATTTCATTGTAACAGTGAACTCAGAAACTCCTGTGAGACTCCTTTTATTTTAGGGAGAGAGCGTGCACGCGCACATGCACGTGGTAGTGGTGGCGAGGGGCAGAGGGAGAGAGAGAATCTCAAGCAGATGCCACGCCCAGCTCGGCTGATGCAGGGCTCGACCTCATAACCTGAGATCATGGCTGAGCTGAAATCAAGAGTCAGAAGCTCAAGTGACAGAGCCACCCAGACGCCCTGTCACACTCATTTTGGTCAGAAGAGGCAGCCCTCTCCACACCAGGGCCCTGAGCCGCACCCTGCTCTAGCCCTTTCCACACCTCGCTCCCCTCTCCTCTTCACACACATTTTCTGAATTAGCAAATGTAAGTACTCAGGCTCCTTGGAGAGTCCTACGAACGCACTGCAAACTGGGTTAAGTGAAACAGCGTGGCCTTCAGAACCTCAGCAGCACTAATGGACGGACCTTCTCTCCAGTCTCCTGGTCTTGGGGTCTTGAGAGACTGCCCCAGCCCAGCTCCCGTGTCCATCCGCTCCAGTCAGCTCAGTCCAGGTAGGAGGCTCTCGTGTGAGTGTGGTTGTCAAGGCACATTCTGAAGCTAGGGGGTGTGCATCCAGTGGAGGGGTCCTGGCCCCCTCCAGGAGCCAGATACTCCAGGAGCAATTAATTCCTCGCTTTATGTGACCTGGCTTTGACTAGTGGCTGTGGTAGGCCGGGGGAAGCTCTGTAGAGAGTGAGTCCCAGGGAGAAGCATTAATATATGGCAGGTGGGAGGTGGCCTGGTGAATTGAGGGGCTGCGGTTGGGAGAAAATTGTATTAGTTTTCTATTGCTGCTGTAACGAAACACCACCAACCAACACAAGTGTGTTCTTACAGTTCTGTGGGTGAGATGTTTGACAACTGGGCTCTGGGCTAAGATCACGGTGTCGGCAGTGACAAATTCCTGTCTGGACGTTCTAGGGAAGACTCTACCTCCTTGCCTTTTCTGGCCTCTGAGACCATCAGTATTCTTCAGCATGACTTGTAGTACATTCCACAAATCTTGAAACCTATCAGTGTTGCGCCTCTCTAATCTCTTCTGTTATCAGAACTCTTTCTTTCTTTTTTGTTTTTTTAAGATTTATTTATTTTAGAGAGTGAGCATGGGCAAGGGAGAGGGAGAGTGAGAATTTTTTTAAAAAGATTATTTATTTATTTATTCACGAGAGACACACACACAGAGAGAGAGGCAGAGATACAGGCAGAGGGAGAAGCAGGCTCCATGCAGGGAACCCAAGGTGGGATTCGATCCCATGACTCCAGAATCACGTCCTGGGTTGAAGATGGCGCTAAACCACTGAGCCACTGGGGCTGCCCAAGAGAGTGAGAATCTTAAGCAAGCTCCACACCCAGCTCAGGGCCAGAACACAGGGCTCCATCTCAGGACCCTGAGGTCATGACCTGAGCTAAAATCAAGAGTCAGATAGTTAACCAACTGAGCCACCCAGGCGCCCCTATCATGACTCCCTCTCATTAATCACAGAAGGGAAAGTGTTTTCATGTTTAAAGATTCAGGTTGAGCCCGCCTGGATGATTCAGGATACCCTCCTCATCTCAAAGTCCTTAACTTTAATCATATCCACAAAGTCTTTTGTTATGGGTTGAATTGTGTCCGCATTCATATCTTGAAGTCGTAAACCCCAGAATGTGAACTTACTTGGAAATAGAGTCATTGCATATGTAATTCGTTAAGATTAGATCATCAGGGGACACTGGGGTGGCTCAGTGATTGGGCGTCTGCCTTCAACTCAGGGCATGATCCCCAGGTCTGGAGATCGAGTCTGGCATTGGGCTCCCTGCAGAGAGGCTGCTTCTCCCTCTGCCTATGTCTCTGCCTCTCTGTGTGTCTCTCATGAATAAATAAATAAAATCTTTTTTAAAAGATTAGATCATCAGAAAAAAAGATTAGATAATCAGGGTGGGCCTTAAATCAATATGACTGGTGTCTGTATCAAAGTGGAAATTTGGACACAGCCACAGAAGGAGAGACACAGGGAGGAGACTGTCACCTACAAGCCAAGGAGAAAGACCTAGAACAGATCTCTTCTCACAGCCTTAAGAAGAAATCAACCTGTTGGCATTTTGATTTAGCACTTCTAGCTCTCAGAACTATGAAAGAATGAATTTCTGTTCAAGCCACCAAATTCATGGTACTTTATTATGGTGACCTGAACAAACAAATAGATCTCTTTTGCCATGAGAAGCATCCTATTCACTGGTTCTGAGGATTAGGGCATGGACATCTTTGGGAGGGCTATTATTCCATTCACCATAGGCTTAAACAATGGACCCTAGCCAAATGTTATTTACTTAGCTTTGTCCTGGGACCGTGCTCAGTCATTCCTGTACCATGAATGAAATAATGGATTGGACCATAGGCATGTTGCTCACAAAGACCATGCGTGCATGAGAGCAGGCTCAAAACAATGATCTTTGCCTGGGAACACTGACCAGCTTCAGGCACACTGGTTTTTGTAAACCACAATGCAAGGTGCTGGTATTTATTGCCATTTTTAAGAGGAGACATTATGTTTCCAGGATCCACTGAACTGGACATCATTACCTTCTTTCTTAGAGTAATAAAAATATATGGGAATGACATCAGCAAAATGGTGGAATAGGCGTTTTCTACTATATTCTCCCTGCCAAACAGCAAGTTGGGCAATCACCCACAGAAGAGAATGTGTTTGTGGCAGTCCAGGAGTCGAGCAGAGAAGTGCCAGCAAATCACTGGAGCAAGAAACAATCAGGTTGGACACACTGAAGAGGATGAGTGAACCAGTTTCACTTTACCCATATCACTCCTCCCTCCAGGGCACAGAAACAGATCAATGCCAAGGAAGACCTCCTAGTTCTGTGGCTTCTTTCACAGGGGGAACTGAGTGTGTGTGAATGAGCACCTGGCTTTCCAGCTGTGTGGAATGCTGCCAAAAAGGCCCACTTCTTTCTCACCCCACCCAGAATAGTGGGGTATGCTGCACAACTCAGGGGCAGGCAGCCCTTGGGAGAACAGCAGACAGGGCTCTCAGAGGGCATCAGAAAGACATAGCTCTTACTATTTTGTGGAATCCATCGGAAGCCTGCCCACAAGCTTCTGGGGGTGTTTCATTTGAGGATCCCTCCACATGGCCCATGGATACCTGAACACTCTGTTTGTATCACCCCCACACACCCCACTCTGTGGCTGACTCTCTCTGTGGGCTCCAAGAGCAGCCAGTATGAACCTTTGTAGACCGCTAGTAAGCATGAGTAGAAAGATGGCCCTGACCCTGCAAACTTGGAAGAAAGATCACTAATGTGAGCATTTAGCAAAGCCACCCCCCCACCACCACCACCAGGGAAAGCAAGAGAAGCATACAATCTTAAGAAATCCCCCCTAAGAGGGAACAAGAAATGGGGAGCATGTGTATCCATAGAAAAGGTCTGAGAAAGCCTCAAAATCCTTAGCAGAACTAAGAGAAGGTATTTGTTTACCAAAACCATTCAATTAAGACTAGAGAAGGTAACTGTTTCTTGTGAAGACAGCAATGTAAGATTTCCAGGAGTATGAAAAAAAAATCAAGGAAATGAAGAAAATGATGCCATTTACAGTAGTATCAAAATAATAAAATAGAAATAAGTTTGACCAAGGAGGTGAAAGACCTATACACTGAAAGTTATGACATTTGATGAAAGAGATAAAGCAAATAGAAAGATATCAAATGCTCATGAATTACAAGAATTGATATTATGAAATGTCCATATTCCCCAAAGTGATCTATGGATTCAGTGCAATCTTTATCAAATTCCAATGGTGTTTTTCACAGATATAGAAGAAATAATGCTAAATTTCCTATTCATAGCCACAAAACACCCTGAATAGGCAAAGCAATTCTAAGAAAGAACAAAGCTGGAAATCACACCTCCTGATTTCAAACTATATTACAAAGATATAGGGGGAAGGAGGGAAAAAATAAAACAAGACAAAATCAGAGAGGCAGACAAACCATAAGAGACTTTTAATCATAGGAAACAAACTGATGGTTACTGGAGGGGAGGGAGGGGAGGGAGGGGAGGGAGGGGAGGGGGATGGGGTAACTGGGTGATGGACATTAAGGAGGGCACATGATGTAACAAGCACGTGCCCTCCTTATTATATTAGATTATAGGTATTATAGGTATATAATTATTATATATAATTATATACCTATAATATAATATACCTATTATATACCTTATTATATAATATTATAGGTATTATATAAGAGTGATGAATTACTAACCTCTACCTCTAAACCAGTAATATGCTATATGTTAATTAATTGAATTTAAATAAAATTTTAAAAATTTAAAAAACAATTATTACAAACATAATTATTAGAGCAGTATGGTACTGGCAATCTTCCTTCTGAGTATATATCTGAAGAAAATGAAATCAGTTCCTCAAAGAGATATCCATATTCCCATGTTTACTGCGGTATTATTCACAATAGCCAAGATATGGAAACAACCTAAGTGTCCCTCAACAGATGCATGATAAAGGAGATGTGGTATATATGCAGAATGGAATACTAGTCAGTCATGAAAAAGAAGGAAATCTGCTTTGCCACAACATGGGTTAAAAATAGAAGACATTAGAAATTGAGGAAGACACAAAGAGATGGAAAAATATTCCATGCTCATGGATTGGAAGAATTAATATAGTGAAAATGTCAATGTTACCCAGGGCACTTTACACGTTTAATGCAATCCCTATCAAAATACCATGGACTTTCTTCAGAGAGTTGGAACAAATTATTTTAAGATTTGTGTGGAATCAGAAAAGACCCCAAATAGCCAGGGGAATATTAAAAAAGAAAACCATATCTGGGGGCATCACAATGCCAGATTTCAGGTTGTACTACAAAGCTCTGGTCATCAAGACAGTGTGGTACTGGCACAAAAACAGACACATAGATCAATGGAACAGAATAGAGAATCCAGAAGTGGACCCTCAACTTTATGGTCAACTAATATTTGACAAAGGAGGAAAGACTATCCACTGGAAAAAAGACAGTCTCTTCAATAAATGGTGTTGGGAAAATTGGACATCCACGTGCAGAAGAATGAAACTAGACCACTCTCTTTCACCATACACAAAGATAAACTCAAAATGGATGAAAGATCTAAATGTGAGACAAGATTCCATCAAAATCCTAGAGAGAAACACAGGCAACACCCTTTTTGAACTTGGCCACAGTAACTTCTTGCAAGATACATCCATGAAGGTAAGAGAAACAAAAGCAAACATGAACTATTGGGGCTTCATCAAGATAAGAAGCTTCTGCACAGCAAAGGATGCAGTCAACAAAACTAAAAGACAACCTACAGAATGGGAGAAGATATTTGCAAATGACATATCAGATAAAGGGCTAGTTTCCAAGATCTATAAAGAACGTATTAAACTCAACAGCAAAGAAACAAACAATCCAGTTATGAAATGGGCAAAAAACATGAACAGAAATCCCACAGAGGAAGACATAGACATGGCCAACATGCACATGAGACAATGCTCCGCATCACTGGCCATCAGGGAAATACAGATTGAAACCACAATGAGATCCCACCTCACACCAGTGAGAAGGGTGAAAATTAACAAGGCAGGAAACCATAAATGTTGGAGAGGATGTGGAGAAAGGGGAACCCTCCTGCACTGTTGGTGGGAATGTGAACCAGTGCAGCCACTCTGGAAGACTGTGTGGAGGTTCCTCAAAGAGTTAAAAATAGATCTGCCCTACGACCCAGCAATTGCACTGCTAGGGATTTACCCCAAAGATACAGATGCAGTGAAACGCCAGGACACCTGCACCCCGATGTTTCTAGCAGCAATGTCCACAGTAGCCAAACTGTGGAAGGAGCCTCAGTGTCCATCGAAAGATGAATGGAGGGATCCCTGGGTGGCGCAGCGGTTTAGCGCTTGCCTTTGGCCCAGGGTGCGATCCTGGCCCGGGATCGAATCCCGCGTCGGGCTCCCTATATGGAGCCTGCTTCTCCCTCTGCGCCTCTCTCTCTCTCTCTGTGTGTGTGTGACTATCATGAATAAATAAATAAAATAAAATAAAATAAAAAGAAAGAAAGATGAATGGATAAAGAAGATGTGGTCTATGTATACAATGGAATATTACTCAGTCATTAGAAACGACAAATACCCACCATTTGCTTCAACGTGGATGGAACTGGAGGGTATTATGCTGAGTGAAATAAGTCAGTCGGAGAAGGACAAACATTATATGGTCTCATTCATTTGGGGAATATAAAAAATAGTGACAGGGAATAAAGGGGAAAGGAGAAAAAATGAGTGGGAAATATCAGAAAGGAGACAGAACATGAAAGACTCCTAACTCTGGGAAACGAACTAGGGGTGGGAGAAGGGGAGGTGGGGGGTGGGGGTGACTGGGTGACAGGCACTGAGGGGGGCACTTGATGGGATGAGCAATGGGTGTTATTCTATATGTTGGCAAATTGAACACCAATAAAAAATAAATTTACCAAAAAAATGAAAAATAAAAAAATAAAAAAAGAAGACGTTAAGCTAAGTGAAATTAGACCAAAGTAGACAAATACAATATGGTCTCACTTATGTGTGGAATCTAAAAAAAAAAGTTGAACTCCTAGGGAGAATAGATTGGTGGTTACCAGGGGCTGCTAGTGGTTGGAGGAGAGCTGAGATGCTGATCAAAGGGTATAAGCCTTCAGTTAGAAGGTGAACAAGCTCTGGGGGTGTAAGGACAGCATGGTGACTATATCTAATAACACTGTGTTGTGTACTTGAAAGTTTCTAAGAGAATAGACCTTGAGTGTTTTCAGCACACATATAAAAAAAGGTAACTATGTAAGGGATGAATCTGTTAATTAATTGGATTGTTGTCATCATTTCACAAAGTCTATGTATGTCAAGTTATTGGGTTGTACACTTTAAAACTATATGGGGGTGGTGGAGGGGGAGGAGGGCGGGGGGTGGGGGTGAATGGGTGACGGGCACTGAGGGGGGCACTTGGCGGGATGAGCACTGGGTGTTATTCTGTATGTTGGCAAATTGAACAGCAATAAAAAATAAATTTATTATAAAAAAATAAATATATGTAGTTTCATCAATTATGCCTCAATAAAGCTGAAAAAATGTTGTCAAAATCTTAAATTGCAAAATCTCAGTAATTGGTTATAAGGATTCAGTACTGTCTTCCCTATTTTGTCTTTATAAAATAAAGTTTTTTTAAAAAGAGAAATCTCAAGTAGACTGCCCAGCATGGAACCCAAGTGGGCCTTGATCCCCTGACCCATGAGATCACAACGTGAGCCGAAATCACGAGTCAGACACTTAACCAACTGAGCCACCCAGGCACCCATAAAATAAGTTTTTAAGAGTATGTAAGTTAAAAGAACCAAAAACTGTTATGCACTATGTCACCCTTCAATGTGATTTCACCATAAGAGAAGTTGCCTCCCTACACTATGCCACCAACCCCCTGCTCACACAGGAACCAGGCTGAGCTCAGTGAGGACCTGAGCCCCTGCAGGCCACTGGGGCTGCCTGTTAGTTTAGGCCAGACACCAGAGAGCAGAAAATAATAATAAGCAAGACATGAAAAACAACATAGGTTAACCAGAAAAGTAAATCTGTGACTAACAATGAAAATAATAGTTCCATGATCATTGCAGAAAGTATTCACTTTGCTCCATTTCTCTTGCCAACACCTAAACACGTTCTTGTCCTCTTCCTTTTGGGCCGTGCCACACTCCCAGTTGGTTGCCTGTGTTCAATCTCTTCCTTCTTATCTTTCATCCTCTGGCTGCTGCATTTGTAATCAGGAAAAAGAAAAGGAAAACACAGACACGTACATACACACAAATCTGATAGCGTCCTTCACCTGCTTAGGCTTAAAGGCATCCAGAGGCTCCTCATTACCCATAAAATTCAATTTTCTGACTGTGATGTATGACGCCCACACCATGTGGGTCCAGTCTGCTTTTCTGACATCATCTTTCACTGCTCTATACATCCAAGGATCAATTCTCTTGTTTCTCAAAGTATGGTCCCTGAGCACCAGAATTAGCATTCTGGGGTGCTTGTGAAAAATCCCAGTCCTACTGACTCAGTCTTTTAACAAGCACTCAAAGCAATTTTTATGCAAACATGGCTAGAGGCTGCTAATCTCCAGTCGCTGTACTCTTTCCCTCTGTCTCATGTGCCCTCCCCTCCTTGTCCATTTCTTCTTTTGGGGCACTGTTCAGGTAGCCTCTTCTCCCTCTTGTAAGCCAAATAAATTGCTCCCCTAACTCTATTCGTTTAGCACTCATGCAGACCTCATAATACAGCTTTGTTTTACAGATGTTTGCTACAGATCTGTCTCTCCTGCTGAATTATAAATTCCTTGCCATTAGGAACCATGTCTTATTCATCTTTTTCCCCCTGACTGACTATGCAATCTCTTTGTTTCTACATGGGAAATGTATAAGTGACCATGTTTCCCTTTCCCCTTGGCCACCTCATGTGCTTAGAGTCAAATTCACAGCTCAAGCATAGCAATTATGAAGGCTGCCATTGGCTGTGTATCTGTGTCTTCTTTTCCCCCTAGACTTGACCTATTTTAATTTATATTTCCCTTGCCCTGAGTTTTAAAACCTGAATCTGGCCATTTTACTTTATATGTTTCTGTTATAAGCCACCTCAGATCCTTTCTGGAACAAGGTGAGAGAAAGATAAATTATTCATCTCACCATTCCTACCACCCAGGACAGCATCTGGCAGATAGAAAATATTCAAAAACTGTTAAATTTAATCAAAGGAATAAAGTTATGTGGATTCTGTGACAGCTCTTTTACTTATCACTTAGGACACTTTTTGCTTACTTCTGATTTTGATCACAGTGTTCAAGAACTAAAGCTGCTGGAAGAATGCCTGGTGGACAAGAGCCTGTAACTGTACAAAATTCACTTGATGTCAGCAACCCAATCATCTCAATTTTCCACCTTGGTCCATGGACAATCCGTTTTAGGAGTTTGAGCTATTCATTAACTATGTAACCTGTGATTAAGATTAAAAGATAGTGAAGAGGTAAAAATCTACCTGGAAATTGAGAAGGGAAAGAAGGACAGTGCATCTCTGGGGAGGAAAAGTTGTTCACACAAGATTGCACAGTGATTGAGCCAAGGACGAGCACAGGACACTGGGGAGCAGTCCCAGAGACAGGGAGGCACACAGGGAAACAGCGGTGGACCATGTGTGGAAAGCCCACGGGGAGATGCAGGCCTTCTGTTTCCTGGAGACACACCACAGTACTGTCCCCATGTGCTGCCAGAAAGATGAGTGCGCTCAAGCACATAAAGATGTCACCACCAAGGGGTGCCCGGGTGTTGGACACTTGGCTTCAGCTCAGGTTACGATTTTAGGGTCCTGGGATCAAGTCCCGCATCACACTCTTCGAGGGAAGCCTGCTTGAGATTCTCTCTCTCCCTCTGCCCTCCCCTCCTCTCCCACCCTGGCTTATGCACAGCACTCTCTCTCTCTAAATAAAAATTTAAAAAGTCAACATCAAATCACCATAATAAAACTATGAAGAAATAAGATACACATTTTGAGAAAGGAAAAAAAGTGACTTTTTCTACTTATTTTTCTTCAACTTACATCGAACATCCCCCTAAGAAAAGCCATCCTCTCTATTGCTGTATATCTTAGCTGAAGAAATAATAGCAGCATGCAAGTCTCTTTAAATTGGAGATTTTATTTTCCCCAGGAAACACAAGAACATGTGTAGTCTTGACTTTCAGTTGTCACCTCAACTTTCTACCCAAGTCCCTCATGCTGCCAGTTAACTATTTTCAAAGCATCATTCTATCAGATTTTTTTCTCTTGAAGAAAAATAAAGGGATGCTAACCTATCAGTTGATACACATAATCAATAACATGTAAGACCACATCTAATTTAAATTTGCTTCTGACATCTTCATTTCGATCAGAAACATCACTTCAGTGTGTTTTCTCCATGAAAACCTAGAGAAACTGAGATAATCCTTTGAGCAACATGAAGAAAGGTGTTGTTATTAAACAGATTAAGGTGGGATGTTTGTAAGACTGGATTTGGTGATATTGTAACCATGTGACATGGGATTCAACAAAAATCCTGGTCCATTATAATAAGATCTGGCTCTTTCCTCAAAAATGAAATTAACAGAGAAACTGGGAGTTAAAGTGTAAGATATCTACTTTATTTATGTCCTCCGGGGCCACTGAGCTACTAGCCCTGGCTGAGAGGTGGGTCTGTGCCACAAAGGATTCAGTGTTAGTGACGGGGCAGTTACCTAGTTAGCCTAAGCAATAACTAGCTGTATCCTAGTTAGCCAAGGTTTGTTAACCTTGGGTCTGAGGGTCAACTGGCCAGCAATGGAAGATTGAGGCCAGGGTCAGGGGTTATGTGCCAGCCCTGCCATGGCAGAGGCATCCTGCTCAGTGACCACCCTCATGCCCAGCTGATGGCACTGGAACCCTCAATTTGGAGGCCTAGCCTTCCCACATTCTGAATCCTTGAACCACACCATGTGTACAGGCAAGCAGTAAACTCAGAAGGCCCCCGCGCTTGGCATGAGGTTAGTCTGGCCGCTGTGAGCCTGGGGATGAGGATGGGCACTGCCCGGAAGCCTCTCTGTGCCCACTAGACATCTAACCTTTCTTTGAAACCTTCTGCAATCCCCCAATTCCTGAAATCTTGTAACTGCTTCTCTTCTCTCTGTAACACTCTAGTTTCCCTCTGGGACCTCAGCTCCTTTAATGGAAGTCCTGATAACTTGTCAGACTTTGGCTAGCCCCATCCTAGGGCCCGTACCCTGACTTGTTAAAAAACAGATGCACCATCTCCCGACCCACATTCCTGTCTGGTTCATCCTGCCTCCAGTCCTAGCCCCTAACAACTCTCCCTGTGTTGCCTTATGCCTCACAACTACTCCTGTTGTGATGTCAAAATCATAATCAATAATACAGACTACCATTCTGGGAGCTCCTGCCATGGCCCAGGTAGTGTGCTAAGAACACACACTATTTCAGCACATTCTCCCAACAACAGGATGATTTTACAGCTAAGTAAACTAAGCCTCAAAGAAGTTAAGTAGTTTGCTCAAGAGAACAAAACTCCTAAGTCAGCAGTTTAGCGCCTGCCTTCTGCCTGGGGCATGATCCTGGAGGCCCGGGATCGAGTCCTACATCGGGCTCCCTGCAGGAAGCCTGCTTCTCCCTCTGCTTGTGTCTCTGCATCTCTGTCTCTTGTGAATAAATAAATAAAATCATTAAAAAACAAAAAAACTCCTAAGTGATATAGCCAGGACTCAAATTCAGGACTAGGAGGAGTCCAAAAGCAAAGCTCCTGACTATCTTTCCCTTATGATGAATTAGAAACAGAGATCATAGAAGTAATCTGGAATCTTAAAGCTGTATCACTGAAGTTGATTGGTGTGTTGGACATATCTGGGGGTGGGGGGCACTCGAAATCCCTGCAGCCCTGTCTTCCTCCAGCCACTAAAGAGGCAGCTAGTCCTACGTGGGCTTTAATCAGCTTTGTGCACAAGCAACCTGTCAGTGTCTTGCTTCAGCCTGGGTCTCATCCTCTCACTTCTTGTCCTGTGGCTTCTCTGATGTCCCACCCTGACACAGCCTTCCCATGTGTAGAGCTCAAAAAGCAAGGGAGTTAACTCTCCGGGGCCATTCTTAATCAGAGGCAGATGAGAGCTAATAAATGTTTCCTTCCTCCATCATCTGTGGACATTCTGAGACACATTTTATATGGATCCTTAGAAAGTTCCACAGGGTCAAGCCCTATTGTTCATGCCATGTTCAACTCAACCACACATCCCTGGCTTTCTTTCCTTCTCTGCTGCTCTGTTCCTGTCCTCTGGGACTACATTCCCAAGTACACTACCTATTTATAAGCCTTTGGCTCAGGCTCTGCTTTTAGGGGAACCCAGGCAGGTGGACACAGAAGAAATACCGGTTTCTCAAGAAAACCAGTCCATTCATTTGCATATTGTTCTCTGGGAGTGACCATAGTGGTATTTCTCTCCATTTCTGTTCATTTTTTTTTTTTTAATCCTGGAGATAAGTTGGGATCCTGAACCTCCTTCCTGTTTTCAAAGTCACTGCTGATTAAAATGTCTTGCAAAGAGTAGAAAGATCATCTACCAGAGAGGCAGTCAGGGCAGTCCACACCTCTGAGCCAAAGGCCTAGTGAGGGCAGGGCTTCCGTAAGGCAGATAAAGACATGCATTTAGCAGAAGATAAAAGCTTTTCCTGCCACAACGATAGAATAATTAATTTAGAAAAACTCTCCAGACTGACCAGGCAAGGCACACAAAGACTAGTGCTTGTCATATAAATGCAGGCATCCGGGCTGGGACAGCAGGTCCATCTCTACCCTGCTCCCACCAGGCTTCTCCAGGTTGCTCTCCCTGTAGCAAAGTTCCAAACTCCTTGTTTCCGTTAACCATTATTTCTTTTAATCAATATTAGTGTCTCTTCTCCCCACATACACTCTCAACAGAGAGGTCAGTGTCATCACTGAGCTTAAAGATGGGCCAAGGGAAGCAAATGAAGAGAATCCCCACTGAAGCCACACTTTGCATCTCATCTCAGTAGCAGAGGTGCACAGTGAATGTCCCTGAGTGCCCTACTGGAATTCCTTTCATCTTCCTGAGCACAGGCAAAACTGAGGCATGTGCCAGCCTCTTTCCCAGCCCCGAAATGAGATTTATACATTTTCCCAGATATTTATCTACAGCTAATTTGATATGGAGACTTTCTGCTAAAATAAGCTTTATTCTTTCAGTTATTTGCCTTCTGGTGTCCCTTATTTGCCTTTGGGTGCAATTGTTTATTCTCTAATTCCTAGAATCCTAGATGTAAAAAAAATCATGATACTATATACAACTGATGAATCACTGAACTCTATCCCTGGAACTCATAATATACCATATGTTAATTAATTGAATTTAAATAAAATAATTTTTTAAAAAGATTTTATTTATTCACGAGAAACACAGAGAGGGAGAGAGACAGAGACACAAGCAGGCTCTTCGCAGGGAGCCCGATGTGGGACTCAACCCCTGGACTGGGATCATGCCCTGAGCCAAAGGCAGATGCTCAACCACTGATCCACCTAGGCGTCCCAATAAAATAAATTTTTTTTAAAAAGTCATGATACCAATCATAAATCACGCAAATAAATGGCACTTCCTTTGTTGTTAAATCTAATAACAATAAATCTAAAAGCTATAGCAATCTAATGATTGCCTACAAGTACCCTATACCACTCACTGTAGCCATAATCAACTCAATGCCCATTATACAAGCCTGTGTCTCAGGGCTGCAGACCCCTGGGGCATTTGGAGCTATTACAAGAGATCGTCAAAGAGATAATGTGTGTTAAGCATAATTGGTGGTTTAAATGCTTAATACCTATTGCACACATATGTATGACTTAAGTGTTTGTAGACTCTGCTGTGATTAGTAAAATGCAAACCCATAGATATACTTTTTAGCTCAGCAAATATAGTGGTAGGGTTAGGTAGTCTGAAAAATATTTTTACGTTAAAATGAGGTCCTAGTACCTCAAATATTGGCGTAATTGGTGTTGTGGAAAGAAGCCCTGAGACAAGGGTCCAAAAATCCAGGCCCACATTCTAGTCAAGCTGATAGGCTCTGAAACCTTAGGTAAGTCATTGGTCTTGGTAACCTCAGATTCTGCATTTATAAGAAAATAACCAAATCTACACCACAGAACTTTTACAAAGAATATAAATCAGGTCATGTTGTGGTTTCTCAAACTTTAAAAAATGTGTCGTCTCCCAAAGATTTTGTTTTAAAAATCCTGAGTGGTACCCCCCCCCAAAAAAAAAACAAAAAAACAAAAAAAAATCTTCAGGTGATTCTGATATACAGCTGTATTTGAAAAAAAATCTACACACTAAAAAAATGTAGGTTAAATTTTTTTAAATTTTTGAACTGTTAAGGACACCTGAGTGGTACAATCAGTTGAGCATCCAATTCTTGGGTTTGGCTCAGGTAATGATCTCAGGGTCAAGATCATGTTGGGCTCCATGCTCAGTACGGAGTCTGCTTGGTTCTCTCTCTCCCTCTGCCCCTCCCCCCTTCTCACTTTCTGTCTCTCAAATCTTTAAAATTTTAAACTGCTATAGAAATATAAAATATCATTACTAATAAGTAATGAGGAGCTCTAAATATTTCATTAAAGTAATAATCAAAGACTAGTTTTCCAGCAACAGACTCCATTGGGCCTTGGCCACTAGGATGTATCAGAAATCTGAAGGGCCAATTTCAGCACACAAGCCCCACATTATTTGTCTAAAGGCCATGTTAGGGCCAAGCAATAGAAACAGGAAGAAAACTACACCAAAAACATAATCAAATTGCTGAATACTAGTGATAAAGAGAAAATGTTAAAGGCAGCCAGGGATGTAAAGTGGGAGGAAGGGTGGAGAAACAACTAGAATGAAAGGAAGAATTATAGCAGAAGCATCAGAAGCAGTGCAAGCAGAAGACAATAGAGCAACACCTTTAAAATGCTGAAACAAGGGCCACCTGGCTGGTTCAGTTAGTGGAGCATGTGACTCTTGATCTCAGGCCATGAGTTCAAGTCCTAGGTTGGGCCTGGAGCTTCTTTAAAAAATAAAGTAACAATAACAACAACAATAATAATAATAACAAAGTACTGAAGCAAGAAACCATCAACCTGGTATTATATAACCAGAAAGGATTTTTTTTTTCAAAAATGAAAGGGAAAAAAGACTTTTTTCAGAAAAATAAAGCCTGGAAAAATACATCATCAGCAGATTAGCGTCACAAACTTAAGCCAGTCCATACCAGTTCACAAAACTGATTGCTAAATGTTTAGGACTTTTGCACATTGATTATTAAAATATTGGTAGTTTAAAGTTGGTAACGATGGGAGAATTTATATCATGGAAATCAGCAAACACTACAAATCAGGACTCTCTTCTATTTTGCAGAGAGCAACCTTACCAGCACATCACTGAGGACAAGAATATTAAAAGTAGTCCTTCAGGCAAAAGGAAAGTGATACCAGATAGAAATTTGGATCTGTACAAAGGAATTAAGAACAACAAATATGTGAGTAAACATAAAACATATTTCTTAATTTTAAAATCTCCGTAAAAGACAATCACCCATTTAAAGTAATGTACATGACCAATGTTTGTGGAAGTAAAATCTATGACAAAAGTAATATAAAGGATGAGAAGAAGAAAAGAGAAATATCCTTTTGTAAAAATCTCACACCATATGTGGAGTAGTATGTTAGTCAAAGGTAGACTGTAATTACTGGAAAATGAATATGTATTATAATTTGTACATAAGTTGAAAGTGTAGGTTGAAAATGGATATTGTAAATAGCATAGTAATCTCACATATACACACATGAACTCAAAGAGGTATGGCTAAATAAATCAATGGAGACAAAATAAAAATTATTAGGAATACTTGATCAATTCAAAGGAAGACCAAAAAGAAGGAGAAGATAGAATAGATGGGTGATGAAATTTTTCTATCCCATGATTGTAGTTGTTACACGACTATATATATTTGTGAGAAGTTATCAAATCACACAACTTGGTGAGTTTATTATATGTAAATTATACATCAATTAATCTGATAGAAGATGGAGGAACAGGAAGGGGGAGAAAAAGGGGGAGGAGGCTGACTACCACCACCAAATAGGAGAGTTATGCTACCTGAGTGTAAGACGTGCTATGAAGCTACGGTAGCTGAGATGCTGTGGTATTGGTGGAAAGACAGAGATCAGTGGAACAGATGGTCTGGCTACAAGGAACTCATTCCCATCAGCCCTGCAGAGTGTGATGGTACATGCTATGGACCACTGTTGCTATGTGTTCATTTCTCTTCTGTTTTTTATTTTATTTTATTTTATTTTATTTTATTTTATTTTATTTTATTTTTTATTTTCATTATTTTTTTTTCTCTTTTGTTTTTTTAAATTGGGAGTGGGAGACCTAAGTATCATACCTTCTTTGACCAACAAAAATAAAAGTCAATAAAGTTTTGATAGAAAGATGCACAGATGATAGTGATTATCTAGTTTATCATGCAAGGATCCTGCACATCTAGAACTGTAAGGATATAGGATATAATGTGGAGAACCTTCCTGAGGGACACCTGGGTGGTTCAATGACTGAGCATCTGCCTTTGGTTCAGGGCGTGATCTTGGGGTCCTGGGATCAAGTCCCACATCAGGCTCCTTGCAGGGACCCTGCTTCTCCCTCTGCCTATGTCTCTGCCTCTGTCTCTGTCTCTCATAAATAAAATCTTAAAAACAAAACAAAAACAAAAACAAACAAACAAACAAAACCTTCCTGATAATGAAGTCAATTCACAAGGATGCGGAGCTAGAAATGGAAGAAGGGACAGAGCCTGTTATGTCATATTGGACTCCTGGATCTAGCTGTACCTCAAGCCAGAACCTCCTTGGACTGCTTGATTATTTGAACTGATAAATTCCCTTTTCTGTCTAAGCAGATTTGAGTTGTAGCAGAAGGAATCCTAAATAATGTATGTGTGCACTCTGTGGTAAACTAGAGAAGCACTGGCTTATGCAAATACTAATTGGGTGCTCTCTGGCAGGTTTTTAAAAAGCTCTGGGCCCAGATTTCTCATCTCTTAGCAGAAGTAGTTAGATTAGGGCAGTAGTTTCTCAGAAGAGTTGTACAAAGGTGAGGCACTACAGTGACCTCAATGGGAAACGAGGGGGAGGCACAGAAGGGACCCTAGCCTCTCTTTCAACTAAACTGGGAGTAACCCCCTCCTTTTAAAAATCTATTGTAGGTTTTGAAATTATACATAGAGTTAGATTTGAAAAAAATTTCCTTTGTTAAAACAAAAAGCTTGGAGTGCCTGGGTGTTCAGTTGGTTAAGCATCTGCCTTTGACTCGGGTCATGATTTCAGTGTCCTGGGATTGAGCCCTGCATTGGGCTCCCTCTTAGGTGGGGAGTCTGCTTCTCCCATTCCCTCTCCCTCTCCCTCTGTGTGTGCTCTCTCTCTCTCTCTCAAATAAATAAATCTTTAAAGAAACAAAAACCAAAAAGCTTTATGATCTCTTCCAGTTCCCCGAATTCCAATATTCTTTGTTGATTTCTGAGAAGAAATGCAGCGTAAGACATTGCATTACAGCACATGGAGTCTGAATCCAACTCTACCCATTACTAATGGTGTGACCTTGAGCAAGTCTCTCAGTTGCTTGGTTTCTTCACCAGTAAAATAAGAGCAATAACAGTACCTACTTCCAATAGTTGTTAGGGTAATTAATAATAGTGATTAAACCCTTCCAACAGTGCCTGGTACCAGGTACATGCTCAGTAACTGTTAGCTGTGAGGGTAATGGTGATGATGATGATATGAGGATGATGCTAAGCCTGGAAGATCTCAATGAATCGGGTTTGCTTTTATCAGTTCCCCCATGGAGTGAGCTGAAAAAAGAATGGAGACCCAAATCAGGTCACCTTCTTATTCTCTGTAATTGTGTCAATAGGTTAGGGGTACCGAAAGCGTTAGTGTCTATTCTTTGTTTTCTGACTATAATCATCCCCTTTAGAAATGGCTAGCCCAAATGATAATTTTGCGTGTGTGTTTGAAGTAAAACCTTTCCTGATTATATTAATAATGCATATGCAGTGATGAAAATTTGAAAAATTAATAGAAAAAGAAAATATTAAAGCACTTGTAATTCAACTACCAAAAGATAAATTCTATTAACATTTTGATCATTGTATATTTTAATTTGGAGTATTTTCTTCCAGGTTTTATTTTTAAGCATTTAAAAAGAATATAAATACATTAAAAAAAAACTTTGTGTATGGTTTCTTTTGAACAAGGCTATGAATTGGGGTGCCTGCGGGGCTCAGTCTATTAAGTGTCTGCCTTTGGCTCAGGTCGTGATCTCAGGGTCCTGGGATCTAGCTCCGCAGTGTCTGGCTCCCTGTTCACTGGGAAGTCTGCTCCCTCCTCTTCCTCTACCCTTCCATCCTACTTGTGCTCTCTCACGCTCTTTCTCTCTCTCTCAAAATAATAAAATCTTAATAAAAACCAAGACTGTGACATTAAATATTTTCTGAAAATCATATATGACTTCTTTTTTTTTAAGATTTTATTTATTTATTTTCATGAAAGACACACACACACACACACACACACACACAGAAAGAGAGGCAGAGACAGAAGCAGGCTCCATGCAGGGAGCCCAATGTGGGACTCGATCCTGGGTCTCCAGGGTCACACCCTGGGCTGAAGGTGGCACTAAACCGCTGAGCCACCGGGGCTGCCCCATATATGACTTCTTAATAATTTATCATATGGCTCTACCGTAATTTACTTGACAACTTCCTTATAATTGGAACTTTCAGAAGTTTTTAGTTTAGATCTAGTCTAAATAATGCAGGGATAAACATCCTTGGGTATCCATCTTGAGATGTATCTGATTAGGATGCTATTCCTAGAGGTGGAATTTCTAAGTATGTATTTATAAGGCTTCTGATACATGTTGTCATGTAGTTTTCCAGAAAGTTTATACCAATTTATTATTATTTTGATTACAACATACTCCTCAAGTCTTTCATGCCATGCTTTGTGAACAACCAACATCCCATCACTTAAATAGTGTGGTCAAATTATCACACTAATGCTGACTTCACCCTAGGCTTTGAACAATTAATGATCTCTGCTTTAGATCAGTGGCCTGTGGCTCATTAAACATGAACATTTGAATTTAAGTGTGACAGACAATATGAAAATATTTCTTACACGTCTTTCATTCAAACCGTGGAAACTTCAAGTAGGAGAATGTTCCAAGGGGACAATTCTGTGGCTGGAATATTGAGTTGCGAAAAGCAAAATGGCATCATCTAGAATTCAAAATAATCATTTTAAAGACCTCAATTTCCCTAGAGCTATGACTGTGTCCTGTCTGACACTCTACTTCTCTGTGAAATCAGAACATGTAGCCGATGTGATGGTTTCTTGGCCTCTTTTTTCTCAGTCTCTCTTCACCAGTGTTAACTGCATTTGTGACCTGGAGGAAATTAACAGAGAAGTGAATCGGATCATGTTCCCATTCTCCGCCCTGCTTAAGGATTTTGTCCAAAACTCAGCATGACAAGCAGACTGCTGATAATTTGGAGCCTACTTATTCTAACCCCAAAGACTGCCAACCTCCCCATCTTTCTCATCACATCCATCTTCCCACATTCCACCGTGACCTTCCATGCCTCTATACTTGGATTATCTTTGTCTCTCAGAAAAGTCTCCCCCTCGCCCATGCAGCCTAGTAAATTGTAGTCATCCAATCAGATCCCCACCCCCACCGCCCTGCCACATACACAGCTCCAGTTCATAAATACCAAGACCAAGATTCATATGTTGTGAGGTTCTTTTGGTTGTAAGAAACAGAAATTCAAGGTACCTTCAGTAGTGAGGGGTTGTTATTCTTATGGGATACCAGGTAAAGAAGCCTGGAAACCAAGGAGCAGCTCCTGCTCAAGATCCAAGATGAGCCTTGTATCCAAGTGGTTCTCTCCCTTCTTCAGCTATAAGAGCCAAAGATCTCCATCCTCCTTCTCTATTGCTATGGTGACTCCTAATCTTGCTTGCCCTGTGTATCTTTGTGTGTCAGCTGCTTTCTCCTTTTTCCTCTGTGGCTCTCTACACTTATAACTGGCTCCCTCTATGCCTCCCCATTCAAACTTACCTGAAGTGGTTTTCTGGGCAGATCTTCTCAGACAAGATCATTTCACAAATGTATATCCATCCCCTGGTTTGGCTGTGGCCATCTTACCTTGGCCAGTCCAGTAGCCACACCATGTTTCAGCCCCTACCTAAGGCCCTAATTCCTGTAGCAGGGGTCTGTGGGAGGGCAATTACCCTTAAAAAGGGATGAAGGGCAAGATGGGCAGGTAGCAAGTTGCTAAACTTGGACCTAATAGTATTACTTTTGTGGATAAAAGATGTAGGACCATAGCTCTCATTTGTTTCATATGTTGTAAAGGAGAGGGTTTATAGTCATCCCCCAAGCAGCATCAGATCATCCACACAATGTAATGTCGTGGAGCAGTATCAGAGAGATACTTCGGAAATTTTGTTCTATCTATTCCTAGAACAATAAACTGTTGCCTGGTGTTCACTCCGTTTTCAGTCTTTAAGTGAGGCTTATACACTTAGAAAAGCAGCCTTGACCACAGCTCCATTATCAGCTCTTTGCCCACCCTTACCTCCCATGAGTCTTCTATAATTCACTTGGCTTCATTCTGCAGCTCTCACTGCCATCCCCAAGACATCCTCCTCCTTCCCATGATCCACTCTGCTCTGGCTCAACACTTGCTGCTTGGGATAGGAGATACCTCTCTCCCACTCATGATTTGCCAGCACTCCTTCTCTTTACCCACCCTCTACTCCAGTCTCTCTCCTCCATCCTGAAGGGAGGAGATTAAAAATTTAGGGCAATCTGGAGTATTGCTTTTAATGAGTTTTGGATTGAACTACGGCTGAGAAACCAACATGTTCTACTTACTTCAGAGATTTGTTTTGAGGACTCAATGAAATAACCTATAAATTCTTTGAATGACACCTGCTCTTAATTATTACATCTTTGTATTTGGAATCCTCTTGGCTGCCCCCTGAGTTGTTCTTCCTTTCAGAGTGAGATCTGCCCTGTGGTATAGTCCAATTTATGGAGAGCAATTATGCTCCCAAGTGAGGAGGGTAACGCATTTCATTTAGAAAAACCACAGACTATTGCTAGTAATATTTAGTGTTTGTTGAGAGCTTATCAATATCAGACACTTACATTTAGTGCTTTGCAATTTTTATCTAATTTATTCCTCATGAAGTAAGTGCTATCATCCCCTCACTTTACTTATTAGGAAACTAAGGCACAGAAAGATTAAATAATTTACCCAGGGTCCCTCAGTCAGGATGCAAACTGGACAGTGTTTTCTAGAGTCTGAATCTTCTGCCACTGAACCATGCTGTCTCCAGTAGCTAATGTTTATGCAGGAAATGGTCTTGAAAATCCTCTTGCCTCTACGGATGGGAAATATTGACTGAGGGAAATGAAAGGTTTTTCTAAAATGTAAAGCTTGTTAGAGGCACAAGAAGGCCTAGAACCCAGGACCCTGCTTTCATTTCTCACACTACTCTACCTTTTTTTTTTTTTCACTACTCTACTTTATGGTAATATATTTTAGGTTAATTGTCTATATCGACATGTCTAGAAATACTATCTATAGAAATCTATAGATATACTATACTAACATCTATAGAAATACTATCTTCAGATTCTTTTGCTTTGAGGGAATTGTTTCTTTGTCCCATCTATCAAAACAAGCTTCCGGTTTCAGATGTATTCTCAAAACCTGAAGCAATTACATCACCTTTTTAGGCACTTTTTTAGTTTCTTAATATATTATATGTGGTGGTTGAGTTTGACAACTAGTTGGTAGAATGGATTTGCAGTGAATGACAAAATTTTTAAAACTTAGGGACCAACATAGAATTGCCATTTCATTTTTGCACGGACAAAAGAGAAAAAACAAAAACAAACTACCATCTAAAATATTATCATCATTCTGTAAGCGAAAGAATATTACAACCAAAAAACTAGGAAGACTATAATCTTAAAATAAAGGAGAAGTCATTTATAATGAATACTATGAATACTATGTATTTTACAGAAAGACAATAAATTGACCTAATTGTTTTTATTTCATCACAGACCAGTGACAGTTTTGTCATGGATCAGCATCTAGCAGTCTAAGTTAGGTGAAACTTTGAAGTTCTTTCTAGCTTTTAAACTCTGTGATTTTTGAGCATCATTTTTTCCATTTACAATCATTTTAGAGGTTTCTGGTTGTCAGGTCATTGTAAATTAATCCTCCTTAAGCCTGTCCTTAAAGGCTTTGTTACATTGTGTGTGGAATGACTATTGGAGATTTTAGATTCAGAATAGTAATGCATGGACATAGAATTATCTGTCCCCTATCTTAACATTTGGCACAGCTTGAAGTGATTATTCTGAACTCTGACCTTGCCTTTCTCCCCTGTCTCCTTCAGTGCAAAGGAGTCAGGCTTACACCGCTGCTGAAAATCTTTTTTCTACTGCCTGTGAGTCCTCTGAGATTTGACTCCTGCCCAGGATCTAATCAGGGAATTTTGCCAATAGAGGGAAAAATTCCTCAAGGAAAGAACACTCAACTCCATGTAGCAACCTAGGAACAAACCGAAGTCTGCTCAGATCCCCCTTTGAATTTGTCCCTTGGAAAGTGCATTTCTTTGTTTCCTACTTCGTACTTCCACGTCCTACCTGTGTGTTTGGGGTGAAGAAGTGAGGTGAAGGGGGATAGAGGATACCAGGACTAGAGCGGAAGTACATTGAGGACAGAGTTTTGTCCATCCATTTGCCTCTGCATCGCTAGCAATCCACCTGCCCACAGCAAGTACTCCACAGATGGGTGTGGAATGCACCATGGTTAAGCAACCTAATTTATTAACAATGACCTTTGATAGTGTGACTACTAGTGTCAGTCACTGTGATCAGTGCTTTATAAAAATTATTTCTTTTTTAAGATTTTTTTAATTTTTAAGTAATCTCTGTGCCCAATGTGGGGCTCAAACCCATGACCCCAAGATCAAGAGTCCCACTGAGCCAGGCAGACACCCCTAAAAATTATTTCTAATTCTTACCAGAACTCTCTTTTGTACATGAACCATTATTCCTATTGTATGGATGAGGAAATTGAGGCACTAAGTAGTTAACTAGGCCAAAGGCATTGAACTAATCTTTGCAGTGCGCTGAGCTGCGGAGGCTGCACATGAGTCAGGCTTCAGGAAAAGGAGGGGAAAGGCAGCTAGCATTTTCCTCCTAGGGCTTAGCGGAGCCTCTTTCCCAGCCAAGTCTCTGCATAAGCAGAGAGGCAGCTGTGTCATCATCACAGAAGAAGGAATTATTGACTTTCTTCATAGACTTTCAGATCTCTGAGACCATTTAGGTCCATCAGGAAGTGAAGGGTAGAGCCCAGACCAGGACCCGCCCTGCAGACACCAACAAAAAATAGAAAAGCTCCTTGTACTCATCAGGATGACCAACTGCCACCCCCTACCACAAGTATTAGTAGCTTAGCACAATGAAAGTTTACTTCTTGTTCCTGTCACAGTGCAGTGTAGGTAGGGGGTGGGCCTGCCCTCTCCTCTCTGGGTTCTTGGTGTCCTCTTCACGCAGCCAGCAAATGAAAATGAAAACACAGAGCAAGGATGGTACCTGGGAGGGTTTAATAGGCCAGGCCTGGCAGTGACCCATCTCACTTGCACTGTCCAGAATTCATGTCCGGGTGGCCATATCTAACTGCAAGGCGGGCTAGGCTGGGAAATGTAGTCTGTGCTTTGGAAGAGCATTCATGGATGTTTGTGAGTTCTAGAAGTCTCTTTTGAGAGAAGCCTGCTTTCACTTTGTAGTTTTGTCCTGGATTTACTATGGGCATTTGAACTTTAAGTCCCTATAACTTATTTAAACATGGTTTTCTTTGAGGTCACTGCAATTAGCATGCTTGCGAGCAGGGGTGGAAAAGAGAGGGCCATAGTAGTCTCAAGCAGCTAAAAAGTTTTATATGGCTCTTCAAGGTTCCTTGTCCTGTTTTTGTTGTTTGGTTGATGGAATTTTGTTTTGCTTTGCTTTGTTTTTTTGTTTTGTTAACATTTATATAGAGTTACTACATGCGAGGTGCTATACTAAGCACATGACATGAGTTATCTTTGTTAATCTTCATAGTAATGCTGGGAGGTGAGTACTATCATCTCTATTTTACAGATTTGAACATGGAAGCTTAATGAAGTTGAAAGATTGATCAAAGTCACAAAGCCAGTAGATATGAGAGTTGAGCTTTTAACCTGGGTCTCTTCCACTCTAGATCCTATGCCATCCACCCCATTGTTCTGTGGCTGGCAAGCTCCTGGCCAGAGCCAGAGCCCGGTCCCAGCCTGGGACAGTTCTCTGAAGTCTATGCATCTCTACTATGTGAATTCCATTTGTTGACATTGGGGCCACCCCGTGCCCCCTGTTGATGGAAGCTGCTGGGGCATATGAGCTCCTACAAACACTCTCCCCATGTGAAGGGATGAGAGAATTGCTGCAACTCTTCCTTGAGTATAAAACAAGTAATTTCATTTTTATACATTTTTGGTCCACATTTTAGAGACTAATTTCACCCAAAATGATTAATTTATGTTCAGCCCAGTATCTCCTAAATAATATTTAATTCAATGGGCTATTTCAAAAGAGATACTGCAGCAGTTCTCTTAAACCACTATGGTTACAGGCTAGTCGGATCTTTCACTCCATGCTCTTAAATCCTTAGAACACCCTGGGAGTGAAGCACGGGATCAATTAGGGCAAACCGACTAAAGGTTAATTTAACAGAGCTCCAAGCAGATGCTTTGCCTGTCCTCGCAGCTCGATGGTCTAACAAGCTGAGCTACTTTGTGTAAACAGCATTAAAAGCATAACTGGACCGGGGTTGTGTATCTACCCCACCATTAGAGAGTAGCTTAAAGAACCTTATTAGAAGGAAACCATTGGGTGGGAGGCTGGGGAGCAGAGGGAGAGAAGGAGCTTGTTGAGCTATTGAACTCTAATTGAACAATAAAGCAAGCCTTATAAGGCACCATTCCCAGTACTCAGCCTGTGACCTCCTTCGGGAATTTCAGTGTAAGCAGAATTTAATCACACACCTGTCTTTCCAGGGCATCCTACCACTTTACTTGCCTCTAGTTCAAGTCACCAAAAGGTGTGAACAACAGATTTTGAAATCATGCTGCAGGACTCTGTAGGGAGCACTCAAGCAGCACAAAGCTGGACCAAAGTGGTGATCCCATGGCTCAGGAATCAGGCATGGAACTGGTGCCATCCTCTGCATTCTTCTCTACAGTGACAGCCATCATGGCAACTGGCATCCATCCATATGTTAATTCCTCAGGTATTCATTACCTCAGTTTTAAGTGATTCCCATGATGGTAGGGGAGTCCCAAGAGCACCTGAGTCCCCCACTCCTCATCTAGCACAGTGGTTCTGTATCCTGGCTGAGTATCGGAGTCACCTGGGGAGCTCTTTTAATATACTGATGTCTAGATTCCTTCCCAGGGAGATGGTATTTTTTACAAGCCATCCTGGGAGGACCTAATGTACAGAGTTGAGAACCATGGGAGTGGCCTCCACCCTTCTCCAGCTGGGTTGAGTAGTTTGATCCTGGACATCTTAGATACAGAAATTAGAAAGGAAGTGGGCCTCAGAGCTGCTAACCGTTGGGTAGGCGAGCTGTGCATAAGCCTCTATTGCACAGGAAAGGTGGTAGGACTGTATGATCCTAGGTGGTCGGCTCCCAACTCAAGTTCCTTGCCTTTCCTTCTCCCCACCACGTTGCCTTCTTACCATATGACAATTTAATGTATTCAATGGAATATTTTCTGTATGTCAGGTGCTGTGCTGGGCAAAATAGAGAAGAAGAAAAAGACCTGGTCTTTATCCTCAAAGAGCTTAACAACCTTCACCAGGGAAGTAAATATAATAGGATGGAAATCAGTTTCCTACTTATTAAGAGTTCTTATTAAGGGTTCCATGGGATGAGACAAAAAAAAAAAAGGTAGGATTGCATGATGTTTTCAGAGATTATTGGTGCTTCTCCACATTATAGAGGTAATTAAGAATTTCAGTGTCTTTTCTTCCAGTTCCATTCCCATTCTCTCTCATGTGTACACACACACCTTCTTCAGAAATAAGAAAGGACTAAACATATTTTAGATACTAGCCACAGGCCTGCTATCTTTTTTATATGGTACTTGTTTGTAGGAAAAATGGGATGAACTAAAGTTTAATCCAGGCCCCAGAGTCCTTCTAAGAAACAGGAGCCCCCACCTAAGATAAATGGGCCTTTATATGTGGCTGCTTCAGACCCCCACATTCATTCAGTCAACTAAGCTTTGAGCCCTGTTATGCAGACATCATGCTAGACACTGAAAATGGAATTATGAGCCCCTAATCTACTGGTGCTTAAAATCCCCCTAATCTATTGGTGCTTAAAATCTAGTGGGGTAGACAAATGTCAATGTATAATTACTGTTGTAAGTGAAGATATACATGAGGTATGTGATATTGTTGAAATGGAAACGGACCCAGAAAAAGAAAGAAAGAAAGAAAGAAAGAAAGAAAGAAAGAAAGAAAGAAAGAAAGAAAGAAAGAAAGAAAGAAAGAAAGAAAAGGAAAGAAAGAAAGAAAGAAAGAAAGAAAGAAAGAAAGAAAGAAAGAAAGAAAGAAAGAAAGAAAGAAAGAAAGAAAGAAAGAAAGAAAGAAAGAAAGAAAGAAAGAAAGAAAGGAAAGAAAGAAAGAAAGAAACAGACCCAGGAAATCAGGGAAGGACCCCTCAGAACTTGGTCATGAACCTGAGCATCCCATCTACGATGTGATGGCTTAGTAAAGAGGTGGTGGTGGGGTTTCATTCCAGCCAGAAGGAAATGTAGGAGTGAATCAGTGAGGATGGGCTAGATTGGTGGTTCTCAAAGTGTGGTCTTCAGGCCATGATGGGTATCAGAGGTGCTTTCAGAGGTTCTATGAGGTCAAAATTATTTTCACAGTTATACCAGGATGCCATTGCTCCTTTTCACTGGGTAGACACTTGCACCCATGATAGAAAAGCACCAGTGGGTAAAACTTCCAGGACTTCAGCACCAAACTAGGCAGTGGCACTCAACTGTACTGGTAACCACTGAACCACTGTATTCTTTCTCCATGCACTTGTAGGGGAGGAAAGTCAGTTTCATTCAGAAATGCAGTAGATTAAGCAGTAAAAGTTATCTTTTTAAATCACTACCCTTAAGTACACATCTTTTTAATATTCTCACTGACAAATGGGAAGTATGCATAAAGCACTTCTGCATATAGATGTGCAGGGGTTGCCTTGAGAAAAAGCACTTGTTTGATTTTTTGAGTTGTAAATGGAACTAGCTGCTTTTATCACGAAATACAGTTTTTGCTGGGGAAAAAAAAAAAAAAAAAAAAACCAACCCTACTGACCATACACCATAAACCATAGTTTGTGGTTATTCAAACTTGAGTTCTTGGCAAACTTTTTTTTTTTAAGAATAAATAAAGCCAGCCTGTCACTTCTGTTTGTTGCCAAAGATGAAATTCAAGCCTTTAAACACAAATTAGAATTTTAGAAAATTTTTAGCTACTACAACGAGCTTGATAGCTCCCTAATACTTAAAGATTCCAATGAGTTTGATGATGATACTAGTTAATGTGATTTTTATGTATATTATATAATGAAATATGTCAACATCTGGAAGGGCTGTTTAACTCAGTGAACCAATCTTTTCCAAATAACCAACATATGAGGTTACCAAATCATGTATGGGCAAAGGATCCATTCAAAGTACAAGATAGCCTAATGGATTTAATGTAGCAGAGTATGAAAAGTTCACTGATATAATTTCAGATTCCACATTATAACTGATTTTTAAGAAACTACCACCTGTCAAGTTTTGATGTATTATCCACAAAAGAATATCTGCAATCATCGGAGAACACTATTAAAATATGCCCCTTTAAAAAATATATATATATATGCCCCTTTTAGCCATGTTATCTGTTTGAGGCAAGATTTTCTTCACATACCTCAACAACAGTAACAAAGCAGATTGCAACTGATTAAATGCAGGAGCAGAGATGAGAATCCAGCTGTCTTCAATTAATCCAGAAATTTGCAGAAAATGTGAAACACTGTCATTCTCACTAGTTTGTTTTGGAAGCTAGCTGTTTTTCATAAGAATATGTTATTTATGTTAACATGTAATAGTTACACTTTTGTTATTTTAAAATTAATATATGCACATTTTAAAAATTTCTCAATTTTAACCTCTAATATGGAAATACTGCTAGATATAATCCACATAAACAAAAGCTCTTTGGGATCATCAATTATTTTTAAGAGTTTAAAGGGATCCTGAGACCCAAATGGTTGAGAAGTTTGGCTAGATTATTTTGCAGTAACAAAATTATCTTGAATCTCAGTGGCTACACAGAACAAATGTTTATTTCCCTCTCATGTACAATCAGGCAACTCTCCAAAGACAGCTGTCCTCTATGTGCTGACTCAGCAGCCAGGACACTCCATCTTGTGGTTCTGCTGTCTCAACATATGGCCTCCACCATTGCAGTTCTAGAAGAGAAAGCTAGAAGATGGCACATCAGCTCCTAACTCTTTTGCTGTGTGTCACGTCCACTCACAGCTCACTCAGCAGAACTGGTCACTGGGCCTCACCCAACTGCAAGTGGGCTGGGAAATGTGAGAAAGTTTGTAAATACTTGGTGAGCACAAATGGCTCTAGGCACTATGGAACAAAGAACTTGTGCAAAGAACTAGTGAGAAATAAGCTCTGTTGGAAGAAGTGTTAGGGTACATGTGAGAGATAAAGCGTAATGCAAGAAAAGACAGGGGAGCCTGTAGGCACCAGATAGTGTAGGCTATCCTCATAAGCTACGATGAAGGTGGTCTTTCTCAGAGCAATGGAAGACATTGGACCACTGGACAGCGACAGCCATCAGCTGTATCTCTTGTTGGCCCACCATAGCTGTGAGAGGAAGTGAATGAAGGGGCACAGAAGTGGAAGCAGCTATGCTATGCTGACAAATGGGACTGTTGGGGAAAAACAAAAGGCTTGATTTGCGGCCCTTGACAACTTATGTTGTGTAAATACTTCTACCATGGCCAATTTCATTACCAATTCGATGCCACAAAACGTAGAGTCAGGAGGAGACACACAGGATCAACTCTTGTGGGCCTGCAGAATTGGGTTCAGTGACACTGAGGCAATAAGGCAGGTTAGGAAGCTAGTCCAGCAAAAAAGATGATGACAGTCTAAACTTTCCTGTCCTTGGAACGCACAGCTGGAGTTAACCCAGCATCCTCGGCATGACAGTGGCTGAAACCCCCTGCTCCACCCCAAACAACCACCATCACCACCATAAATCACCAAGATTTTCCGACTGTTGCTGTGACACGTGAGGGTGAGGGATGTAGCTGTCTCCCTTGCATTCATCCACACTCTTGCCTCCAGTACGAAAGTATAGGCCTCCATCCTTGAAGAATCAGCAAAGAAATATCTCCTCCCCCTTTAGCTCATCTTCCCAGAGCCATGTTTGCAAACACCCTCAGATGTTCTGGCATAACATTCCTCCCCAACTGTTCCAAGGAGGGAGCAGCCCAGAAAGCTTCCAGAAAGGCCCGACTTGGGTTTCCAGCCTCCCCTGATTTACATGAAAAGATTCACAAGAATCAAAATAATTATGGTCTACAACTATAGGTTACAAGACAAACTTTTGCATGTTTGTGAATGAGATGAAAACCATTGGCTGGCTGACTTAGAATGGATCCAGATGATGTCTGGCCGGGATAAGGGATGGAGTGAGGGTCCCTACCCCAGGGCTCCCTTACTGAGTTACAGTTACCTGAGGCATAAGGCAGCAGATAGATGTGCCCCTCATGCCACCTAACCTTGGGTTTAGCTAGCTCACCCAGGCTCTTTTTCCTTTTCCCTTTCCCTCTGCTCATTTTCAGAGCAAAATAAGAGCTTGTGTGTACCTGAAGTGGCACCTGCAGGGCTGCTGTTAATGTAGCTCTGCCTCTCAGTACAACAGGTGTCCTTCACAATCTAGCTCCCGAAGTCTGGTTTGTTTTCCTTTCTCCAGAGGGCCATATGGGTTTTTTATTTGAAGAGCTTGTCTGAGGATGCCTGGGTGGCTCAGTGGTTGAGTGTCTGCCTTTGGCTCATGTCATGATCCTGGGGTCCTGGGATCAAGTGCCGCATTGGCCTCCCCAAGAGGAGCCTTCTTCTCCCTCTGCCTATGTCTCTGCCTCTCCCTGTGTGTGTCTCTCATGAATAAATAAATAAAATCTTAAAAAAAAATGAAGAGATTGCCTGGCTCAAATAATAATCTCCACCTCCCTCCCTCCTTCCTGACCTTTTCCCCTTCCTTCCTTCCCTTCCTCCCTCTCTCTTTCTCTTTCCTCTTTTCTTTTCTCTTCATATAAAGCCCCAGACTGAAGTCTTCCTCAGCAGCCTCACCCATCCCCCCTGCTGGTTCTAGAAGTTACTGGCCCTGAAGCAGAGTGACACAACTGCCCTGGTTCTGAGGTTCCCTCCTCCTATCTCTCCCTGCTGCATAAACCTCCTAGCAAGAGCTAGAAACTTCAACCAGATTTGGTTATATTATCTGCATCTCCATTAAAGGTTTTACATAACCCAAGTCACGAGATACAGAAGGATGCAAAGAAGGACATCCAAGGTTGATGTAGTAGGCAGATGGGCAAGAAAATGCCACAAAAACCTGGATGCCACCAAATGCTAACATTCTCTCTGGAGACAAATTATAAGTCTGAGACTGAAGCATGGACATACAGTTTTCTATTTTGGAAATTTCTGTGTTTTTTATTCCTAATTTAACTGAAACCACTAAACAGAAGACCTGAATGCAAAAGTGGATATACCTCTTTATTTCACTGGAGTTGCTTAATCCAAATATTCCTGGCTATGCAGGCACAAGTCCCAAGGAACTACATTAAGAGGTTGACTTCTTATATAGCTAAGCAAAAACATTTCTTAAAAAGATGATCTCATCACCATCATTTGACGAAATGTAGGACATTTTAACATTAAATATTTCAATGAGTTCAGCATGAAGAAAACCCACTACATTGTCCTTTTTCACCCAGCAAAAGACAAGTGAAAGGGGCACCTGGGTGGCTCCAAGGTGGTTAAGTGTCTGCCTTCAGCTCAGGTCATGATCTCAGGGGGAAGTCTGCTTTTCCCTCTCCCTTTGCTCCTCCTGCTGCTTATGCTCTTTCTCTCTCTTAAATAAAATTTTAAAAAATATTTTAAAATAAATAAATAAGAAAAATGGGTTTAAAGTTACAGTTCACTTAACAGCATTGGAGAAGCCAAATCTCAGTGCCTCCCACACCATCCAAGAGAAAGAGACTATATTTGATAGTTATCCCCATTGGACTTATGGAGAAATGGAATCTCAGAGGGGTTAAACATCTTGTTCAAAGCCACACAGCTAATAACATCAGAGCTAAAATTCAAACCCAAGATGCAATTCTTCGTATGAAAAAAGGGGTAACATTTTCCCAGCCCCAATATTGAATCAATTTTACCAGGACTGTTTTTCCTGCTGTATAACTCTCTGCCTATCCTATTGTGTTTTTGATTTACAAGCTAGCCTACTACCAGGTAAAGAGATTCTGGAATAGATTGAGTCCTCCCTTGTAAATTGAGTCCCCCTTGTAAATTATTAGCTTCTTTATTACAAATCAACCTCAGCAGAGTCTAGTTATCATAAGCCTATTTCCTGAGGCCTCTGAGGCACTGTTGGGGAAATGAAGAATAGGCTGTGGGGTTCTTAGACTTGAAAAACCTGATTTTCCTGCCCTAGAACTCGAAGACAATGAACATGCTGACAAGCACTAACAGGGCTGTGGGGAACAGCTCTGGCCAGGCTGTGACCAACTGGGATGGATCCTCCACCTGCCAGCAGATGGATCTCCAGCCAGGTGGCATGGGTACTGACTCTGTGACCTTGGGCATGTCACCACACCCTCAGCCGAGCTGCAGCTTCATCATCTATGAATGGCAGAGATTTGAATCAAATGATCTTGAGGGCTTCCTCCCGGTTGTTAGAAACAACAGTAACCAAGGACACTCACAGGACGTTTTCTGCTAACTGAAGGGTCAGGCACTTCTCCCCTTTAAGCTGCATACAGTCTGGGCACTGAAGAATAAGACTTCTTCATTATTTTTCCAATGCCTTCTGCTTTCACCAGCCTTTCACCTCAAGACAAATACTGGGCCAGCCAAAGCTACTTCCCTTTGAGGAGTTCGTAAGTGTGGCTGACATGTAATTCACGTCGCTCAGTAGTGCACGGTACTCTCCAGCAGGCACTCACTAAGTAGTAAAGTTATCATGGGGGTTATGTCTATTGCTCGATCACCTGATTCAGCCCATACCCCCAAAATGTCCCCAGAGGGCACACGTCTCAAATCCAAGTGGGCAGATACTATTACCACGCCACCTCAGTCCCCTTCCTCCTCTTGTGTCCCGTAGAGGTGACTCATGGCCAATCAGAAGAGTGTCAGGGGGAATGGACTCTGGATGTTCCTAAAGCTCTGATCCCAGTGACAGAACAAGGCTGGGTGGGCTTTACTGTGGCAGAGGAGGGGGGCAGGGCCCATCCCAACCCAGCGTGGCTGGGCTCCAGGGCCTCACTCAGTGCCCTTCTAATAGTTGTATGTGTTGGCCTCTAACTTCCCGTCTTCGAGAGGCCTAGAAGAGGCAGGTTCCATTCATTTCATGGCCTCCATTCTCTTTTTCCTCATTCTCCCTTCCCTGTGGAAATTTCCCCATTGTCCTATTCTCCCATATGTATGTGGATTGGGGGATGGGGACAGGTCAAGTTTATCCCTCACACAGAGACCACTAACTAGTATTGGAGCAGTGAGTAGTTCTTGGGAAGGGAAACAAGGTAATGGAGGGATAGGGGGAGAAGAATCAGTTTTCACAGTTTGAATGACATACGAAGAGTATGAAATGCTTGTTCAATAAAATAAATTAAAAAAAAAGAATTATTTTTAAAATCTTCCTACAGGGCCTAATTCTTTTTCTGTTGGGAAACTTAGTGCTGCCCAACCCTTACAGAAGTCTCTCTCTAAGTCTCCCTCTCTCTCTCTCTCTCTCTTTAATTTCTTTTAAGGGACACCTGAGTGGCTTAGTGGTTGAGCATCTGCCTTTGGCTCAGGTCATGATCCTGGGGTCCTGGGATCGAGTCTCACATCAGCTCCCTGCATGGAGCCTGCTTCTCCCTCTGCCTGTGTCTCTGCCTCTCTCTCTGTGTCTCTCATGAATAAATAAAATATTTAAAATAATATTTATTTAAATGTATATCAGAAACCATTGCCAAATTTCTAGTTAAAAATGTTTTTTCTGGGGATCCCTGGGTGGCGCAGCAGTTTGGCGCCTGCCTTTGGCCCAGGGCACGATCCTGGAGACCCGGGATCGAATCCCACATCAGGCTCCCGGTGCATGGAGCCTGCTTCTCCCTCTGCCTATGTCTCTGCCTCTCTCTCTCTCTCTCTCTCTGTGACTATCATAAATAAAAAAAAAGTCTTTAAAAAAAAAATGTTTTTTCTGGAGCCGCCTGGTGCCTCAGCTGGTTAAGTATCTGACTCTTGATTTCAACTCAGGTCATGATCTTAGGGGTATGAGATCAAGCTCCATACTGGGCTCCTCCCTGAACAGGGATCTTGCTTCCACCCCCCCCTCTCTGCCCCTTGGCCCTGCTCATGTTCTCTCTCTCTGTCAAATAAATGAATAAAAACTTTAAAAAAATATTCTTTCAATGTCTGCCTAAAGCTGTGGTCTGCCTTGGAGCCACTGAGCATGTGAAGAAGAAGGGAGTTTGTAGTGTTGAGAAGAGGGCAGGATTTAAAGTCAGGCCAACTTCCATTCAAGTCCTGGATCTACCACTTATTGGCTTGAGTGGGACTCATGTTCTCTAAGCTCAGTTTCTCCATCTCTCTGAAACAAAATCGAATTACCTGCCTTCCCATGAATCATGACAGTGAGAGCATACGCTTTGGAGTCAGTTCACTTCCTGCCACTGTCACACCCCAGCTGTCTCATGTCTCAGCCTCCGCTTCCTCAACCATAAAATGGGGCTAATAATAGCATTGGCCTGATTAAGTTGTGAATTTTAAATGAGATGATGCATGAAGAGTCCTCAGCAAGGTAACCTACATAGGGAAATAGTCACTAAATTGTTGCTCTTTCTATCATGATGTTTTTGTGAGAATAGTGTAAGATGAGGTGCCTGGTCCTCAAAAATGTACATGTGTATTTTTTAAAGTTTATTTATTTTTTAGCAATCTCTACACCCAATATGGAGCTCCAACTTGCAACCCCAAGATGAAGAGTCACAGAAGAGAGTCTTGTCTTTTTCTTTTTTAAGATTTTATTTATTTATTCATGAGAGAGAGAGACAGACAGACAGACACAGAGACATAGGCAGAGGGAGAAGCAGGCTCCATGCTGGGAGCCCGATGTGGGATTCATCCGGGACTCCAGGATCACACCCTGGGCTGAAGGCAGAGGCTCAATCACTGAGCCACCCAGGCATCCCAAAAATGCATGTTTCTAACATTACTTTTCCTCTAGGTTCTTTGTCTCTGTGGAGATTCCCTATGGGGAGTTCCCTATGCCTGGCCTTTTTAACTGCTCTCTTTATCAACTAATGATCTCCTTTTTGGCTGCCCATTCATTACAAAGCTCTCATGTGGGATCCCTGGGCGCCGCAGCGGTTTGGCGCCTGCCTTTGGCCCAGGGCGCGATCCTGGAGACCCGGGATCGAATCCCACATCAGGCTTCCTGTGCATGGAGCCTGCTTCTCCCTCTGCCTGTGTCTCTGCCTCTCTCTCTTTTCTCTCTCTGTGACTATCATAAATAAATAAAAATTAAAAAAAAAAAAAACAAAGCTCTCATGTGAAAAAATCAACTGGAATGGCAAAAAAGGGGGGATTCTAAACTTCTATAAAGTGGGAAGATTCTGTAAAGTTTCACCCTTCCTTCCTTCCTTCCTTCCTTCCTTCCTTCCTTCCTTCCTTCCTTCCTTCCCTTCCTTCCTTCCTTCCTTCCATCCATCCACAGAAAATGGTAGGACCTGGGATTGCAGAATTGATCACAGATGTGGTCCTTCCCCTTGGAGAGCTCCTAGTGAGATGTGAGGAAGGCATGAACTCAAGTCTGTGTTGGCCTGAAACTTCTTTGCCCTCCCAGACCAAAAGGCTTATAAGAAAACTGCAATTGGGGCACCTGGGTGGCTCAGTCAGTTAACTGCCTTCGTCTCAGGTCGTGATCTCAAGGTCCTGGGACTGAGCCTCACATTGGGCTCCATGCATCTTGGGGAGCCTGCTTCTCCCTCTCCTTCTGCTTGCCACTCCCCCTGCTTGTGCTCTCCTTCTGTCAAATAAATAAATAAAATCTTTTAAAAAAGAAATCTGCATTTGTGCTCACCAAGTCCCCCCTAAGTTTGAGTTAAACGTACCCAGGAGAATTCCAACTGAATAAATTACAGTCCTACAGTTAACCATGGGGGGGGGGGGCAGCCCTTTTAATGCCATACATTTAAGAGTCAGCCTTAAAGTGTGGTAAATTAAGCAATTCCCCCAGAGTCTACATAACATACAGCAATTTGTTGGTTTTTCAGGCTTCATGGGACTGAGTGGAGGTACCAAAGAAAAGTTGACAACTTTTCAGGCTTCCTTTATTCTCAGGCACATACTCACCCTGAAAGGATACTGGGGTTGATTGTGGCCAAGCAGTTGTGTGGGTTTGGAAACAGCAAAGGGCCATCTGAGTGCGGGGCATCATGGTCACTATTGCAGCTGCTGCTGAGGGTGGGAAGGAGCCCAGAGTTTCTTGAGGCTTTAGTGTGGGTTTGTATGACTGGAACTCAATGGCGTTACATCCCATCCATTCAATCCATCAGGACCAATAGAGCAGCCCCTAACTGTCAGGTGCTGGGACACAGCCCTGAATGAGATAGACAAGGCTCTCCAGCCAGAAGGAGGGAGGGTCATAAGTAATCACTTAGGCATGCTGACAAAGCAGAGGCCTTGGGCTGGTGTGGTCCAAATTTACTCAAAGTGGGCTTGGATAAGGTCTTTCTCTGTCTATGGCTGGGCTGCCCACATTGTTCACAGAGTCAGAAAGGCATCATGATGGAAAGGGGTACATAGAGAGTCAGGAAATGTGGGACTCAATCACAACATTTGAGGACACATTGCACTTCTCTCTCAGACTTCTCAGTCATTAAAGGAAGGATTTTGAAAAAAGAAAAAAAGGATGTCTAAGGACAATCTGGTTCTAACAGAAGCTCTGATTCAGGAGTCAGGAAATAGGCTGTGCCATGTGGGTCTTCCTTGCCACTCTGAGAGTGCTTAGCCAGCTCTTGCACACTCGTGTGTGTACACACATGCACCTCCCCCCCCACACACACACACACGTACACCATTGCCCCCAAAGTGAGGACACTGAGATCACTTGCTTCTAGTCATGTCTTCCCTCCCAGTATTGGATGGCGACTGGGGCTCTCCTTGGCCCTCAAAATCCAATAAAACTGTATAGTGTCACCCACATACCCTTCCCCAATTCCCATGACCTATGGAAGTCAAAAGCCCTCTTGAATGTTTCTGGGAACGCAGGGGAGCGGTGCAGTGATGTTCCCTTTGCCAGCTCTCTGGCTCCTAACTTGAAGGTACTGGTCACAGGGCCTGCCCCATTTTCCAAGTGTGTCTTTGCCCCTGCCAACACCAGATCCTAACACACATGCCTGTGAGTGATTCCCTCGCCAGCACCCCGGAGTAAGGGATTGTGTCATATTTATTTTCCCACTTAGCACCAGCCTACACACAGATTGTAGTAGGTGTTCAATGTTATTTGATGAATAAATTAAAGGAAGGGAGGAATGTTGTGAAGGATGTCACTGAGAATACTTTGTTTTATTTTTCTTAATAGGGAACGTTTTTAAATTTCTGTTTTTTAAAAAAAATTTATTGAAATTCAATTAATTAACATATAATGTATTATTGGTTTCAGAAGTAGGGTTCAGTGATTCATCAGTCTCCTATAATCCCCAGTGCTCATTACCTCCCGTGCCCTCCTTAATGTCCATCACCCAGTTACCTCATCCTACCCGCCCTCCCCTCCAGTGACCCTCAGTTAGTTTCCTATGATTAAGAGTCTCTTATGAGAATACTTTGAATGGCAGCTCAAAGTCAACTCAGGAGAAAAATGTGTTAAAATCAATAAAAGTTGCTTCTCATCCAGGGTCATCCTTGCCCTGCCTCCTTCTGATGCCTTTCCGGGTCCCAGGCCAACCACAGGCTGCTGAGATAATAACTGACAATGACATTGTTAATTCATAAAAGTTCAACACATTTGCTCCCTTTCCCAGCCTGTTTGCTTTCGGAGGCTTCCTCTGTCTCTGCCCTCCCCTTCCAACTGGGTCAAGTATCACCACTGTAAAAGGCCATCCCCACTCAAGCTAACCCACACCTACCAGACCCAGAACAGAACTGACTTCACAGCTCTGTAGCTGGGCTCCCTTCACCCTTTGTACAGAGCTTGCTTCCAGGAATGATCACTCCGAAGCACTTTTGTTGTTTCTCCAGCTCACCCTCTAGATCGTGAGCATTTGTGGATTCCTTATCTAGCTCAGTGCTTGAAACATAGGAAAGACCTAGTACATGTTTTCAAAATGAAGAAATAATGAAAGAAAAAAAAGAGTCTGGGTGCAGTCATTGTGAGAGTCAATGAGCAAAAATAAAAGAAATGCTTATAGCAAACAAAAGGCAGAGGGGGAGTAAAAATTTTTTAACAGAGAGAAAGGTGGAATGTTCATTCAGCATTATTGAACAGATAAGTCATTTGGCAAAACATGCTGAGGGAGGACCGGGAGTCTAAGCCCCAGCTCCATGTTTTTTCATACTGCCTTTACCATCTCTGTCACATTATTTTTGTTTGTGTTTTGCAGCCTTCTGGGAATTACAACATCGGCTCGCTGTTCGCTGGGTTTCACAATTCAAGCACATACCATGAGGCACATACAATAATTGCTTTTTATATATCCAAGAATTTAAATTATATTTTGTTTTGCAAACCTCATGATACCCCTTCGAGATAACTGGAAACACCTGGGGATGTTGTGAAACCAGGCCTGAGAATGGCCATTTCCCAATGTGCTCAGCAGGGCTTCCACAATGAAGAAAGAATACACAGTTCTGAGCTCGCCTGTAGCCTTCTTTACATGTGCTTCTACTCCTATGCTTAGAATTTGTGTTCAGCTCAGCTGGAACCTAGGGACAAGTGGCAGGATAGTCCAAATTACAGAAGAATCAAAAATGTACGCAGAAGCAAGTACTTTCCTTCAAAATAGTCCATTAATTTAGGCAAAGAATTTTGACTTGAATTAGCAAAAAATTGTTTCTATTCTGTACTTCACTTTGTATAGACCTGTATAGGCAACTAAAATGATAAATGATAACTACTAGTCACCTCTGGCTACTGAGCCCTTCAAAATTCAGTCTAGTATGGCTAGACTGAATTTTGAAGACTTAGTAAGAAAAAAACCTCAATAATTTTAATATTGATCACATATTTAGAAATGATACTTAATGTGTTGGTTAAATGTTAGGTTATTAAAATTAATTTCATCTGTTTCTTTTTACTTGTTTTTAACATGGCTACTGGAAAATGTTATATTACATACGTGGTTTGTATTGTATTTCTATGGAGCACAGGTGGAGACAATGCCTATACACACTCAGTAGACGATTTTTATTTATTTTTTAGGTAATCTCCACCCAACTTGGGGCTTGAACTCACAACTCTGAGATCAGGAGTCTCACACTCTACCAACTGAGCCAGCCAGGCACCCTTTTCAGTAGACTATTAAAGCAAAAAATCATAAAGCCTGGATTGCTAACAGAGTGAAAGGAGAATTCATTTCAGGGGAAAAGGTAGTTTCGTTTAGACAAAAACATAACTTTGCTTGAATTATTCTGTCATAATTTTCATTTCACAGTGTGACCCTTTAATGAGCTAATGCTCAGAGTTTATAGCAAATGGAAATTCTTTGTTTTGTTTTTTTTAAGATTTCATTTTTAAGTAATCTCTGCACCCAACGTGGGGCTCGAACTCATAACCCAGAGATCAAGAGTCACATGCTCCACTGAGCCAGCCAAGCACCCTGAAATTATTTCTGTATTACAGAATTAGTGGGTGTAGTAAATATATCAAACTGCCATTTCCCCTTGAATGAAACACTGCACCTAAATCTTTAGATTGTCATGATTGCTTTATGTATTTCCCTACCTCATCTCTGCACTGTGAGCTCTTTGAAGACAGAGACCCTGCATAAGTCATCTGATAGAGTGACCAACCATCTTGATTTGCCCAAGATTGAGGGTTTTTCTGGGACATAAGATTTCAGGTTATAAAACCAAGACAGTCCCAAACAAACTGGATCGGGTTGGTCACTCTGTGTGCAAAAAATCCCCCAGGCCCTTCAATATTCCTTGTGTTTGATATAAGTGTTCCATAAATGTTTAATTTGACTTGTACTAAAAACCGTGAATTTGTACTGAATGTTTTCCCATTTGTGTATAGACACGCCCAATAGAACTGAAGTACCTTCTAAATCAAAGAAGGATTAGTGTATGATTTAAAAAAAAAAAAAAAAAACGTAAGAGTTGACTAGAGGTTATATAACTGGGCATCTTCCCAGGCATTAGCTCTGCAAGAACTATCTTTTGTCCCTGTCAGTGGAACTTTTTTCCATCTTCTTCCCCTTGGCCCCACTTATACCAGTTCCACCACAGCCCCCATCTGTACCTGCTGACTTAGGAGGCCCCTTGTCATTGCCAAGGACACTAGTAAGATGGGAGAGACAATTTCTTGAGCTCAAGGAGTTCCAATGTATACTGTCAGTCAAGCAAATGCAGCACAGTTATATGTGGGGGTAGGGGAGAAGGCAGGGGGATATGGGAAAGACTGAGGACTGGAAGGAAGAAAGGAGAGTTCTCTGATCTGTTACTGGCTTCATCCAGGAAAAAAATTAGTATAAGTGGTACCTGGATCCTGTGACCCCAGCTCAGAAACCTTTCCACAACAGAGGCAATCCCACAGAGTGATTAAGAGCCTGGGCTCCAAAATCAGAGGCCTGGGTTACAACCTGGCTCTGTATTTGCTGAATTTCTCTGGGCTTCTGTTCCTTATCTGTAAATGGTAACAAGAGTATTTACCTCATAGGCTTATTGTAAAGAGTAAATGAGCTGATGGATGTAAAGTGCTTTGTGCAGTTCCTGGCACATAGGAAGGACTGGATGTGGGTGCCAACCATAATTATCCCATCACTCAAGGCCAAGAGAGAAAGTTGGTACAAGGAAAGAGCATGGACTTTGGAGTCAGACCTGGAAATATTTCAGTTCAGATCCACATGATTGTGTTTCTTTGTGCTTCAGTTTATATATTTGTAAGGTAGAACTCCGCCTTGAAAGATTGCTGTGAAAATTAAATGGGGCATAATAAGAATGGTGCCCAGCACATGGTGATCAGTGAAGATAATTGGTGTTGACTAATGAAGAAAATTGGTAAGATCCTTTCTGTGTTCAACTCGTCTTCTCCAATCTAAGTCCGAGAGAACCCAGTGGGTTTTGTCTTCCAGTGCACCTTACACTGTCTCAGTTCTAGAAAGTACCCTTGTAATGTTAAAAGCCTGCCTAGCACTCAAGATCCAGCTAGAACCCACCTTGACCTTAGTCAAGTTGGGTGGCTTTTGATAAAGTCAGCATTCCATGAAGTTCTTAGAAAATGGCCACATAGAAAAATAATAATACAGTGATTTCATAAACAATTCACATATCCTTTCTCCTTTTTCAATGTATTGCTAAAATATTCTTTATTTAAGCATGGTGATAATAGATGATAGTTGCTATTTTTCAATGTCTTTACTTGGCAAAAGAAAAAGTAGGCAGCCTTATAGTAATCACCAAAGTGTTTCTCATTTTGTTTCGCTATTTTGCTGATAGGCAAAACCCAAAGAGTTTAGGAACTACTTTACAGTGTATAAACGAGAGAAAAGGGGGGAAAAGAGATGGAGAAGGAGAGGTAGAAAAGGGGCTGCTCAGAATCTGCAGTCTCCGTGTGGCCACCGTCTGCTGGTTGAAGGGGGGTCCCAATGATCCTGTCTAGGTGCTCCCTAGGCACCCACATAAAAGGCTACAGTGAAGAGTATATTCATTTGTTAGAATCAATAGTGATCTATTTAATTCCAAGTTGCAATGGGTAAGATTGAATTCCCTGGTTTTATTTTTTAAAATTTTTTAATAATTAAAAACATGTTTTTAAGTAATCTCTATACCCTACTTGGAGCTCAAACTCCCCACCCCAAGATCAAGAGTTGCCTGCTCTAGCAACTGAGCCAGCCAGGCCCCCTCCACGAGTTTTAAAGCAATGACTTTCAAACTGCAATGTGCATCAGAAATGCCTGAAAAAAAAAAAAAAAAAAAAAAAAAAGAAATGCCTGAAAAGTTAGTGAAACTCTGCGCCCACCCCCAGAGACTCTGAGTCAGTCCATCTGGGGCATCTGCATTTTAAACCAGCCTTCTGGGAATTGCTGATGCTGGTGGTCCTCCGGCCAGCCAGCCAGCCAAACACTGACCATTCTGTGCTCCCCTGTATATCCAAAGGTTCACCCACCCCAGGCCTCCATCTTTCCCAGCCTCTGTCCAGATGTTGCATCTGCTTTCACATATGAACAACTCTCAGGTGTCCATAGTAATGGACCTTAGTAATGAAAAGTCTCTAATGGTCCTAGATGGTGATGTTCCCCTGAATCACAGTGAAGTCTTATTTCAGTGTGGGCACCTATTTATTTAAAATTCATAAGTATTATGAGTGTCTCTAGGTCCTGACACAGCAGTATGCCCCCAACCTCCTCCATCACTGCTCCTAATCCACTTCTGGTGAGAGGAACTGCTTTTCCTCTGCCCCGCTGATACTGTGCCAGAAGCATGTTCTGTTTCTTAGAGCAGGTGCTTAGCAGTTTGTTCAGGATCAACTCTCTGCATTCAGCACCCCAAGTTTCCAGATGCCACAGGAAAGAAAATGTGGGCTAAGAGAAGCTACCTCTGGTGGATTTAGAAAAAGCAGAGAGAGAAGCTAATGTGGAAACTGGCTCTTTTGTTTTCTCAAAATCACTAATTACACTCATTTCACCTTCAGCCTCTGCTTGTAACACTTTTCCATTTTCTTGTTTTAGTCACCACTTAGTGTTGCTGTTAGATTTTAATCATCTTTTGGCAAAACTCCTGACCAGTATTCATGCAAATACCCCAAAAGAAAGGTGGGGGGGAGCTTCCCTGTACCCCCTTCTGGCAGCCAGCGTCCAGGTGTTTATCCAGAATCCTCTAGACTTTTGAAGGGACTTTACAGGTATGAAAAGCTCTCAAAGCGATTGATTTACAAAATGCCAACTTCTGTCCAACCTCACTCCTCAAAAACTTGAGTTTCTGGAGGAGTGAATCTTTGGGGCCTGGGAACAGAGCCTCGGAAGGACAGGTGAAGCCAAGACTTGCTTTGAGTTCCACAGAGAATAACTGAAAAAGGAGGCATGTGAGTGTGGGGGAAGGGTGTTCATTCCTGTGTTGGAAGAACAGAAGAGGACCATATTTTGCTTTTTAATTTTTTTTTGGTGCAAGGCAGATGGGCTGTGGATTGACACTAAATAAATCCTTGAATAAATGAATCTCTCAGCTCTGGGGAGGGGGCGGCGTGGAGGGAGTGGGGGATGGTAGGAAGTGGCTGGTACATATGGAGCCGAGAACTTTTTAAGGAAAGAGGGATTAAAGCAAGAACCTCGGGGCATTTAATAACTGTGGCATTTTATTCTTGCTTTATGTGGATTATTGGGGATTATCTGCTAAAAGCAAGAGCCCGGTCTAGTGTTACTGTTTGACTCACCCTTCAGCCTCCTCTCATTTAAAATCTGTCTCTTCCATGATTTTCTCTTGGCTAAAGGCAGACAGCTCTGGAGTGTAACCGAGGTTTTCCTCAGAAATGAAAGGCTCTATGCAACCAGCCTTCTCTAAAGACCGGAAATGGGTTTTACTGTCCAATGCAACTTTTCTAAAATTGAGAAGCCCAGTTAGGAGCCTTACAGAGTGGATCCAAACAGGACTTTCGTCACCGGCTGCGGTGGCCCAAAGCTCAGAGTGGCTGAAGCCCAGGAGAGCCGGTTGGTGGCAGGAGGTGGCCCAGCCCAGGCCTCCGGGGACACAGGCCAGCTTCTCCCGCCACGTGATCTCTGCGGGTTCTCAGGGACTTGTCCTCCTGAACCGGGCAAAGGCTTAGGCCTCGCCTCAAATAGTACAAATCACCTGAGGGAGAAACCGAACTTCAAAAGGAAAACTCTTTTCTTGGGTCCTGTGGAGCCAGACAGCGAGGAAATCCTAAAGCAAAGCCCAACAGAGGGAAGGGTTAGCCTCCTTAAGGTTCAGCTGGGGCCTCTAGACGTATGGGATCAGCGAGAAAGCTAAAAAGAAGTGGTTGCCTCAGGAATTACAATCTCATCGAGCAGTGGGCTTCGGAGCCAATTCCAAAGTGTGGATTCTAGTCCTGGTTCAGTTACTTATTTACAGTTTGACTTGGGACAAAGTAGTTAAATTCCTTAAGTCTCAGTATCTTTATTTATGTAACAGGAATAACAACATTTCTCTCACAGACTTGTTATGAGTACGCATGACATAATACAGTGAAATCTGCTTCCTTCGGTATTTAAATGCTCAGTAAATATTACTTTCATTTTCCTGAAGCCTCTGCCTTCCTCCCACCTACCCTCAAGCTCCTTCTTGCGACCAAAACTTCCCACTGCTGCTGTGCCTACATGCCTCGGGGATTTATTTCATAATGTCAGAGAGGGTTAATTTGATGAAACCTGCTAACGTTGAGGAATTCCCTTTACAAACATATTGGTAGGGCCTGCAAGCTATGAGGGCAGCTGTTCAGGTGGTGACCATAATTCATACCTGATGTGAGGGATTTCGTCACCAGAGAAATGGCCTCAGAGTTTCAGTCCAGGTCCAGTTGGAAAGAAGAGAAGGCAGGTCCCCAGCGAGAATGTAGTCAGAGGGTAGAGAGCCAGGCAAGGGAGAGTAGCAGATGAGGCAATGGGGAAGGGGTGAGCCCAGAGGAGGCAGGGCAGTTGGGGAGAAATCCAGGTCAAGGGGTGGGCCGAGGGGGATGACACATTGACTTTAGAAGCAGAGTGAAGGCAGGGGAGGGGAGAGACTCTAAAGGCTCAGGAATTCTGGTGCAGGGACTTGAGGGCAGCAGTCGTGATAGAGTGATTTGAGGCTATGTTTATGTGCCACTCTGTATTGATAAAGCTATACTGAAACCCACAAAATGGAGGCCGTCCCCATGGTCTGGCCCCTGTCATAAATCTGAACCTAAGTCAGCCTATGTTTACAGCAAACACCTCACTACCAAAGAAACTTAAAATATGCCAACCAGAGAGCCAGCTCTGCTTGAGCTAGCTCACCTTACCCTAGAAAATAGGACCTGCTAGCCTTATAAGGAAATTCCTGTCTTCTAGCTAATCATGCTGTTTACTGGTCGCCTTTTCTCCTGTCTCTTGCCCAGAAGTCTCTCTGAAAGAGTGCTCCATTGCATGTGAGTGCTGTGCTCCCTTAATCTGTGGATTGTTTTCCCTTAAATGAAGGACATCAAATTCATTACTAAATTGTTTCTGTGTTTTCATTTGATAGTATAAAAATGGGGGGGGGGGCGGGCACCTGGGTGGCTCAGTGGTTGAGCGTCTGCCTTGGGCTCAGGTTGTGATCCCAGGGTCCTGGGATCGAGTTCCGCATCAGGCTTCCCACAGGGAGCCTGCTCCTCCCTCTGCCTGTATCTCTGCCTCTGTGTGTGTGTCTCTTGTAAATAAATACAATCTTTTTTTAAAAATGGGGAGGGGGATGTATTAGACCTAACAAAGATGATGAACGAAGAAATGTAGGAGTTTAAGGAAGGAGAGTGGCTGAAGCTTCTCCTCCGGAGGTTTCTCTGAAAGGAGGGGTAGGATGGAGACACAGGAAAATGAGCCAGCCCAGTAGGAGGGAGGTGGGGCAGGGGATGAGGCCTTGAGCACACAGAGAAACTTGGCCTGAGAATCTGTATTTTTTTAAGCTTCCCCAAGGATTCAATTTGGGAGCTCCTCCATTAGTGGTGTCCTGTTTTGCATGACAGTGAGCCAGCAGAACCATCTGCCAGAGTTCCTTTCCTTGTCTCATTGTTATGTAAAGCCCGTGTCTCTGCTCAGTGTTTTCTTTCCACAGGGACCTTAACAAGGCCTTATAGGCACAATTCCTAAGGACCTATAAAAAGGTTTCACTCGTAAAAGAAAACTGGCTGCAAAAAAGCAATGAAAAATTAATAAATGTTCAAATGCCTGCAAAATTCAAGGACTCAAATACAACTCCGTTCATATTTTGCTATACATAGATGGTAGTCAAATATTCAAACTCTGTTCCTCTGATTCTTCTTCTATATAATGGGTATACAATAATAGCATCTTTCACATAGGTATTTTTTTGAATCCTCACTTGACATTGGTGGGAATAGATGCGATGTTATACGTAAAGCCCTACGCGGGGCCGCGGTACACAGTGTGCCAGCATCATGTTATTAACGATGTCGTTAATGACAATGAAGATGATGATGAGGCGACGAGAGCATACTTTTTCCATGCAATACATTGCAGAAATCTCAGTATACTCAGCATCTGTGACGTTGACACTTCTCTCTCTGCAATACAGTGGTACAGCAGGCCAAAGGCAAACTGTAGCTCTCTATAAATAGACTCCCACCTTTCTGTTCTGGTCTGGCTGATGAGGATGTGGCCCGGTGCTTTCAAGTCACAAAGTGTGCCAAGCACTTTCACATCCGTAATCTTCTTTCCTCCTTCGAGCTGCCCTGTGAGACAGGCAGTGAGGGCACAGCAACGTAAGGTAGAGAGAGCTCCGGAGGAATCAGGCTGGAGTTCTGCGATTTTGAACAAGTCCTTGAAAGGCTCAGTTTGCTCACAGAGAGGACTCCTGCTTTGGGAAATCCACAGTCTTGAGGGAATCAAAAGGGAAACTATGTTCAAGTGCTAAACCATGTGCCCATATAGAAATATCTGATCTGCCCTTATTTTGGAAGATCAGGAAACTAACATTGACAGAAATGACCTGACATGTGCACAGGCTCTCCGCTTACAAGAGGGAAAGGCAGGACAGGAAATTGGGTCAGTGTGCCTTCCCTCACACAGCTCAGCTTCCTGAACCGCTAACATGCCCCGCAGGCCCTTGGCCCACAGAGGCAAAGTAAGGAAAGACTCGGGTCACACAGACCTCTGTGGGCAGGGCCTTGTAGAGCAGACTTGGCTGAGAGACCACGCACCCTGGCCCCATAGGTCAGGTCACCACCTCTCTGTGGGAAGTGTGGCTTCCTGTGTCAGCCCCTGGCCACACCAGAGCCCTTTGGGGGATATTTAACTCTTTGCTACATCCCAATTTATACTAGGGTGGGTCTTGAGGTGCCATGGGGTCTATGGTTCCGGCTGATGGCAGATGTTATGAGTTGGACAATGAATATTTTTCTGCCTGAATCAAGGCAATGATAGCTACCATTTCCTGAGTGTTTCATATCAGTACTTTACCCACATTATCTCATTCAATTCTCACCATGGGTCTCTGAGGATGTAAGCGCTATTATTATCTCCACCCTTCAGGTGAGAAAATTGAGGCCCTTATGGGTTAGGTTACACTTCCAAGGTCATGCAACCATTTCTGTCAAAAGACAGGCAAGAAAGGAAGTAGTTTGATCTTCAAAGCTGAAGCATCTTTGGCAACGTTGTGGACAACAAAAAAAGGGAAAAGCCAAGTCCCTTTTCCCTTAATTTGTTGAATAACCCACACAGCTTTTCTTTAGTAGGTCTGAGTGGGACAAGGTTGTTCTTGTTGATTGACAGGGATTTTAGCATGAATATTTAATGGGCAGGGCAGCCAGTACACTTGCCTAATGTAATATTTCAAGCTCTGCTTTCATACTGAAGGGATTTGCCCTCCCTTAATGCATGTCTACATCCTGTCCCAGTCCTTCCAACAGCATTTTCCACACAGATAATGCCAGTTCAGGGAGCCTCTTTTTCCCAGCTCTCAGTTTAAGATAGCATTTACTCTTACCTTGAGATAAGGATTTTTGTGATGACAGAAAGCCACTGGGCATTGTCTTGATTTTTATCATTTCCTGTCCAGGTCCTCCATGCCTTCTAGGTTACAACCCATTGACAGAATCAGCTTGGCTGATGTCATTCAGGTGACTCGTTCACGCCTTTACTATTCTATCTCTGTCTTTATCATCTCCATCTCTATCTCCATCTCTATCCCATCTCTGTCTCTGTCTCTATCGCAGTCTCTATCTCTTCTTTCAGCCAAGCCAATCAGAGGAACAAAGGACTCTGTATCAAGGTGTACACTCTCCTTTGCTATGTTTCTGAAAATTCTTGGAAAGCAGTTAATTGCATACAACTAACATTATACTTATAGTGAAAGATGAAATACTTTCCTGTAAAATCAGGGACTAGACAAGGATGTTTCTTGCCTCTTACGTTTCTGTAAGGAAAAATAATGAATGCATTCAGATCAGAAAGAAATAGGTAAAACTGTCTTCATTCACATATGACACAACATTGTATGTAGAAAATCCCAAGGAATCTACAACAAACGATTAGAACTAATAAACAGGTTAAATTAGTTTCCAAGATACAAAAGCTACACACAAAGGCCAATTATATTTCTATATCCGTGCATCCAACAATCCAAAAATCAAATTAAGGAAACAATTGCATTCACAATAACATAAAAAATATATGTAGTGGTAAATTTATATTTTTAAAAATTACTTATTTATTTATTCATGAGAGACACAGAGAGGGGCGGGACAGAGACACAGGCAGAGGGAGAAGCAGGCTCCATGCAGGGAGCCCAATGTGGGACTCGATCCCGAGACCCCAGGATCAGCCCTGGGCTGAAGGCAGCGCTAAACCGCTGAACCACCCGGGCTGCCCTGTAGCAATAAATGTATTTTATTTTATTTTATTTTATTTTATTTTATTTTATTTTATTTTATTTTATATTTTTTGTAGCAATAAACTTAAAGGTGGAAGACATACACTAAAAATGGCAATACATAGGTGAGACACATTAAAGATCTAAATAGATGGAAAGACACCCCAGGTCCATGAATTGGAAGACTCAATATTGTTAAGGTGACAATTCTCCCCAAATTGATTTATAAATTCAATACATCCCTCTCAAAATCCCAACTTTTTTTTGTATATATTGACAAATTGATCCTTAGGTTTATATGGAAACGCAAAGGAACTAGAATAGCCAAAACAATTGCTAAGAGAACAAAGAGAATGTCCTAACAAAGTTTACTATAAAGCCACAGTAGTCACAGTAGTCAAGACAGGGTAGTATTGGCTCATGGATAGGCATAGGGATCAGTGGAACAGAATTGAGAGTCCAGAAATAAATCTCACATTTATGCTGAACTGATTTTCAGCAGAGGTACAAAAATAATTCAATAGCAAACTATAACCTTTCCAATATGTACTGCTGGAATTGGATATCCATATGCAGGATATCCCTCCCTACAACTGGATATTCACATACAGGAAAATGAACCTACCTCACAAATACACAGAGACTATTTTAAAGACCTCAATATAGGATCATAAACCTAAGTGTAATAGTTAAAATTATGAAACTCCTAGAAGAAAATATAGGAGATAATCTTTGTGAGTTTGGATGAGGCAAAGTTTTCTTGAATACAATGCCAGAAAGCGAAATCACCAAAATGAAAAACTTTGGCACTTCAAGAAACACCATTAATCTGATAAGGCACTTGTATCTAGAATATAAAAGAGCTCTTCTAACCCAACAATAAAAAAATAATGAAATTAGAAATTGAGCAAAACATTTGAATAAACATTTCTCCAGAGATATACAAACGGTGAATATAGGCATAAAGAGCTGCTCAGCATAGTAGTAGTTAGGAAAATGCAAATTGGGCAGCCCGGGTGGCTTAGCGGTTTAGCACCTCCTTCAGCCCCAGGGCGTGATCCTGGAGACCTGAGATCTAGGTCCACGTCCGGCTCCCTGCATGGAGCCTGCTTCTCCCTCTGCCTGTGTCTCTGCGCCCCCGCCCCCTCTAATAAAGAAATAAAAAAAAGAAAATGCAAATTAACACCAATAATATTATAAGATACCAATTTACATCTGCTAGAATGACAATGATAAAAAAAGAGAAATAATAGCAAGTGTTGATGAGGAAGTGCAACAATTGGAACCCTTATACACTGCCCGTGGGAATGCAAAATAGTGCCATCATTTTGGAAAACAGTTTGGTAGTTCTTCAAAATGTCAGAGGGTTATCATCTGACCCAGCAATTACAGTCTTAGATAATGAAAATATCTTTTTTTTTATAATGAAAATATCTAAATAGCTAACAAAACCCCAAGATAAATGAAATTATATGCCCACACTAAAACTTGCACATGAATGTTCATACCAGCATTTTTTCATAATAGCCAAAAAGTAGAAACACTCCAAATGTCCATCAACTGGATGAATGGATAAACAAAATGTGATCTATCCGTGCAATGCAACATTATCATTAATAAAAAAGAATGAAGTACATATGTTACAACATGGATGAACTTCAAAACCATTATGCTGAGTGCAGCCAGTCACAAAAGACCACATATTGTATAATCCCTTTTTTTATATGTAATGTCCAGAATAGGCAAGTCTTCAGAGACAGAAAGATTCATGATTGCCAGAGGCTACAGGGAGGAGAGAAGGGAGAACAACTGCTAATGGATACAATGTTGCCTTTGAAGATGATGAAAATGTTATAAAATAAGAATTGATGATATTGCATAAAAATATATGTAGTGATATAAATATACTCTAAATATACTAAAAGCCATTGAATTGCACACTTTATTTTTTAATTTTTTAAAAAAGATTTTATTTATTTATTCATGAGAGAGAGAGAGAGGCAGAGACACAGTCAGAGAGAGAAGCAGGCTCCATGCAGGGAGCCCGATGTGGGACTCGATCCCAGGTCTCCAGGATCACGTCCTGGGCCGAATGCGGCACTAAACTGCTGAGCCACCCGGGCTGCCTGAATTGCACACTTTAAACAGGTGAATTTTCCAATGTGTAAATTATATCTCAATAAAACTTAAAAAATGAATAACAGCAACAAAAGACACCATTAAGAATGAAAAGACAAGACACAGACTGGGAAAAGATATTTGTAAATCACATATATGGAAAAGGGCTTGTATCTAGAACGTATAAAGAACATTTATAACTCAATAATAAGACAAATGATGCAATTATAAAATGAGAAAAAGATTTAAGTAGACATTTCATTAAGATAAATATACAAATGGCTCATAAGCCTGTGAAAAGGTACTCAACAGGGCAGCCCCGGTGGCGCAGCAATTTGGCGCCGCCTGCAGCCTGGGGTGTGATCCTGGGGACCTGGGATCGAGTCCCACATCGGGCTCCCTGCATGGAGCCTGCTTCTCCCTCTCTCTCTGCCTGTGTCTCTGCCTCTTTCTCTCTGTGTCTATGAATCAATAAATAAAATTTAAAAAAAAAAAAAAAGAAAAGGTACTCAACAGCATTCATTATTAGGAAAATGCAAATTAAAACTACAATAAGATACCATTTCATAACCCATAGAAGGGCTACTAACAAAAAGACAGAGAATGCTCAGTGTTGGGAAGGATATAGAGAAATTAGAACATTCATACTTTGCTGATAGGAATGTATGTAAAAACGATACAGCTAATTTGGAAAATGGTTTGGCAGTTTCTTTAAAAGTTTACCATTAAGTTACCATACAATCCAGCAGTTCCACTCCTAAGAATCTAGAGAAATGAAAACATATATTCACATAAAAGCATGTTTGTGAATCATAGTCCCAAATGGAAAATAATGCATATATCTAACAACTGAGGAAGAGGTAAACAAAGGTGTGGTACTATACAAAACAATTTTCTTTTTTTTTACATATATAATATTTTACTTATACAGAATATTATTTCACAAATAAACTACTGAAATATTGTTTGGAGAAAATTCTCCATGGTCTAAGACACTGATTGTCTTCATTCCAGATCATTTTTTTCAAGGATGATTGTTAAGCAAACAGGTGTGGAAGATTGAGATAGTACCTCGCTGTGGAGCAGAGGGATGATTTGTTTTTGGGTTGTTTTTTTTTTTAAGATTTTATTTATTGATTGATGAGAGACACACAGAGAGAGAAAGAGGCAGAGACACGGGCAGAGGGAGAAGCAGGCTCCATGCAGGGAGCCCGACGTGGGACTCGATCCCCAGACTCCAGGATCACGCCCCTGGCTGAAGGCGGTGCTAAACCACTCAGCCACCAGGGCTGCCCCAGAGGGATGATTTGTTTGATGTCCAGTTTAATAAAGATAATGTCTCTCTCCAGGGCAGACGTTGAGCGAGCGGGCTTGCTGGCAGCCCATCACAAAAAATTGGGGGTTCCTAAGCTTAGAATTCCTCATCTTTGACATACACCCACTGCATGTGCATCCATGTGGCCCCACTTGCAGCGAACCTGTGGGACTTGAGGGGCAGAGGGAATCAGCACAGACATGAAGCTCTCGTGCTGCCTGCTGGGCCGTGAGTAAGGAGGCCCTGACTCCCTTCTCCCTGACCTGGGAGTTTCATGTCTTCAGTCATGAAATTGTGGCAGGCTAACTTGCTAGTTTGCAATCAGGGTAAGATTTCAGACCTCCCATAGTTTGTTTGTTTGTTTGTTTGTTTGTTTGTTTGTTTTTAAGATTTTATTTATTTATTTGAGAGAGAGACAGAGAGAGCACAAGCAGATGAAAGAGGAGAGGGAGAGGGCAAAGCAGACTCCCCACTGAGCAGGGAACCCTACTCAGGGTCCATACCAGGACCTTGGGATTATGACCTAAGCCGAAAGCAGATCCACCCAAGCTCCCCAGGCCTTCTATAGTTCTTGACATACAAACTACAACATTGATGAAGCTCAAAAATATTATAAGCGAAAGAAGCCAGATTCAAAAGACTACCTATTGTAGGATTCCACTGACATGAAAAAGCTGAAAGAGGTAAAATTTATAGAGACAGAAAGTAGATCTTTGATTCCCTTGGGCTGGGAATGGGAGCAGACTGACTGCATGTGAACGTGAGGAAATGTTTTAGGTAATAGAAATATACTTAAACTGGCTTGTGGTAATATTTACACAAGTCTACATTTACTAGAAATCACTAAACTGTACACACACTTACAACAGGTAAATTTTTGTGGTATGTAAGTTATACCTCAATATCTATTTAACACGCATGGTAAGATGCTGTTTCACAGTCACAGAGTCACAAGATTAAGAAGACTGGCCATCGTGTGGACCAGCCAGGGTGGAGAGCAGCACTCATGCATTGCCAGTTGGAGTGTAAAATGGAGCAACCACTTTGAAAAACCATTTAGCCATTTCTTGAAAAGTTAATACACATCAAACTTTTGAGCCAGTAATTCTGCTTCCTAGGTATTTACCCATAAGAAATGAAAATATCTGTCTATAAAAGGGAACAAGGGCAGCTGCCCCCCGATGGGTCACTTTGGCCTAAAGATTATTTTTTAGTTAAAAAGCCATAAAAGTGAGCAGATTCAGGAAAAGCCTTTTACCTCTCCCATAATTGCCTAAAAAGAATTTAAATAGAGGATCTACTCCAGGAAGAAAGCTCTCACCATAGATAACTACGGTATCTATGAAGTAGGTAACTATACCTAGGGAGGAACCTAGGAAAGCCTGTTTGATCAAAGTGCTTCAAATCCCATTATTTCTGAGTGGCCCAACAAACTTTTGTTTACCAAACATTTACTCTTTTTCATCTTCCTGTGAACTGCCTTCCTTCCCTTTGAAGTCCTAGACCCCTACCCTTTCTCCTTAGTTCAAGATTCACACACACACCTCACTTTGCCTGCCTTTGGAATTTCCATGTCTGTGCAGATTCCCCATAGGTATGCTATTAAATTTGATTTTTTCCTATGAATCTGTCTCATGTCAGTTTGATTCTTAGTCCGACCAGAAGGACCTTGAAGGAAACAGGAAATTCTTGCTCCTTGACAACATACACTGGATGTTTAGGGCAGTTTCATTTAGAATTACTCAAAATTGGAAACCTAACCAAAAGTTCATCATCTGATAAGGGAATAAATGAATGATGCTATATTCATACTATGGAATACTATTTGCACTATCCCCCACCTCCACAAATTACTGATACATGCAACAACATGGACAAGCCCACGGACAGCCATTATACTGAGCAAAAGAAACTAGATACAAAAAACATAGGAAGAAGTATAATCCTGTTTAAATGAAGTTCTGGAACAGGTAAAATCGATCTATAGTAACAGAAATCAAATTAGTGGTTGTGAGGCATGACAAGGAAAGGAAGGAACACATGGGGACCTTCGGGGCACCTGCAAATATTTTATACCTTGATATACATTTGTCAAAAGTCAACCTGTGTGCTTAACATGTGTAAATTTTATTCTATGTAAATTATACCTTAATAAGGTAAAAAAAAAAAGTGAGCTTATTATCTTTCCTTGAAATTGCCTCTATCACGGGTAATAACATCCCCCAAGTTAACCAGGTTAAAAACTGAAGATTTTGTTGACTTTTCCTTCTTCTTTATCTTCCAAATCCAGTTAGCCACAGGTCCAGTGGATTTCCCTTTGAAGTCTTTCCATCCATACCGCCTTCTCCCCCATACTGTACAACTATTGTTTTCATGTTTTGCGCAGACAAAAGCAGAGGCAGAGTGCGGAGAAGCAGAGAGAGAGAAGTAAAAGGAGGGTGAGGAGGAGAACTTACAATAACGAATTCCTTGTTTGTTTGTTTTTTTGTTTGGGTTTTTTTTGTGGGAGGTGGGATTTCAACTTAAGCTCTATTTTGTGTTTCTGTTATTTGCAACAAACACGGAGGCAGGGATCCCTGGGTGGCGCAGCGGTTTGGCGCCTGCCTTTGGCCCAGGGCGCGATCCTGGAGACCTGGGATTGAATCCCACGTCGGGCTCCCGGTGCATGGAGCCTGCTTCTCCCTCTGCCTGTGTCTCGGCCTCTCTCTCACTGTGTGCCTATCATAAATAAATAAAAATTAAGAAAAAAAAAAAAACACGGAGGCAGAACATTGTGGTGATTAATAGCTTGGACTCTGGAGCCAGAATAACCAGGCTCCAATGAATCCCTGCTCTATCACTTACTATGTGACTCTAAGCAAGTTGCTCAATCACTCTGAACCTCAGTTTCCCCATTATCACTATACTATTAATATTTAAAAAACAAACAAAAAGAACAACGTGTTAGATGTTATTATAGAAGTAGTGACAGCGTGCTGTGGGAGGATTGAAGAGGTGCACTACATAGACAAAAGTTTCAAGTTTGAAAGCATAATCCCCAACACTGCCTTCCTTAAGTGGGGAGTCCCCAAATCATCCTTAGATTCTATTATTGGCTCTAAAGACTCAGAACTCACAGAAAGTAGTCATAATTTAATTACAAGGAAAGGATACCGAAAGAAATCAACTAAAAGAAGAGACATGTAGGGCAGGGTCTGAGAGGCCTTCAGATTCAAAGCTTCTGTCGTCCCCTTCTCATAGAATCAGGATGTGTTACTCTCCCAACATCAATGAATGACAATGCTCACAGAGGATTGCCAACCGGGGAAGCTCACCTGAGCTTCAATGTCTAGAGCTTTCATTGGGGCTTCATTCCATAGACGTGGCTGATTGATTACTACCTGAGTGAACTCAGTCTCCGGGCCCAATGACACTACGTGACCCAGAGCCCTGAGCTTAAGCACATTGTTGGTCTTTCTTATGTAGACAGTCCGTGCACTAAACAAAGACACTCTTACCAGATATGACAGAGTGCATCTCAGAAGCTGAGAGCAAAGATCAGACCTTCTCTTTGGATAAAGCCAAATTCCTTGGTACACGGCACCTAACCCAGATTTGAAAGCCAGCTATGGTTTATGATTAGGGCTAAAATAAGTTAAAGCCTGGAGAAGAATCTGGCAAAAGCCACACTGGATTGATTTGTTACTATTATTTTTATGTGTTTTTAAAAAGAATCATTTTTGTGTGTATTTAAATATTAACGGCAATAATTCTTCCCCTAGAATTTTGTTATCCTACCTCTTTCTTCTTTTTCCTGTTACCTCCTTTTGAATATTTTATGTTTTGCTAAAATTAGAAAGAGTTTAAGGATTGTAAAAAAGCTGAACTGAAGGTTAAATACACACTTTACTTGGAAGAAAGTTATAGAATGGCCAAAATCAAGTGTGGGAGTTTATCTGTTTTTAGTAATCTATGCTTTAGTCTATATTGCTGTAGATAATTGAGAGTTGTCCAAGACTGTTTTTTGTAAATGTTTAACTTTAGTTGATTTTTACAGGCTAGTCATTTAGCAAAAGAAGTTTCCAAATAATTCCTCATTTCAGCAGTAATAGGCAAGAAAAGAAGATCAAATCCGTGAACTATTTACTTAGATGAACAGAAATACCCTTTTCGAAATAATGGATATGCAAGATTTAGCCATTAAAGGGTTAGGGTGAAATGAAAATCCTCTCAATAATAGTTGAAATCTGAGAAAATCTTTCAGGGAAATTAAACACTTGATCGAAAAGACGAAAGGGTTATTGGTGAGAGCTGAAATTAAACAGCAGAGCTGTTTGAGAAGAGGCCTCACTTATAGGAAGCAGGCAGTTAACGATATCCTCTCAGGGATCTGCGTTTCCTCAAGACCTCTCTTTGGGGAAATGCAATAGTTTCATTTAATTTTCATTAAGGTAGGAAACAGTGCCTCACCTTTGAAAAATGTGAAGAAAACTTTAAAACTAAAAAAAAAATCAAAATGAAGAAGGAAGAATTTAGAAGTCTGTTTCTAATGTAATCTAAGAGTAAGAATGACCCCCAAATTGGGGCCTAAGACACTGTAAAAAGCATACTTCCATCAACTTTTATTTTGAAAACTGAAATTTTTTTAAAAAGGCAAAATAATACTGATTCACACTTCGTTCATGAAACTAACTAGGCATTTCTAGCATTTGAATACTTTTTGGCTCATAAGAATGTACAAATTCAGAGTATCTGGGTGGCACAGTAAGTTCAAGTGTTTGACCCTTGGTTTTGGCTCAGGTCTGCTACATCAGGATGGTGAGATCTAGTCTCACATTGGGCTCCACACTCAGTGCAGAGTTTCCTTGAGTTTCTCTCTCCCTCTGCTCCTCCCCGGATGAGTGCATACTTTCTCTCTCAAATAAATAAATAAATAAATAAATAAATAAATAAATAAATAAATAAACCTTTTTTTCTTTTTCTTTTTTTTTTTTTTTAAAGAATATACAAGTCCCTAAAATGAGTCAGTTATTTGAATCCTATCTTTGTTAGCCACTCATCACATGACCCCAAGGAAAAGGACCGTTTTCCCACGTTGTATTTGTCTGTTGGGAAAAGAGCACGAGACTACTTTCTAGTGAAAAAGTTACTGTTATTAACATCACCTACCATCATCATCCTTACTACAGATACTACATATTAAGTGCCAACTATGTCCTTTCTGTAGTTCCTTTATTTAGTTCCCATAAAAGCACTAAAGGCTTAAGTATTTTTATCCTCATTTTGTAGCTGAAAAACCTGGCCCTCAGAGAATTCAGTTGGTGAGCAACACAGTTAAATTAAAACCTAGCCCTGTGGGGCTCTAAATGTTCCCCCTCTTTAGCCCTGCCCCTGTGGGTTAATAGTGTAATAATTCCTAGGAGCAATTGTGTCTGTACCGCTGCCAGGGTTCAGGACTGGTACTCACCATACCTGTGTCACAGCTCACTGCCTGGAAGGACAGGGCTCTGCTGTGTCTCTGGGCCTAAGGTTAACAGATGATGTGTCCCCACAATTCAGTGGGGAATGGGCAATGTGAAGCAGTTCAAATGAACTTGATTAGGAAGAGAATTCTGGTGCATCTGGGTCTGAGCAGCGGTCTGACCAGTCCCTGAGTTGAGCTAAATGAACCATTTAGTCCTGGACCAATTCTCTCTCACATTCCATCCCAACACCATATGTCAATAATAGGTACCTGATACCTCCTAATATTCAAAATTCTTTCTAATGTTATTTCAAAACCAGCATGCCTTCTATTGCAGCATACTGTAATTTAGGTAAATACGTACAAAAAACATTTCCCTGAGGTCTTCAGTCGGAACTCTTTGATTGCATGAGACAAAATCCCCACGTGTGCCTAAGAAAATGGGTAAATCTATTGACTCACAGAGCTAAATCGTGAGACAGGCAGGACAAAGCAGGCCTGAGGAATCCAGACTGGATCCAGAGACTCCAGTGCCACTATCTCTCCATGGGCGGCACTGGTGGCTCCAGGCTCACACCCTCAGGGGACCACAACCAGAAAGGAGAAAGTATATGGGAATCTCTCTAGTTCCTCTTTGAAAAGTCCTGGGAAACAGATGTGATGTTCCAACTTGGATCATACAGATCATGTGTCTAATATCTGGAACTAATCACTGGGGCCAGGGCGACAGTCATATAAAAAGATGAATGCTCCCATTTAGATCACTGGGTTAGAGTACAGGGAGGAAGAGTGGTGTCCCCAAAGAAGGGGGTGATAGCAACATGGACACCAGGAGAATTATTAGCAGCTTCCCCAGTCCTAGTCTACCACAGGGTCCTATCTGGAGCAGGGGCTAGGTTCCAACAGCACCCTAAAGCTAAAACATCGCACATCTCAAAATCATCCTTGAAAAATCTCTAAAATGGGCATACAATCCTAATTCTTAGTCCCACTAAAGATTAAAAAACACCAAGCTTGATTAAAAGAAAGAAGAGAATAAATGTCTACAAGTTGATACTTGGGCATTCAAATGAGCTTGCTTTTAAGACAGTAATCACATCTGTTCCCAAGAATGAGTGATACATAGAAAATTCTAAAAGTGCCCCTCCTTATCCACAGAGTACACTTGGTTCTTTTTAAATGTGAAGTTTTATTTTTTTGCATGCATATCAGTAAAATAATTTGTTGTGACAATTGAGAAATACGTGAAAACACAGAGCACAGGATCTGATCATAGAAGGTACTTGGTAAATATCTGCTGGATTTAAGTCCCAATCTTCCTTGAAAGCAAAAAGAAGTTTCTCTGTTGGGGTTGGCATCTTGTGTTGCAGCCCTTCCAAGCAGCAACCATGGCATGCTGATCTGGGCTTGGTCTTCTGTCAATGGAATCATATGCTATAGGAGTTTCTTTTAGCGTGGGTGTCGTGCCAGGAGAGGCAGCTTGAAGGGTATAACATGTGCTGGGATGGCTTGAGGAGTGGGCGTTCTCTGCTGAAATTAGCCATGACACTTTAGGCAAATCCCTTCAGTTTTCCGGGTCTCGGTTTCCCCTCTGGAAAACTGGGATTCTAATACCTCTCCACTGATAAAGCTGTTGGAGGGAGATTAAATTAGATAGCATCCAGCTAACAAGCAAGCTTGTATTAAGCAATGACGTAATGAATTTCTTTCTTTTCTGGGAAGGGATTACATTGTGCCAGACCTCAAGACACCAATACCCAAAGAGAGTCTGGAACGTCCAAATTATCATTTTCAAATATATTGAATTATGCCTCGTGAGAAAAAAAATCATTTTTGATTTTGGATTTCTGTGTGTGCGTGCGATGTGATGTCTGCTACTGAGCTAGGAAAGCGTATGTTTTTTAAAAGCATTCTGGACACATTGTTGACTGCTACATATATTCATTCCTTAATTCATTTATACTTGACCACTTGCCCTAACAATATTTTTTTTAATGTTTCACTGCTGGCAGTTGAATTTCTTCCTTTCCCGACTCCGGTATTAGCCTCTTTAACCTTTTCTAATTGATGGCTCTAAAATAATTTACTATTGTTCATTCTACTACAGCTCATGTATACATGTTTAATGCATGTTATGATTATGAGTACCCCTTTTGGCCCAGAGAAACCCAGATGTGGCACAAATATTCATAACACATGGCCTCCGGAAAATACCTGGCTTGGAGATCTAAGCCAACGTGGAATTAATTTGATGTAATTCAATCTCTTGGAAACATTGTCTAATATAATTGCCTTAATGTTATATTACTGATTGGTTAATTTGGATAGAAATGATTTTTTTTGATAAGCATAAATTAGAATCCTGTGCCGATTTTGCAGAGAAGATTAGATTATTCATTTCATTTTAATGGCCTTCCAGGACTTCAGTTCAATTGTTGGTGAAGTACAGTTGCTGCCCAGTAAATCGACACCCGGGCTTAATGAGTATCTTGGGGTAATCATTCCAAGATGGCATAGACCTAAGCAGCAACCCCCATTTTAAAAAACATGAATCATGTGATATTTATTTTCTTGGGTCAAGAATTTCCTATCACTGTACTTCATCTCTGAGATACGTATTGTCTAGAACAAATGGAACAGTCACGATCATTGCATATGTTAAAACACCCACACACTAGAGAAAGGTAGGCATAGGTTCCCAAACTGTATCTAGAAGATGGCTTAGCACATACCCATCAGTTATCCCACTCGATCACCAACACCACAATGCAGGACAAGATAACTTTAATGCATAGAACACATGAAATTTGACTAGGCTGAGGCCTGGTCATTCAATATGCTTCATTTTAATGCACCACTGAGGAGCATTAAGGAAGTCACATAATCAGATCTACATGATCATGAGTTTTTTTTTTCTAGCTGTGGGACAGAGAATAGATTGTAAGAGGGTCAGGAGTGTATCCAGGGAACCCTTTGAAATAATCCAGGCAGAGAGCTTGGTTTCCATGAATGGGGAGAAGTAAGGGAATATCTGGGTGATTGACTTGATGTAAGAGTTGGCAGGAGGAGGTGGAGAGAAGAGCTCCCAGGCTTTCTACTTGAGCTACAGAGTACCTGGGGCTATTGGTGAAGCAGGGAGACACTGGAGGAGTGGCAGGGTTTTCGTTTGTTTTGTTATTGTTTGTTTACGTAGGGAATAGAAAGATGAGTTCAATTTCAGGCACACTGGATTTGAAGTGTCGGTGAGACACCCAAGCAGAGATTCGTTGAGGGGTCATGAGGAGCTGGAAGGTGGTTGGTGGTGGCCAGGGTCAGAGAGAAGGGCTGGGTGGGAAGTCCTGATCTGAGAGCCATTGGTATAAAAATGGCAACTTGAATCAGCCTCAAGAGTGAATTGAAATATTCTAGAGAGAGAGAATTTCAAAGAAAGAAAGGAGGCTTTCCAGCATCTCTCCTTAAGGAGAGGCTGACAAAGGGGATGGAGAAGAAACAGTCAAGAGAATTGGGAAGAAACCAGGAGAATGTGGTAACTTGCACACCTAGAAAAAAATTTCAAGAATATTACCCCGTTTCCCTGCCTGTGGCCTGGAAGGCCAGAAGTTCCCCTAAATATAGCATGTCTGCATCAGACTTCTGGATCTGACCCTGGTCCTACTCTTCCCACAAAGCCAGAGATGCAACAATTGAACAACAAATATTTATCGCAGTTAGTATTTTAAAGCTCTAATATGGCTTCTGTGGAAGAAAGAGGGAGAAGAAGTGGGTCCTGAGCTCCAGGAACTCACTGGCTTGCAGAAGAGTCAAGAAATATTTTCACATAGAAATAATTCACAGGGCAGGGCCTGTGAGTATTAACCTCCATAAGGTTTATACACTGGTTGTTGTACGAGTTTAAAGGAAGCAGGAATTGCTGTGGCCTGAGAGAGCCGGAGGAAATGTGGATTTGAGCTGGCAAGGGCCACATCTGTAGGGTGTCAGCTGGCATTTCAGGCAGACGGAAATTGCCCAAGTACGGACGCAGTCAGACCGCGCTGTGGAAGGCCTGCGAGCCTCTGCTGCCCCTGAGGTGCTCCCACGGCTTCCAAGCTCCTCCGTGGCCCAGACACCTCTCACCCCTGTTCCTGCCCCCGTTCCTCCTGCTTTAGCTCTTCACACATACAGGCTCCCACCCCGCAAGCTGTCCCTAGCTTCCATGTCTTCGTTTGCCCTGTCCCTCTGCTCTGAATACTCCCCGTCCCCTCCATCCACCTCTGGGGCTGAGCAGACCCTAAGCTCTCACTGGGGGGCTCATCTGCACTCCTCCTTGCCCCCCACCCCCCACTTCACTAGCAGCCCGAGCCAACACACCTCCACGAAGACCCCTAACAACACTCTGCTCTAAAGGTCTAATTGTTCATGTGGGCATTAGATCTTTTATCAGCCCTCCCCCAGACTGACAGTTTCCCAGAAGCTGACTTTTTTGGTTTTGTATTTTAACGTCACTCCAGCATCCAACCCAGACAATACATCGCTGTTGACAACGTTAATGAAACAAATGAACTACAGATGCGCCACTTTACTGCGTTACTTGCGACTTAACTGACAGCCCTGTGCTCATTCCGTAATGCAATAAAATGCAATAAAACACTGGAGGTATGGAAGCACACAGTAGCCAGGGGCGAGCCTGAAAAGCATGGGAATGGAAAGCCTCAGATAAGCAACTGGTGCCTCTAGGGGAGGACCCTGGCCTCTGGGTGCTCTCGGGCTTAGTCACTGTGAGCGCGCTCAGGGGCTCCCAGCGGTTCGCACAGATCAAATTTGCAAAGTGCCAAGTATTAATGAGAGTGCAAGACCAATTTACAAGCATGGGAAATATCCATTTTAAGACCAAAAAAAAAAAAAAAAAAAAACGGGAAAAGAGTAAAGTATAAAAACCATAATAGCTAATTTTTAGTAGGGACTTACTACGTGCAACCTATTCTTGTAAATTCCCAGACCAGATTGGGGTCAGTGGGGAAGGGTATAGGTGTGTGTTTCTGAAGGTGAGGGTACTAATAACAAAGTCAAGTTCAAGACATTGAAAAGAAATTATTACCCGTTTCTGTCATTATTTTTAAATGGAGGGATATGAGGATGATAGAAGTAAAGAGCAAAAAATTACTGAATGTTAAGCAATCTTGAGTCATATTCTATATTTATATTTTATTTCCTCAAATCATCATGACCATTTGAGATGTACTTGTATCATTATCCCTCTTTTGAAAAGAAGAAAACTGAGGTTTGGAGAGGTTCAGTAAGTAGCCCAAGTCCCTGGGTTGAAAGTGGTAGGGCTGGGATTTTATCCTAGATCTTAGTTCTTTATTATTATTATTTTTTTAAATAGAGCTGACATACAACTGTGTAAGTTTAAGGTATACAACATGTTGATCTGATACACATACATTGCAAGATGACTGCCACCACAGCAGCAGCTAACCTCTATCACATCACAAAATTATCATTTCTTTTTCATGGTTAGAACAATTAAGATCCAATCTCTTAGCAACTGTGAAACTTATCATACAATTATTTTTAAAGATTTTATTTATCTGTTTGACAGAGAGAGACGGAGATAGTGACAGAGAGCACAAGCAGGGAGGACAGGGAGAAGCAGGCTCCCCGCAGAGCAGCGAGCCCTGACAGGCTCAATCCCAGGACCCTGGGATCATGATCTAAGCTGAAGGCAGATGCTTAACTGACTGAGCCACCCAGGCGCCCTAGATGATATTTTTTTGTCTTGTAATTAAATACATTATAATTTGCCAACTGAATTATCCTGATAATCATTTCTATTAGAGGTCACCACAAGAAAATCATTAAATAAACATAAGGAACTCATTAATAAGAGAGTTACTACAGATCAAAAGAAAGATTTATTTTTGTTGGTAATGCTATCAAACATTTAAGAAATAATACAAATCTTATACAAACTCAGAAAGTGGAAGAGGAGAGAATACTACATCATGAAGCTTAGCATATCCTTGATACAAAAACTGGACAAAGATATTATAAGAAAAAAATTTACAGACCAAAAATTTCCCTGGAATATAGACACAAATACCTTAAAACAACATTCACAAATCCAACAACCACCAAAACAGTATTGTTGACTGTAATCACTATGATGTGTATTTTATCTCTAGAATTTATCTACTGGTTGCAAGTTTGTACCTTTGAACAACATCTTCTCAATTCCCTCACCTCCAGTCCCTGATAACCACCAATCTACTCTCTAATTCTGAGTTTGACTTTCTTAGGTTCCATATATAAGTTATATAATGCAGAATTTATCTTTCTCAGTCTAACTTATCTTATTTATCATAGGTCTATCCATGTTGTTGCAAATGGCAGGATTTCCTTTGTTCTCACGGCTGGATACTATTGCACTGGATATTCATATACCATTTTCTTTTTATCCATTCATCCATTGATAGATACTTAGGTTGTTTCCATATCTTGGCAATTGTGAATAATGCTTCAGTAAATATAAGAGCATAGACATCTTTTTTTTTAAAAGAGTTTATTTATTTATTCATGAGAGACACAGAAAGAGGCAGAGACTTAGGCAGAGGGAGAAGCAGGTTCCATGCAGGGAGCCTGACGTGGGACTCGATCCCAGAATCCAGGATCATGACCTGAGCCAAAGGCAGTTGCTCAACCGTTGAGCCACCCAGGTGTCCCTAGATATCTTTTCAATGTCATATTTTTATTTCCTTTGAATAGATACCCAAAAGTGAGATTGCTGGATCATACAGCAGTTGTACTTTTAAGGTTTTGAGGAACCTCCATACTACTTCCCATAGTGTCTGAACCAATTCATTCCTACCAATAGTGCACAAGGAGTCCCTTTTCTTTACATAGTCGGAACCACTTGTTATCTCTTGTCTTCTTGATGATAGCCATTCTAATGGGTGTGGGGTAAAATATCTCACTGTGGTTTTGATTTGCATTTCCCTGATGGTTAATGATGTTAAGCATCTTTTTATGTACCTGTTGGCCATTTGAATGTCTTCATTGGAAAAATGTCTATTTTATTCTTCTACCCATTTTTAAAATCTGTTTTTTGTTATTGAGTTGCATGAATTCTTTATTTATTTTGGATATTAACTCCTTATCCAATATACGGTTTGCAATTATTTTCTCCCATTCCATAGGTTGCTTTTTTATTTTGTTGATCATTTCCTCTGCTGTGCAGAAGCTTTTTAGATTGATGTAATTCTACTTGTTTTGTTTTGTTTTTGCATTTGTTGCTTGTGCTTTTGGTGTCATATCCAAAAATCATTGCCAAGACTAATATCAAAGATCTTCTTTCTTATGTTGTCTTCTAGGAGTTTTACAGTATCAGATCTGATGCTTAAATCTTTAACCAATATTGTTAATTTTTATGAGTGGTATAAGGTAAGGATCCAATTTCATTTTTCTGCATGTGGTTAGCTAATTTTTCCAACACGTTTATTTAAGAGACTATTCTATTTGCCCACTGTATATTCTTAGCTCAAATATTAGTTGGTCATATATGCAGGAGTTTATTTCTGGGCTCTCTTTTCTGTTCCATTGGTCAGTGTGTCTATTTTTGTAACAATCTCATGCAATTTTAATTACTATAGCTTTGTAATAATTAGGAAGCATAATACTTTCATCTTTCTCAAGATTACTTTGGCTATTTGGGGTATTTGTGGTTTCATACAAATTTTAGAATTTCTTTTCTTTTTCTGTGAAAACGACATGGAATTTTGAAAGGACTTGTACTGAATTTATAAAGAGCTTTGGATAAACTGAGCATTTTGACAATATTAATTCTTCTGATTTATGATCACGGGATATCTTTCCATTTGTGTCTTCAATTTCTTTCAGCGAAGTCTTATAGTTTTCAGGTCTTTCACTTATAGTCCAGGTCTTTCACTTCCTTAGTTAAATTTATTCCTAAGTATTTTATTGTTTTTGATGCTATTGTGAATGGGATTGTTTTCTTTATTTCTTTTTTAGATGTGTCCCTGTTTAGGCCTGTCCCAGTTCTGAAAACTGTGTTCTCTCCATTATGCCAGACTATACATGATCATAACTTTCCTCCCAATCACCCTCTTCTTCCTATCAGAGCCATAGGAAACAAGGAAACACATATAGTTCTTCTTACTTTTCAAAGAAAACTGCCTTTTAAAACTACAAGCATCACAGCCCCTTTATTTCTGTTACTTTTTTTTCCTTTCCTCATATAGCAGAATATTAAAGATTTATCAAAAAGGCAGAAGAGAGAATCACTAAATTCTTAAAAACCCTCAAATATGAGAGTCCTACAATGGCTCATGGAGATACTTTCACTCCTAAGCCTTAAATGAAAAAATAAAAACAATTTGCTGAATTTTCCATAAATTAAACGCATTCTCCTTATTCAAAGATTATTTTCTTACTGTTTAAGTATTAAAATGTCTTTAAGAAATGATAATGACAGCAACTGGAAATTTCTTTTTAATGTCATGACTTGACAGCTCTGTTTGCCCTACCTCCCACTTCCTACTTCCCCCTTCCCCACCCCCCGCCCCCCAAGTTTTACTGCTCTGGGAACTGCTGCCCTAACACATGCCTTTTTTTTTTTTTTTTACAATGTTAATACATTTGCCTATTTTTCTCCTAGATCCTCTGGTTCTTGTTACTGCTGAAATCTGATCAAATATAATAAAATCTCTAAGTGCCTTTGTAATTGTGACTGTAGCCTACACAGGCAGGATTTTTGCAAACGGATATGTTGACAATATAGCTACTCTCTGAAATGTTTTCTCTGGAAAGAGTGAAAATGCTGCCCGCTGAGGTATCTCACACCAAACGTGATTCGGAATTATATCCAGTCACGATTATAAAAGCCAAACTGATGCCATTAACGTGTTAGCTCTTTGGTGGAAAGTGACTTTCCAATACCAGAAAAGTGTACTGAACAGAACTGAAGTGAATTTATTCTCGTACCTTATGCAAAGAACTTTAAAGAATGACAACAAAAGGATTTTTGTCTAAGTTGATTTAGTAAGCTACTTGAAAGAAGAAACTTAGGTACCAGCATTCATTGCTAAAGTGTAATTTTAGAACCAAAAAGAGCTTCCATCCGCCAAGTATCTTCCTGCCAACCTATTACAAAGCACAGCTCAGGGAAACTGCCAACAGCAAGACTCCCAGCTCGTTTTGCCTTTGCAGAGGTGACTTTCTTCTGACATGATCCAGGGGGCCCGGGGTTTCCTGCCCCTGGACTCAAAACCACTCTCTCAGCTCTTCTCCAGCAGCGCCCTTCCCCCACTCGGTGGCAACCTACTCCATCAGACCTTTATGACTATTTATGGGACAATGACAGAAAATGGTCACAAAATAGATGCAAACTTGATAACTCCTCCAATACCGAATTGTTTGAACCTTGATTTCGTGTCCCACCTCACACCTCTTTCCTCTTCCCCAGAGTCAAGCTTTTTTCAATCATTTCCAGCACCTTTACTCAGTGAACTCAGAGTACCTCTGCAGGCTCAGGGGAGAGTCCCTTTGCCCAAGAAAGCAATCTTGACTCCCCGCCCCTAACCCCACCCAATCCGTTACTGTAGGCCATTTCATGGTTTTCTACAACTGGTGGTAGGCCCAGAGCAGCTCATGCTGTCTTAGAGAGCTGATTGGAAAATTGGTAGGAATTTTGTAAGCCAGGTGTTAAAATAGTAATTATGAAAAATTAAGTTACTTAGGAGCACCTGGGTGGCTCAGCCGGTTAAGCATCTGCCTTCAGGTCAGGTCATGATCCCAGGGTCCTGGGATGGACCCCACATTGGGCTCCCAGCTCAGTGGGGAGTCTGATTCTCCTTCTCCCCTTGCTTTTGCTTGCTCTCTATCTCTCTCTTTCTCTGTCAAATAAATAAATAAAAGCTAAAAAAATAAGTTATCTAAACTTACAATTAAGGAAATTATATAAAAACAAAGGTAATAATCAAAATTCATCACTTCTTAGTTATTTTACTACATTTTATTATTTTCTATGCATTTATGGTTATTTTTGCCTATTGTATCTGTATGGTGGGAACACTATATAATAGTGTGCCACTGGGCATCTCTTCCCAAATCTGAGTTCAATAACATCACATTGGTAGCTTGAAGTCTGTCATAGTGGGATTATTTACATCACTGCTATAAGTCAGTGTTCTTCCCATTGCAAACCCCTAAAGCACTTGTGAAGTGTTTACCAATGCCTTGTTGTGTAACAGGACAGGAAAATCCAGCTATTCCCTCCATGGTGCCTGAAGAAAACCACAGAGCCCTACATATTGGTATTGGTATAAATCCAGAATAATCAATTTCAGATGGCTCCTCGGCACTTCTCTGCAGTCTTGCTGTGTTTCCCTGGTCAGTTTTCTCCTCTATACTTCAAATGGGTTTTTTCCTGACTTTCTCCACTTCCCTCCAACATCTAACCCTCCCCCCTCCTTCCTCCTTCCTCTCCAGAGAAAAACTTCCTACTTCACAGAAAAAAACAGAAGCCATCCAAGGAGGGCTCCCTCAACTTCCTAGCTCCGAATCTATGAGTGAACCTGTGTCTGGCCCCTGCCTTTTCCTGTCACAATGAAATAGGAGGCTTTCTTCCCCTTGAAGCCTGGTCCCAGTCTCCTCTGCCTTTCTAGGAACTTCCCTCTCTCTCTGTTATGCTCCATCCTCTGTATCTTGTACCTTCCCTCTCTGTGGTCTCCTCTCCATCCAGTATTTTAACTTCCACGTAATTCTATCTAAGCAAACAAACCTTCTTACTTCCATGTCCTGCTACAAGTACTGCATTACCCCTTCCCTTCCCTTCATAGCTAGACTTGAAAACATTTGTCCAGACTCTTCTACTTCCTTTTCTTCTCCCTCTCTCTCCTCAACCAGTTGCAAACTGGTTTCCCACTCAGTTCCCTTGAACTGTTAGCAATGCTGTTGCTAAGACCACCAGGGGCCTCCAAGTTACTAAGTCAGATGGAAAGTTCTTGGTCTTTATCTTAATCTCTACCACATTTTTGATCACTCTCTTTTTGAAATTCCCTCTTCCCTTGGTCTCCAGGACATCACTCTCCACTGCTTTCTTCCTATTTTGGGGCCACTACTTTTACTTCTCAGTCCTCTTTGCATTTCCTTTCCTCCTTTGGTTTCCCTAGAAAATCAGATTTCCTTGATTAAAGCTGGCATGGATTTCTCTGTATTACTCTTCTCCTTACTGTGATTATCATCAGCAGCAAAACAGCCACCAGCCCTTCCAGATACAGACTTGATAGGACAAGGACCAAAAAAATCTTGAGTGTGTTTGTATTATTAGAGAGAGATTGGGGTGCCTGGCAGCTCAATTGGAAGAAAATGCTATTCTTGATTTCATGGTGTCAAATTCAAGCCCCACATTGGGTGTAGAGATTACAATAATTAAACACACACACACAAATAAAAAAAAAAAAAAGAAGAAGAAAAGGGACGCCTGGGTGGCTCAGCGGTGGAGAGTCTGCTTTTGGCTCAGGGCATGATTCCAGGATCTGGGATAAAGTCCCACATGGGGCTCCTGCAGGGAGCCTGCTTCTCCCTCTGCCTATGTCTCCGCCTCTCTCTCTCTCTGTAAAAAAAAAAAAAGAAAAGAAAGAAAGAAGAAAGAAAGAAAGAAAGAAAGAAGAAAGAAAGAAGAAGAAAGAAGAAGAAAGAAAGAAAGAAAGAAAGAAAGAAAGAAAGAAAGAAAGAAAGAAAGAAAGAAAGAAAGAAAGAAAAGGAGTGCCTGGATGGTTCAGTGGGTTACATGTTGCCTTCAGCTCAGGTCATGATCTCAGGGTCCTGGGATCGAGTTCTGAATTGGACTCCCTGCTCAGACGTGAGTCTGCTTCTCTGTCTCTCCCTCTCCCTCTTTGATCTTTCTGGCTCTCACTTTCTCTCAAAATGAACGAAAGAAGAAAGAAAGAAAGAAAGATAAAGAAAGAAGAAAGAAAGAAAGACAGAAAGAAGAAAAAAGAAAGAAAGAAAGCAAAGAAAGAAAGAAAGAAAGAAAGGAGAAAAGAGAAAGAAAAAGGAGAAAGAGAGAAAAAGAAAGAAAGGAGAAGAGAGAAAGAAGAGAGAAAGAAAGAAAGGAAATCAGAAAACCATTGTGACTCTTAGTTTTCAAGGGTCATGAATTCAAGTCCCACGTTGGGTGTAGAGATTATTTAAATAAACACATACATAATACATAAATACATACACTTAAAAAAAGAAAGAAAGTAATGGAAGCAAGGAAGGAAACTAACATTCATTGATAATTATTATTAAATGCCAGGCATTATGTTAGATGTTCCACATATTCATATGTTATTCTTTTTAATCTTCATGATTACTGCAAGGCAAATATTATCAATCCCATTTTACAGATGATGAAATTGTTTAATTATCTCACAAGCGAGTAAGTAGCAGAGACAAAATTTAAACTAACTTCTTCTGACTCTCAGGACAGTGCTCTCTCTGGAAATGGCATACCCTATCAGATCTGCTCTTGGTTATAGGGATTCTGTGAAAAACAATCAAATGCTTCTTTTGAGTGCGCTAACTATGGGGAGAAATTTCCTATAGTTATTTGGAAGCAATGGATTGGTGGCTTGATTGGATGGCCTCCAGGCAAGACTTCCCAGCACAGCAATAACTCACTAAGGACTCCAGAGGCAGGTTATGGTTTTCAGCCCTGCAGGCTGGGAAATTCTATTCTTGCCCATGCACCCTGGAACAGTGTCTAGGGGACAATCTCACACCACTGAACTCAAAAGACTGCTATATAAAGAAGAAAGCCAATTTATATAACTATCAAAATTTGGTCTTTCCATAGGGAGCCTATGGAAATATCTCTGTGAGAAGAACTATATATATATTTTTTCTGTTTAGACAGGAAGAGAGAGTGGGGGTGGGAAGCAGAGGGAGAGAGAAATAATCTTAAGCAGGTTCCACACCCAGCACAGAGCCTGACTCAGGGCTCCATCTCACTGCCCTGAGGTCATGACCTGAGCCAAAATCAAGAGTCAGACACTTGAACAACTGAGCCACCCAGGTGCCCCTCTTTATGAGAAATAACTTTTTTAAAGAGTTTATTTATTTATAAGAGACATAGAGAGAGGTAGAGACATAGGGGGAGGGAGACGCAGGCTCCTTGCGGGGAGCTTGATGCGGGCCTCGATCCCAGGATCCCGGGATCACGACCTAAGCCAAAGGCAGACACTCAACCACTGAGCCACCCAGGGGCCCCAGGAAATAATTTTTTATTTCAGTCAGAGTGCTGGGCAAGAAATCAGAGTCAGGTGAGTTACATTGATTATCTTTCTTTCTGGAGCAATTGATCTACCATCTTGCTAACAGAAAGGAGGGGTGTGGAAACAAATGTCGGGTACCCTTTACCCTGGTTTAGGAGTAAAGTTCTCACCCCACCAACTCTCCAGGCTGACAATCCATCTGCCTTTTGCTTACATGATGTAATAGTTTTGTACCACGCAAGTGATATAAGTTTGGGCTAAAGAAAAACAGCACAACATCCCAGGGACCCTGGGGATAATGATCTAAGCTGAAGGCAGATGCTTAACTGACTGAGCCACCCAGGCGCCCTAGATGATTATTTTTTGTCTTGTAATTAAATACATTATTAATTTGCCAACTGAATTATCCTGATAATCATTTCTATTAGAGGTCACCACAAGAAAATCATTAAATAAACATAAGGAACTCATTAATAAGAGAGTTACTACAGATCAAAAGAAAGATTTATTTTTGTTGGTAATGCTATCAAACATTTAAGAATAATACAAATCTTATACAAACTCAGAAAGTGGAAGAGGAGAGAATACTACATCATGAGCTTAGCATATCCTTGATACAAAAACTGGACAAAGATATATAAGAAAAAAAATTTACAGACCAAAAATTTCCCTGGAATATAGACACAAATACCTTAAACAAACATCCACAAATCCAACAACCACAAAACAGTATTGTTGACTGTAATCACTATGATGTGTATTTTATCTCTAGAATTTATCTACTGGTGCAAGTTTGTACCTTTGAACAACATCTTCTCAATTCCCTCACCTCCAGTCCCTGATAACCACCAATCTACTCTCTAATTCTGAGTTTGACTTTCTTAGGTTCCATATATAAGTTTATAATGCAGAATTTATCTTTCTCAGTCTAACTTATCTTATTATTCATAGGTCTATCCATGTTGTTGCAAATGGCAGGATTTCCTTTGTTCTCACGGCTGGATACTATTGCACTGGATATTCATATACCATTTTCTTTTTATCCATTCATCCATTGATAGATACTTAGGTTGTTTCCATATCTGGCAATTGTGAATAATGCTTCAGTAAATATAAGAGCATAGACATCTTTTTTTAAAAGAGTTTATTATTTATTCATGAGAGACACAGAAAGAGGCAGAGACTTAGGCAGAGGGAGAAGCAGGTTCCATGCGGGAGCCTGACGTGGGACTCGATCCCAGAATCCGGATCATGACCTGAGCCAAGGCAGTTGCTCACCGTTGAGCCACCCAGGTGTCCCTAGATATCTTTTCAAATGTCATATTTTTATTTCCTTTGAATAGATACCCAAAAGTGAGATTGCTGGATCATACAGCAGTTGTACTTTTAAGGTTTTGAGGAACCTCCATACTATTCCCATAGTGTCTGAACCAATTCATTCCTACCAATAGTGCAAAGGAGTCCCTTTTCTTTACATAGTCGGAAACCACTTGTTATCTCTTGTCTTCTTGATGATAGCCATTCTAATGGGTGTGGGGTAAAATATCTCACTGTGGTTTTGATTTGCATTTCCCTGATGGTTAATGATGTTAAGCATCTTTTTTATGTACCTGTTGGCCATTTGAATGTCTTCATTGGAAAAATGTCTATTTTATTCTTCTACCCATTTTTAAAATCTGTTTTTTGTTATTGAGTTGCATGAATTCTTTATTTATTTTGGATATTAACTCCTTATCCAATATACGGTTTGCATTATTTTTTCTCCCATTCCATAGGTTGCTTTTTTATTTTGTTGATCATTTCCTCTGCTGTGCAGAAGCTTTTTAGATTGATGTAATTCTACTTGTTTTTGTTTTGTTTTTGCATTTGTTGCTTGTGCTTTTGGTGTCATATCCAAAATCATTGCCAAGACTAATATCAAAGATCTTCTTTCTTATGTTGTCTTCTAGGAGTTTACAGTATCAGATCTGATGCTTAAATCTTTAACCATATTGTAATTTTTATGAGGGTATAAGGTAGGATCCAATTTCATTTTTCTGCATGTGGTGGTAGCTAATTTTTCCAACACGTTTTATTTAGAGACTATTCTATTTGCCCACTGTATATTCTAGCTCAAATATTAGTTGGTCATATATGCAGGAGTTTATTTTCTGGGCTCTCTTTTCTGTTCCATTGGTCAGTGTGTCTATTTTTGTAACAATCTCATGCAATTTTAATTATAAGCTTTGTAATAATTAGGAAGCATAATACTTTCATCTTTCTCAAGATTACTTTGGCTATTTGGGGTAGTTGTGGTTTCATACAAATTTTAGAATTTCTTTTCTTTTTCTGTGAAACGACATGGAATTTTGAAAGGACTTGTACTGAATTATAAAGAGCTTGGATAAACTGAGCATTTTGACAATATTAATTTCTGATTTATGATCACGGATATCTTTCCATTTGTGTCTTCAATTTCTTTTCAGCGAAGTCTTTAGTTTTCAGGTCTTTCACTTATAGTCAGGTCTTTCACTTCCTTAGTAAATTTATTCCTAAGTATTTATGTTTTTGATGCTATTGTGAATGGGATTGTTTTCTTTATTTCTTTTTTAGATGTGTCCCTGTTTAGGCCTGTCCCAGTTCTGAAAACTGTGTTCTCTCCATTATGCCAGACTATACATGATCATAACTTTCCTCCCATCCACCCTCTTCTTCCTATCAGAGCCATAGGAAACAAGGAAACACATATAGTTCTTCTTACTTTTCAAAGAAAACTGCCTTTTAAAACTACAAGCATCACAGCCCCTTTATTTCTGTTACTTTTTTTTCCTTTCCTCATATAGCAGAATATTAAAGATTTATCAAAAAGGCAGAAGAGAGAATCACTAATTCTTAAAAACCCTCAAATATGAGAGTCCTACAATGGCTCATGGAGATACTTTCACTCCTAAGCCTTAATGAAAAAATAAAACATTTGTGAATTTTCCATAAATTAAACCTTCTCCTTATTCAAAGATTATTTTTACTGTTTAAGTATTAAAATGTCTTTAAGAAATGATAATGACAGCAACTGGAAATTTCTTTTTAATGTCATGACTTGACAGTCTGTTTGCCCTACCTCCCACTTCCTACTTCCCCCTTCCCCACCCCCGCCCCCAAGTTTTACTGCTCTGGGAACTGCTGCCCTAACACATGCCTTTTTTTTTTTTTTTTTACAATGTTAATACATTTGCCTATTTTTCTCCTAGATCCTCTGTTCTTGTTACTGCTGAAATCTGATCAAATATAATAAAATCTCTAAGTGCCTTTGTAATTGTGACTGTAGCCTACAGGCAGGATTTTTGCAAACGGATATGTTGACAATATAGCTACTCTCTGAAATGTTTTCTCTGGAAAGAGTGAAAATGCTGCCCGCTGAGGTACTCACACCAAACGTGATTCGGAATTATATCCAGTCACGATTATAAAAGCCAAACTGATGCCATTAACGTGTTAGCTCTTTGGTGGAAAGTGACTTTCCAATACCAGAAAAGGTACTGAACAGAACTGAAGTGAATTTATTCTCGTACCTTATGCAAAAACTTTAAAGAATGACAACAAAAGGATTTTTGTCAAGTTGATTTAGTAAGCTACTTGAAAGAAGAAACTGGTACCAGCACTTCATTGCTAAAGTGTAATTTTAGAACCAAAAGAGCTTTCCATCCGCCAAGATCTTCCTGCCAACCTATTACAAAGCACAGCTCAGGGAAACTGCCAACAGCAAGACTCCCAGCTCGTTTTGCCTTTGCAGAGGTGACTTTCTTCTGACATGATCAGGGGGCCCGGGGTTTCCTGCCCCTGGACTCAAAACCACTCTCTCAGCTCTTCTCCAGCAGCGCCCTTCCCCCACTCGGTGGCAACCTACTCCATCAGACCTTTATGACTATTTATGGGACAATGACAGAAATGGTCACAAAATAGATGCAAACTTGATAACTCCTCCAATACCGAATTGTTTGAACCTTGATTTTCGTGTCCCACTCACCACCTCTTTCCTCTTCCCCAGAGTCAAGCTTTTTTCAATCATTTCCAGCACCTTTACTCAGTGAACTCAGAGTACCTCTGCAGGCTAGGGGAGAGTCCCTTTGCCCAAGAAAGCAATCTTGACTCCCCGCCCTAACCCCACCCAATCCGTTACTGTAGGCCATTTCATGGTTTTCTACAACTGGTGGTAGGCCCAGAGCAGCTCATGCTGTCTTAGAGAGCTGATTGGAAAATTGGTAGGAATTTTGTAAGCCAGGTGTTAAAATAGTAATTATGAAAAATTAAGTTACTTAGGAGCACCTGGGTGGCTCAGCCGGTTAAGCATCTGCCTTCAGTCAGGTCATGATCCCAGGGTCCTGGGATGGACCCCACATGGGCTCCCAGCTCAGTGGGGAGTCTGATTCTCCTTCTCCCCTTGCTTTTGCTTGCTCTCTATCTCTCTCTTTCTCTGTCAAATAAATAAATAAAAGCTAAAAAATAAGTTATCTAAACTTACAATTAAGGAATTATATAAAAACAAAGGTAATAATCAAAATTCATCAATCTTAGTTATTTTACTACATTTTATTATTTTCTATGCATTTATGGTTATTTTTGCCTATTGTATCTGTATGGTGGGAACACTATATAATAGTGTGCCATGGGCATCTCTTCCCAAATCTGAGTTCATAACATCACATTGGTAGCTTGAAGTCTGTCATAGTGGGATTATTTACATCACTGCTATAAGTCAGTGTTCTTCCCATTGCAACCCCTAAAGCACTTGTGAAGTGTTTACCAATGCCTTGTTGTGTAACAGGACAGGAAAATCCAGCTATTCCCTCCATGGTGCCTGAAGAAAACCACAGAGCCCTACATATTGGTATTGGTATAAATCCAGAATAATCAATTTCAGATGGCTCCTCGGCACTTCTCTGCAGTCTTGCTGTGTTCCCTGGTCAGTTTTCTCCTACTATACTTCAAATGGGTTTTTTCCTGACTTTCTCCACTTCCCTCAACATCTAACCCTCCCCCTCCTTCCTCCTTCCTCTCCACGAGAAAAACTTCCTACTTCCAGAAAAAAACAGAAGCCATCAGAGGGGCTCCTCAACTTCCTAGCTCCGAATCATGAGTGAACCTGTGTCTGGCCCCTGCCTTTCCTGTCACAATGAAATAGGAGGCTTTCTTCCCCTTGAAGCCTGGTCCCAGTCTCCTCTGCCTTTCTAGGAACTTCCCTCTCTCTCTGTTATGCTCCATCCTCTGTATCTTGTACCTTCCCTCTCTGTGGTCTCCTCTCCATCCAGTATTTTAACTTCCAGTAATTCTATCTAAGCAAACAACCTTTTACCTTCCATGTCCTGCTACAAGTACTGCATTACCCCTTCCCTTCCCTTCATAGCTAGACTTGAAAACATTTGTCCAGACTCTTCTACTTTCCTTTTCTTCCTCTCTCTCCTCAACCAGTTGCAAACTGGTTTCCCACTCAGTTCCCTGAACTGTTAGCAATGCTGTTGCTAAGACCACCAGGGGCCTCCAAGTTACTAAGTCAGATGGAAAGTTCTTGGTCTTTATCTTAATCTCTACCACATTTTTGATCATATCTGTTTTGTTATTGTTTGTTTACGTAGGGAATAGAAAGATGAGTTCAATTTCAGGCACACTGGATTTGAAGTGTCGGTGAGACACCCAAGCAGAGATTCGTTGAGGGGTCATGAGGAGCTGGAAGGTGGTTGGTGGTGGCCAGGGTCAGAGAGAAGGGCTGGGTGGGAAGTCCTGATCTGAGAGCCATTGGTATAAAAATGGCAACTTGAATCAGCCTCAAGAGTGAATTGAAATATTCTAGAGAGAGAGAATTTCAAAGAAAGAAAGGAGGCTTTCCAGCATCTCTCCTTAAGGAGAGGCTGACAAAGGGGATGGAGAAGAAACAGTCAAGAGAATTGGGAAGAAACCAGGAGAATGTGGTAACTTGCACACCTAGAAAAAAATTTCAAGAATATTACCCCGTTTCCCTGCCTGTGGCCTGGAAGGCCAGAAGTTCCCCTAAATATAGCATGTCTGCATCAGACTTCTGGATCTGACCCTGGTCCTACTCTTCCCACAAAGCCAGAGATGCAACAATTGAACAACAAATATTTATCGCAGTTAGTATTTTAAAGCTCTAATATGGCTTCTGTGGAAGAAAGAGGGAGAAGAAGTGGGTCCTGAGCTCCAGGAACTCACTGGCTTGCAGAAGAGTCAAGAAATATTTTCACATAGAAATAATTCACAGGGCAGGGCCTGTGAGTATTAACCTCCATAAGGTTTATACACTGGTTGTTGTACGAGTTAAAGGAAGCAGGAATTGCTGTGGCCTGAAGAGAGCGGAGAAAATGTGGATTTGAGCTGGCAAGGGCCACATCTGTAGGGTGTCAGCTGGCATTTCAGGCAGACGGAAATTGCCCAAGTACGGACGCAGTCAGACCGCGCTGTGGAAGGCCTGCGAGCCTCTGCTGCCCCTGAGGTGCTCCACGGCTTCCAAGCTCCTACCGTGGCCCGCGACACCTCTCACACCCTGTTCCCTGCCCCCGTTCCTCCTGCTTTAGCTCTTCACACATAAAGGCTCCCCACCCCGCACGCTGTCCCTAGCTTCCATGTCTTCGTTTGCACCTGTCCCTCTGCTCTGAATACTCCCGTCCCCTCCATCCACCTCTGGGGCTGAGCAGACCCTAAGCTCTCACTGGGGGGCTCATCTGCACTCCTCCTTGCCCCCCACCCCCCACTTCACTAGCAGCCCGAGCCAACACACCTCCACGAAGACCCCTAACACACCTCTGCTCTAAAGGTCTCATTGTTCATGTGGGGCATTAGATTCTTTTATCAGCCCTCCCCCAGACTGACAGTTTCCCAGAAGCTGACTTTTTTGGTTTTGTATTTTAACGTCACTCCAGCAATCCAACCCAGACAATACATCGCTGTTGACAACGTTAATGAAACAAATGAACTACAGATGCGCCACTTTACCTTACTGCGTTACTTGCGACTTAACTGACAGCCCTGTGCTCAGTCCGTAATGCAATAAATGCAATAAAACACTGGAGGTATGGAAGCACACAGTAGCCAGGGGCTAGCCTGAAAGCATGGGAATGGAAAGCCTCAGATAAGCAACTGGTGCCTCTAGGGGAGGACCCGGCCTCTGGGTGCTCTCGGGCTTAGTCACTGTGAGCGCGCTCAGGGGCTCCCAGCGGTTCGCACAGATCAAATTTGCAAAGTGCCAAGTATTAATGAGAGTGCAAGACCAATTTACAAGCATGGGAAATATCCATTTTAAGACCAAAAAAAAAAAAAAAAAAAACGGGAAAAGAGTAAAGTATAAAAACCATAATAGCTAATTTTTTAGTAGGGGACTTACTACGTGCAACCTATTCTTGTAAATTCCCAGACCAGATTGGGGTCAGTGGGGAAAGGGTATAGGTGTTGTTTCTGAAGGTGAGGGTACTAATAACAAAGTCAAGTTCAAGACATTGAAAAGAAATTATTACCCCGTTTCTGTCATTATTTTTAAATGGAGGGATATGAGGATGATAGAAGTAAAGAGCAAAAAAATTACTGAATGTTAAGCAATCTTGAGTCATATTCTATATTTATATTTTATTTCCTCAAATCATCATGACCATTTGAGATGTACTTGTATCATTATCCCTCTTTTGAAAAGAAGAAAACTGAGGTTTGGAGAGGTTCAGTAAGTAGCCCAAGTCCCTGGGTTGAAAGTGGTAGGGCTGGGATTTTATCCTAGATCTTAGTTCTTTATTATTATTATTTTTTAAATAGAGCTGACATACAACTGTGTAAGTTTAAGGTATACAACATGTTGATCTGATACACATACATTGCAAGATGACTGCCACCACAGCAGCAGCTAACCTCTATCACATCACAAAATTATCATTTCTTTTCATGGTTAGAACAATTAAGATCCAATCTCTTAGCAACTGTGAAACTTATCATACAATTATTTTAAAGATTTTATTTATCTGTTTGACAGAGAGAGACGGAGATAGTGACAGAGAGCACAAGCAGGGAGGACAGGGAGAAGCAGGCTCCCCGCAGAGCAGCGAGCCCTGACAGGCTCAATCCCAGGACCCTGGGATCATGATCTAAGCTGAAGGCAGATGCTTAACTGACTGAGCCACCCAGGCGCCCTAGATGATATTTTTTTGTCTTGTAATTAAATACATTATAATTTGCCAACTGAATTATCCTGATAATCATTTCTATTAGAGGTCACCACAAGAAAATCATTAAATAAACATAAGGAACTCATTAATAAGAGAGTTACTACAGATCAAAAGAAAGATTTATTTTTGTTGGTAATGCTATCAAACATTTAAGAAATAATACAAATCTTATACAAACTCAGAAAGTGGAAGAGGAGAGAATACTACATCATGAAGCTTAGCATATCCTTGATACAAAAACTGGACAAAGATATTATAAGAAAAAAATTTACAGACCAAAAATTTCCCTGGAATATAGACACAAATACCTTAAAACAACATTCACAAATCCAACAACCACCAAAACAGTATTGTTGACTGTAATCACTATGATGTGTATTTTATCTCTAGAATTTATCTACTGGTTGCAAGTTTGTACCTTTGAACAACATCTTCTCAATTCCCTCACCTCCAGTCCCTGATAACCACCAATCTACTCTCTAATTCTGAGTTTGACTTTCTTAGGTTCCATATATAAGTTATATAATGCAGAATTTATCTTTCTCAGTCTAACTTATCTTATTTATCATAGGTCTATCCATGTTGTTGCAAATGGCAGGATTTCCTTTGTTCTCACGGCTGGATACTATTGCACTGGATATTCATATACCATTTTCTTTTTATCCATTCATCCATTGATAGATACTTAGGTTGTTTCCATATCTTGGCAATTGTGAATAATGCTTCAGTAAATATAAGAGCATAGACATCTTTTTTTTAAAAGAGTTTATTTATTTATTCATGAGAGACACAGAAAGAGGCAGAGACTTAGGCAGAGGGAGAAGCAGGTTCCATGCAGGGAGCCTGACGTGGGACTCGATCCCAGAATCCAGGATCATGACCTGAGCCAAAGGCAGTTGCTCAACCGTTGAGCCACCCAGGTGTCCCTAGATATCTTTTCAATGTCATATTTTTATTTCCTTTGAATAGATACCCAAAAGTGAGATTGCTGGATCATACAGCAGTTGTACTTTTAAGGTTTTGAGGAACCTCCATACTACTTCCCATAGTGTCTGAACCAATTCATTCCTACCAATAGTGCACAAGGAGTCCCTTTTCTTTACATAGTCGGAACCACTTGTTATCTCTTGTCTTCTTGATGATAGCCATTCTAATGGGTGTGGGGTAAAATATCTCACTGTGGTTTTGATTTGCATTTCCCTGATGGTTAATGATGTTAAGCATCTTTTTATGTACCTGTTGGCCATTTGAATGTCTTCATTGGAAAAATGTCTATTTTATTCTTCTACCCATTTTTAAAATCTGTTTTTTGTTATTGAGTTGCATGAATTCTTTATTTATTTTGGATATTAACTCCTTATCCAATATACGGTTTGCAATTATTTTCTCCCATTCCATAGGTTGCTTTTTTATTTTGTTGATCATTTCCTCTGCTGTGCAGAAGCTTTTTAGATTGATGTAATTCTACTTGTTTTGTTTTGTTTTTGCATTTGTTGCTTGTGCTTTTGGTGTCATATCCAAAAATCATTGCCAAGACTAATATCAAAGATCTTCTTTCTTATGTTGTCTTCTAGGAGTTTTACAGTATCAGATCTGATGCTTAAATCTTTAACCAATATTGTTAATTTTTATGAGTGGTATAAGGTAGGATCCAATTTCATTTTTCTGCATGTGGTTAGCTAATTTTTCCAACACGTTTATTTAAGAGACTATTCTATTTGCCCACTGTATATTCTTAGCTCAAATATTAGTTGGTCATATATGCAGGAGTTTATTTCTGGGCTCTCTTTTCTGTTCCATTGGTCAGTGTGTCTATTTTTGTAACAATCTCATGCAATTTTAATTACTATAGCTTTGTAATAATTAGGAAGCATAATACTTTCATCTTTCTCAAGATTACTTTGGCTATTTGGGGTATTTGTGGTTTCATACAAATTTTAGAATTTCTTTTCTTTTTCTGTGAAAACGACATGGAATTTTGAAAGGACTTGTACTGAATTTATAAAGAGCTTTGGATAAACTGAGCATTTTGACAATATTAATTCTTCTGATTTATGATCACGGGATATCTTTCCATTTGTGTCTTCAATTTCTTTCAGCGAAGTCTTATAGTTTTCAGGTCTTTCACTTATAGTCCAGGTCTTTCACTTCCTTAGTTAAATTTATTCCTAAGTATTTTATTGTTTTTGATGCTATTGTGAATGGGATTGTTTTCTTTATTTCTTTTTTAGATGTGTCCCTGTTTAGGCCTGTCCCAGTTCTGAAAACTGTGTTCTCTCCATTATGCCAGACTATACATGATCATAACTTTCCTCCCAATCACCCTCTTCTTCCTATCAGAGCCATAGGAAACAAGGAAACACATATAGTTCTTCTTACTTTTCAAAGAAAACTGCCTTTTAAAACTACAAGCATCACAGCCCCTTTATTTCTGTTACTTTTTTTTCCTTTCCTCATATAGCAGAATATTAAAGATTTATCAAAAAGGCAGAAGAGAGAATCACTAAATTCTTAAAAACCCTCAAATATGAGAGTCCTACAATGGCTCATGGAGATACTTTCACTCCTAAGCCTTAAATGAAAAAAATAAAAACAATTTGCTGAATTTTCCATAAATTAAACGCATTCTCCTTATTCAAAGATTATTTTCTTACTGTTTAAGTATTAAAATGTCTTTAAGAAATGATAATGACAGCAACTGGAAATTTCTTTTTAATGTCATGACTTGACAGCTCTGTTTGCCCTACCTCCCACTTCCTACTTCCCCCTTCCCCACCCCCCGCCCCCCAAGTTTTACTGCTCTGGGAACTGCTGCCCTAACACATGCCTTTTTTTTTTTTTTTTACAATGTTAATACATTTGCCTATTTTTCTCCTAGATCCTCTGGTTCTTGTTACTGCTGAAATCTGATCAAATATAATAAAATCTCTAAGTGCCTTTGTAATTGTGACTGTAGCCTACACAGGCAGGATTTTTGCAAACGGATATGTTGACAATATAGCTACTCTCTGAAATGTTTTCTCTGGAAAGAGTGAAAATGCTGCCCGCTGAGGTATCTCACACCAAACGTGATTCGGAATTATATCCAGTCACGATTATAAAAGCCAAACTGATGCCATTAACGTGTTAGCTCTTTGGTGGAAAGTGACTTTCCAATACCAGAAAAGTGTACTGAACAGAACTGAAGTGAATTTATTCTCGTACCTTATGCAAAGAACTTTAAAGAATGACAACAAAAGGATTTTTGTCTAAGTTGATTTAGTAAGCTACTTGAAAGAAGAAACTTAGGTACCAGCATTCATTGCTAAAGTGTAATTTTAGAACCAAAAAGAGCTTCCATCCGCCAAGTATCTTCCTGCCAACCTATTACAAAGCACAGCTCAGGGAAACTGCCAACAGCAAGACTCCCAGCTCGTTTTGCCTTTGCAGAGGTGACTTTCTTCTGACATGATCCAGGGGGCCCGGGGTTTCCTGCCCCTGGACTCAAAACCACTCTCTCAGCTCTTCTCCAGCAGCGCCCTTCCCCCACTCGGTGGCAACCTACTCCATCAGACCTTTATGACTATTTATGGGACAATGACAGAAAATGGTCACAAAATAGATGCAAACTTGATAACTCCTCCAATACCGAATTGTTTGAACCTTGATTTCGTGTCCCACCTCACACCTCTTTCCTCTTCCCCAGAGTCAAGCTTTTTCAATCATTTCCAGCACCTTTACTCAGTGAACTCAGAGTACCTCTGCAGGCTCAGGGGAGAGTCCCTTTGCCCAAGAAAGCAATCTTGACTCCCCGCCCCTAACCCCACCCAATCCGTTACTGTAGGCCATTTCATGGTTTTCTACAACTGGTGGTAGGCCCAGAGCAGCTCATGCTGTCTTAGAGAGCTGATTGGAAAATTGGTAGGAATTTTGTAAGCCAGGTGTTAAAATAGTAATTATGAAAAATTAAGTTACTTAGGAGCACCTGGGTGGCTCAGCCGGTTAAGCATCTGCCTTCAGGTCAGGTCATGATCCCAGGGTCCTGGGATGGACCCCACATTGGGCTCCCAGCTCAGTGGGGAGTCTGATTCTCCTTCTCCCCTTGCTTTTGCTTGCTCTCTATCTCTCTCTTTCTCTGTCAAATAAATAAATAAAAGCTAAAAAAATAAGTTATCTAAACTTACAATTAAGGAAATTATATAAAAACAAAGGTAATAATCAAAATTCATCACTTCTTAGTTATTTTACTACATTTTATTATTTTCTATGCATTTATGGTTATTTTTGCCTATTGTATCTGTATGGTGGGAACACTATATAATAGTGTGCCACTGGGCATCTCTTCCCAAATCTGAGTTCAATAACATCACATTGGTAGCTTGAAGTCTGTCATAGTGGGATTATTTACATCACTGCTATAAGTCAGTGTTCTTCCCATTGCAACCCCTAAAGCACTTGTGAAGTGTTTACCAATGCCTTGTTGTGTAACAGGACAGGAAAATCCAGCTATTCCCTCCATGGTGCCTGAAGAAAACCACAGAGCCCTACATATTGGTATTGGTATAAATCCAGAATAATCAATTTCAGATGGCTCCTCGGCACTTCTCTGCAGTCTTGCTGTGTTTCCCTGGTCAGTTTTCTCCTCTATACTTCAAATGGGTTTTTTCCTGACTTTCTCCACTTCCCTCCAACATCTAACCCTCCCCCCTCCTTCCTCCTTCCTCTCCAGAGAAAAACTTCCTACTTCACAGAAAAAAACAGAAGCCATCCAAGGAGGGCTCCCTCAACTTCCTAGCTCCGAATCTATGAGTGAACCTGTGTCTGGCCCCTGCCTTTTCCTGTCACAATGAAATAGGAGGCTTTCTTCCCCTTGAAGCCTGGTCCCAGTCTCCTCTGCCTTTCTAGGAACTTCCCTCTCTCTCTGTTATGCTCCATCCTCTGTATCTTGTACCTTCCCTCTCTGTGGTCTCCTCTCCATCCAGTATTTTAACTTCCACGTAATTCTATCTAAGCAAACAAACCTTCTTACTTCCATGTCCTGCTACAAGTACTGCATTACCCCTTCCCTTCCCTTCATAGCTAGACTTGAAAACATTTGTCCAGACTCTTCTACTTCCTTTTCTCCCTCTCTCTCCTCAACCAGTTGCAAACTGGTTTCCCACTCAGTTCCCTTGAACTGTTAGCAATGCTGTTGCTAAGACCACCAGGGGCCTCCAAGTTACTAAGTCAGATGGAAAGTTCTTGGTCTTTATCTTAATCTCTACCACATTTTTGATCACTCTCTTTTTGAAATTCCCTCTTCCCTTGGTCTCCAGGACATCACTCTCCACTGCTTTTCTTCCTATTTTGGGGCCACTACTTTTACTTCTCAGTCCTCTTTGCATTTCCTTTCCTCCTTTGGTTTCCCTAGAAAATCAGATTTCCTTGATTAAAGCTGGCATGGATTTCTCTGTATTACTCTTCTCCTTACTGTGATTATCATCAGCAGCAAAACAGCCACCAGCCCTTCCAGATACAGACTTGATAGGACAAGGACCAAAAAAATCTTGAGTGTGTTTGTATTATTAGAGAGAGATTGGGGTGCCTGGCAGCTCAATTGGAAGAAAATGCTATTCTTGATTTCATGGTGTCAAATTCAAGCCCCACATTGGGTGTAGAGATTACAATAATTAAACACACACACACAAATAAAAAAAAAAAAAAGAAGAAGAAAAGGGACGCCTGGGTGGCTCAGCGGTGGAGAGTCTGCTTTTGGCTCAGGGCATGATTCCAGGATCTGGGATAAAGTCCCACATGGGGCTCCTGCAGGGAGCCTGCTTCTCCCTCTGCCTATGTCTCCGCCTCTCTCTCTCTCTGTAAAAAAAAAAAAAGAAAAGAAAGAAAGAAAGAAAGAAAGAAAGAAAGAAAGAAAGAAAGAAAGAAAGAAGAAGAAAGAAGAAAGAAAGAAAAGAAAGAAAGAAAGAAAGAAAGAAAGAAAGAAAGAAAGAAAGAAAGAAAGAAAGAAAGAAAAGGAGTGCCTGGATGGTTCAGTGGGTTACATGTCTGCCTTCAGCTCAGGTCATGATCTCAGGGTCCTGGGATCGAGTTCTGAATTGGACTCCCTGCTCAGCCGTGAGTCTGCTTCTCTGTCTCTCCCTCTCCCTCTTTGATCTTTCTGGCTCTCACTTTCTCTCAAATGAAAGAAAGAAAGAAAGAAAGAAAGAAAGAAAGAAAGAAAGAAAGAAAGAAAGAAAGAAAGAAAGAAAGAAAGAAGAAAGAAAGAAAGAAAGAAAGAAAGAAAGAAAGAAAGAAAGAAAGGAGAAAGAGAAAGAAAGGAGAAAGAGAGAAAAAGAAAGAAAGGAGAAAGAGAGAAAGAAGAGAGAAAGAAAGAAAGGAAAATCAGAAAACCATGTGACTCTTAGTTTCAAGGTCATGAATTCAAGTCCCACGTTGGGTGTAGAGATTATTTAAATAAACACATACATAATACATAAATACATACACTTAAAAAAAGAAAGAAAGTAATGGAAGCAAGGAAGGAAACTAACATTCATTGATAATTATTATTAAATGCCAGGCATTATGTTAGATGTTCCACATATTCATATGTTATTCTTTTTAATCTTCATGATTACTGCAAGGCAAATATTATCAATCCCATTTTACAGATGATGAAATTGTTTAATTATCTCACAAGCGAGTAAGTAGCAGAGACAAAATTTAAACTAACTTCTTCTGACTCTCAGGACAGTGCTCTCTCTGGAAATGGCATACCCTATCAGATCTGCTCTTGGTTATAGGGATTCTGTGAAAAACAATCAAATGCTTCTTTTGAGTGCGCTAACTATGGGGAGAAATTTCCTATAGTTATTTGGAAGCAATGGATTGGTGGCTTGATTGGATGGCCTCCAGGCAAGACTTCCCAGCACAGCAATAACTCACTAAGGACTCCAGAGGCAGGTTATGGTTTTCAGCCCTGCAGGCTGGGAAATTCTATTCTTGCCCATGCACCCTGGAACAGTGTCTAGGGGACAATCTCACACCACTGAACTCAAAAGACTGCTATATAAAGAAGAAAGCCAATTTATATAACTATCAAAATTTTGGTCTTTCCATAGGGAGCCTATGGAAATATCTCTGTGAGAAGAACTATATATATATTTTTTCTGTTTAGACAGGAAGAGAGAGTGGGGGTGGGAAGCAGAGGGAGAGAGAAATAATCTTAAGCAGGTTCCACACCCAGCACAGAGCCTGACTCAGGGCTCCATCTCACTGCCCTGAGGTCATGACCTGAGCCAAAATCAAGAGTCAGACACTTGAACAACTGAGCCACCCAGGTGCCCCTCTTTATGAGAAATAACTTTTTTAAAGAGTTTATTTATTTATAAGAGACATAGAGAGAGGTAGAGACATAGGGGGAGGGAGACGCAGGCTCCTTGCGGGGAGCTTGATGCGGGCCTCGATCCCAGGATCCCGGGATCACGACCTAAGCCAAAGGCAGACACTCAACCACTGAGCCACCCAGGGGCCCCAGGAAATAATTTTTTATTTCAGCAGAGTGCTGGGCAAGAAATCAGAGTCAGGTGAGTTACATTGATTATCTTTCTTTCTGGAGCAATTGATCTACCATCTTGCTAACAGAAAGGAGGGTGTGGAAACAAATGTCGGGTACCCTTTACCCTGGTTTAGGAGTAAAGTTCTCACCCCACAACTCTCCAGGCTGACAATCCATCTGCCTTTTGCTTACATGATGTAATAGTTTTGTACCACGCAAGTGATATAAGTTTGGGCTAAAGAAAAACAGCACAAATGCCAGCTTATTGCTACAAGTTCTCATAGAAGGATCCTCTCCTCTACAACCCCTCAGACCAGGGCTATTTTCCTTGTTACTCTAGCCATGCGGGCAGGCAGTTGCTTCAGGGTTATCCTACCCTAGAGTCTAGCCTAGCCTAGATCTCAACTTTATTGGGGAGGGTCTCCCATTAGACTTCCTAGCTTGGGTGTCCCATAAGTCAAAACTATGAAAACTGCCCCTCAGTTCTTCCCTTTTCAGCAAATGCTCTCAGAGAAAAAGTAGCTTCATTTCTCAGCTACATCCAGGATTCCTACCTTCACCCAGATTTTGACTCAGTGATGTCTATTGTTAAGATGCTTTAAAGAATATATATATATATTTTTAAAGATTTTGTTTATTTATTCATGAGAGACAGAGAGAGAGAGAGAGAGAGAGAGGTAGAGACATAGGCAGAGGGAGAAGCAGGTTCCATTCAGGTAGCCTGACGAGGGACTCGATTCTGGGTCCCCAGGATCAGACCCTGGGCGGAAAGTGGTGCTAAGCCGCTGAGCCACCTGGGCTGCCCTAAAGAATATATTTTAAAACATATTTCATCCAGTATTTTTAGTTGTTTTTAGCAGGAGGTTCAGTTCAAATAACCTATCCTCATATTACTAATATTAACATATAATAAGTGCTCAAAAAATGGTCACTAATATTTCGTCCAGATGGAGTAGGGAGAGCTACTAAGATATGCTTGGTCAAGCCTGAGTGCTACACAACTGGGACTTGTTCAAGAGAGTCACTGAAAGTGTGCTCTGGCAACTGTCTGCATTCTCTGCCAGAAATGCAGATTCTGGACCCCATCCTGGGCCTACTGATTAGAATTGGAGGGATCAAATCAGATCTGCATTTTTATAAGCTCTGCAGGTAATTCTTATGTGCGCCCAAGTTGAGAACAATTGAACTAAGGCATAGTTCCAAATTAGATCTCATACATTCCTGGAAATGCCTGTTTTCTAAAGCCTTCCCGCCTGGAATATGCATTAGCCAAGCATTCATTTATAAGAAAGAGATTATTTCTCAGTACATCTTTTCATTTTCTTCATGTTTGTAATACATATTCATAACAGATTCTTAGTAGCATACTTAAATTACCATAAGGAGTGTATAAAACTTTAAAAATCCTAAGAATGCTTGACAGCATAACCTTCATAACAATCTAGGAACTGGAAATCCAATTATCAATTGAATGGGGAATTTAGACCACCAGCTATAATTTAAATCACAAACCTAGGATTTCTAATCAACATAAGCCCTTATACAGTTGCAACAAAATACGTAAAAACAAAAATAACCCAAAACAAAGATACTTTCTTGATAGATGAAAGCATTATAGAGTATATGGCTTAAATTTTTCTATAATAGCATTTTTCTGTTTATTTAATACCATGGCTATACCCTTAATTTCTTTATTTGAGGTCTTATCAAAAAATTTGTATTTGTATAACATCTGATTCCAACATAAGTTCAACTTTGGAAAGAACTACAAAAAATGGTAATTTATTATAGCCCAAAAATATTCTTATTAGCACATATTTTTTCTTAGCATTTATAAATTTCTATGGCTAGATATGTGATAAAATAGCATAGAAATACTAATGGTAGGCTCTAGGAAGCAGTATATGGGTGTTCGCAATAACATCCTGTCAACTTTTTTGTGTTTGAGAGTTTTCATGATTCAATTTTTGGGGTAAAAGTTATCAATAGCCACATATACAGCTAATGCCTTTATGTTGGTCAGTAACAATTCTATCACATGCCCTGCCACACCGCTCCCTGATCCTAGGGCATCCTTCTCCTTCCCGGACTGAGGTCTACACTTCCTTTGAGACTCAATTCAAAGATCAGGACTTTTCTGATACCCCCACCCCAGCCCATAGTCTGGTCATGACCTCCTTCTTTACTGCAGCTTACACACCCCACACTTGTAGCTCTTATCACATTGGGTTGAGATTGTTAGTTTACATGGCCTAGATCCCTATGTCACTGTAAGCTTGCAGAGAGCATGGACTGTGTCATTTCACCCCTATGTTCCCAGGGCCCAGGCCAGGTCTCCACTCAATTCTTTTGTCTACTTTTTTCTTTTATCTTCTTTTTACTGTGAACCAATTATCTACAGGTCATGCTGTTAAAACAATTTATTTGTTTATAACTAAGTGGGTTTTTATTTTCCTTTGCTTTAAAAAATTAATTTAGATTTGGAACAATCTGAATTTGGGTGTTTGCTCTTTATCTAGAGGTTGTTTCAAAGTTTAACTGTCAGTGGCAAAGCTTTGCCTACATTTTATCTTTCCATTCTAAGGACCGGAGTGTCATGAAAGATAACGTTTTATTTGTTTGGTTTGGTTTTGGTTTTTTTGAAGGGTAACTTTTTAAATTATTTTTTTCTTTCCTTCTTTGAACAGTAATTAGGCACAAAGGACATCTGAATGATCCCTTCAAATATTAAGCTTTATGCTCATAATTTAGTATGAAAAAGTGAGTTGCCCTGTCTAGAAAACAAAGTGGGCTCTCAGGTTTGTTCTATAAAGTTTTATGGTATATAAAAAAATTGATAGCAAAAAAAACCTTGAAATTTAAAATTTTCTTTATTTTTTCTATTTTCCTAAAGGCTTGTTAATGCAAAAACTTTCCTATATATTTGGCTTAACAATATAAAACTCCTGATTGTCTACCATTTTTGACTTACAGAAATGATAATTTCATATTGTTCAATCTTAAAGTTTCCTCAATCACATATCTTGATCTCTGAGAAATACTTTCCATTGTTTTGTTTGTTTTATCTGTCTTTTCTTGGACACTTGCTATTTGGTAAAGTATTCGTGGCTATCAAATGTATTTTTTGTTCTTAGTGGTAAAATGAACAAATTATTTCTGTTTCTCCTTTACATTTATAAAGTGATTTTTTTTAAATGTAAGCCATATGTGGTTGTGTAGATTAAATTCTAAGAGATTACTTTTGTTTTAAAGCCTTTCTTCCTTAAACAGTTCTCTTATTTTTCTTCCTTCTCTATGCTTGAATGAGGGACATCTGTTTCTGTTTTCAGCCTTCTTTTGTTACATGACAAAGTAGAATATCAAAGTTTTCCTCCTTCAACAAGAAAAGAAGGCTTTAATTTTGTTTTTTATTTCCTTTTATTTTTTTTCACTGGTTTAAGAATTATGAATATTATATGAAAAGGATGAATTGCTCCCTGAAAAAAATCTAAACAATAGAAAGTACAAAGTGAAAGCACCTCTCTCATCTGCCCCATTCCTTCTTCTAGGGATAACTGCTGATAATAGTTGGTGTGTATCCTTCTAGACCTTTTCCTATGCACATACATATATGTGCATGTGCAAACATACGTATGTGTACACTGTATCATAGAAATGTGATCATACTAAACCGATGATTATGCAACTTGATTTTTAACCCACTAATAAATCATAAATATACTTCCAGGTTACTACACACAGATCCATTTTCATTGACTACTACTGTACGAATGTGGCATAATTCATTCAATCACCCACACCATTGATGGAGATTTAAATAATTTCCAATATTTTGTTAGAACATAGAATGTTGCAATGAACATTGACATACATGACTCTATTCTTTCCGTAGCATGGATTCCAAGAGATGGACTTAACCAAGTTAATAGTCTATATATTTAAATCTCTCAAAGGTGCTGCCAAGTTGCTCTCCAAAAAGGACATTATACCAATTTTCACTGATTCCAACACTGTATGAAACCTCTTTTCCCCTGCTCTTGTTTTCAGTAGAAATTATGAGTCTTTAACATTTTTATTAATTTCATAGAGATAACCGGATATCTTTGTAATTTTTCTGTATTGCTTTCCTAGTCACTAGGGAAATTAGCATTTTTAAAGTTTATCATTTGTATTCTTTCCTTTATAAATTGTCTGTTTGTGTTCTATATGAGTCATCATTGCTGTATCACAAATTAGCACAAATGTAATGCCTTAAAACCCACACATTTATCATCTCCCAGTTTCTGTGAATCTGACCATGGCTTAACTGAATCCTTTACCTCAGTGTTTCTTACAAGGCTATGATTTCATTTGAAGGTTTATCTGAGGAAGGATCCACTTTCTAAGCTCATGTGGTTATTGGTGGAATTCAATTTCTTGGAGGCGGCTGAACTGAGAGCCTAGTTCCTGTTGGCTATTGGCTAGAAGCCATTCTCAACTCCTTGTCATGTGGGTCTCTCCAACATGGCAGCTTGACTCATCAAAAGGTGCAACATAAGAGGCAATAGAGGGAGTCAGCTAGGAAGATGGAAGTCAGTCTTATGTAACCTAATCACAGAAATGACATCTCATCACCATTGCTATATTTTACTGGTTAAGAGCAAGTCATAAATCTGCCTACACTCAAGTTCACACAAGGGGTATAAATATCAGAACATTACTGGGGGCCATTTTAGAGTCTTCCTGCCACATGCCCCTTGCCCATTTTCAATCGGGCTGTTTGTCTTTTGTCTTTTATTTATTGATTTTCCAGAGCTCTTTACTATACTGTAGACATAATTGTGTGTTGGTAAAGTATGTGTCTGTGCATGAGTGTGTGGAGATGATAGATAGATAGATGAGAGAAAGAGAGAGAGAGAATATCTTCTCCAAATGTTTAGGTATTTAATTTGTATGTACCAATAAATCTTATAAATCTTTTCTGTTATAGCATCTTTTATTTCTTTTTTAAGGTCATATTGTCTCTAATAGCTTTTAAAATTATCTTTTCTACTTTTTTCTATTATTAAGTAATCTCTACACCCAGTGTGGGGCTCAAACTCAAAACCCTGAGATCAAGAATTGCATCCCCTACCAATTGAGCCACTCAGGTGCCTTCATATCTTTTCTACTTTTTACTTTTCAAAACATATATTTAGATCTTTAAGTCAAATAGAATTGATTCTTTTCATGATATGCAAAGCAAACATTTGCTTGTGCCAAAAGAATGATCAATTTACCTAGCACCATTTACCAAATAGTCCATTTATTGATTTTTTAAGAATTAACTGCTTTTTAAAGCCGTGTGTATATATGCCTAATTTGTGTATTTATAGGAAGATATACTAATATTTTCTGAATTAAAACTTGTGTTTTGCTTTCTCAGATATTCTTTAAGGTTAGTACTAAGTGCTTTTAACCAATTGACTAGAGGTTTTTTGTTTTTTGTTTTTTGTTTTTTGTTTTGAAAGATAATAGGTCTGGGTTATCCTGTCTGATATTTACAACTGTGAACTTGGGATGAGTTACTTCTCGTTTTTTGCCTGTGTTTAGCACTGTGCTTGATCCACTTATTGCTCAATAAACAGCAAACCTGCTTAGTAGTGCTACCTGTTCCACTGCTTCTACTTGATTTCTCCCTTTCCTGCTCTTATGGACTTGAGGAATATCATACATATTTTACAGCAGTTGCTATTTTTTTACATGATGACAAAATGCCAAGTTTAAATATAAAACTTCAACCAAGCCAAGAAGTTAGAATAAGGTAAATAACAAGAATCTTGACCCTAAATGAAGTTCTTTTGCATGATTACCCAAACCCAAATCTCTGTAGGGATAGTTAATTTAATTACTAGATGAGAAGGTCTACCACTTTGCACAATTTGGAGAAACATACCACATACATTCTCTTCTCTGCAGAGGGGTATATTTGGAGTTGTACATCACAGCAGCCCTTGGAGTATAGGTCTGAGATAGAGTTCCATTTGTGAGAATTATAAAACTGCAATAATGTGTTTTCATAATTTTGTTCTAACAGATTACATTGTGCTTTGAACGTTATTGAACAAAGCCACATTCCTGGAGCAGCAATTATACCTGGCTGGTTAGTAATAGGGGCCCTGGGAGTGAGCGTGCTAAGTTTGGAACCCTCCTCTATCAAGTATTATCTATGCAATCTTGGGCAAGTTACTTGCCTTCCTATACACCCCAGTATACTTTTCTGTAAAATCAAGAAAATCTATTTATCTATCATCTATTTATCTGTCAATTTAAGGAGCTATCATATAACAAAGGAGAATACAGACACAGCACAATTCCTTGCCTTAAACGCCTACAATCCTTTGAGAAAATGCTCATGCAAAGATAATTATAAGACGGTATGATAATTGTTGAAAGAGAGGTTTCTACAAAGTTCAGTTAGAGCATAGAAAAGAGTGCCTAAGTCTAAATACCATCCACATGCCAATAACTTCAAGTTTCACATTTCTAACCTGGACCTCTCTCTTGCTCCAGGCATATATAAAAAACTACTTGAGGGATCCCTGGGTGGCGCAGCGGTTTAGCGCCTGCCTTTGGCCCAGGGCGTGATCCTGGACACCCGGGATCGAATCCCACGTCAGGCTCCTGGTGCATGGAGCCTGCTTCTCCCTCTGCCTATGTCTCTGCCTCTCTCTCTCTCTCTCTCTCTCTCTCTATGACTCATAAATAAATAAAAATTAAAAAAAAAACTACTTGATATTTCCTTTCTGATGCCTCACAGGCATAAATCTAACACAGTAAACAGAACTATTGATTTTTTACCCCCAACCTGTTCCTTCCCCTGACTTCCTTGTCTTAGTAAATGGCACCACCAACCATCCAAGCCAAAAACTTGGAGCAAGCTCTGAGACAGGAGTCAAGGAATCAAGAAATCAAGAAGGGCTGGATCTAAGAAATATTTAATAGATTCTCATCTCCAGGTTAATCAGTTAACAAATATTCTTGATCTCACTTTTAGGATATCTTTCCATCTGTCTGCTCTGCTCCTTCTCCATGGCTACCACTCTCAGCCAAGCCTCCTCCTTCTCTCACAGAACTGCTGGCGCGGCTCTTCTTGCTCCTGTGCTTATGCTTCTACGGTCTACTCTCCACACAGGAGCCTCAGCTTGGTCCACAATTGCCCTCAGCTCTGCTGTCCCACTACTTTGGCATCTTTTTATTTCCTGGAATGGGCCAAGTCCCAGAATCTTTTCTCCCGAGGTTCCTCTAACTGGACTGCTCTTCCATAGCTCATCCATATGACCGGCTCATTCTCATCCTACAGATCTGCCCTTGAAGCTTTTTCAGGCCACCCTACCTAAAGTTGCTGTTTCTGCATCAAAACACTGTATATCATGTCAACCTATTCATTTCCTTCAGAGAATTTATCACAATGTGAACTTGGTTATATGTTTGCTTGCTTATTCACGTTCTTCCCCCTTTCCTCTCAATTAGAAGAAAACACCATGAAAACTTGGGCTTTTTTTTTTTTTTAGGTTTTATTATTTTTTAAAGGTTTTGCTCTTTAAAAGTAATTTCTACACCCAATGTGGGCCTTGAACTCACAACTCTGAGATCAAGAGTTACACGCTCCACAGACTGACCCAGCCAGGCACCCCTGCATTTTTAATGTCTTGTTCACACCACCTAGAATAGTGCCTAACACATAGTAGGTGTTTTTTTAAAAGATTTTATTTATTTATTCATGAGAGACAGAGAGAGGCAGAGACACAGGCAGAAGGAGAAGCAGGCTCCATGCAGGGAGCCTGACGTGGGACTCGATCCCGGGACTCCAGGATCACGCCCCGGGCCTAAGGTGGCGTTAAACTGCTGAGCCACCAGGGCTGCCCCATAGTAGGTGTTAAATAAATATTTATTGAGTGAATAAAAGAGAAACTGCCCAGGAGTGTCATTGAGGTCTCCACGGAGAAGGTAGCTTCTGGTCAGGACATGAAGGTCAGGGCATGCTAGATGGCTAGGTTGGGAACAGAGAATGCTGTTGAATGAACTCTTGGGTATTAATTCTCTATTGATACCACAGCAAATTACTGCAATCTAAAATGACACCTCAAAGTTAGAAGTTCAACCTGGGTCTCATCAGGCTAAAATAAAGGTTGTGTTTCTTCTTGGAGGTTCCGGGGAAGAATCTGTTCTCAAGATCACTCATGTTATTAGCTGGAAATTAGCCCTTTATGGTTATGAGACGAAATCTCCATTTCCTTGCTGCTGTTATCTGAGGGACACCCTTAGCTCCCTGAGGCTTGGATGCCAAATCTCAGAGCCAGTAACAGCATGTAAAAAACTTCTCTTACTTGGTATTTCTCTGATTTCCCCTTTGGCCATATCTCTCTTCTTTCTCTTTCAATCTATATCCCTCTGACTCTAGCTGGAGATGATAAGATTGGACCCACATGGACACTCCAGGACAAACTCCCTATCATGAGGTTTATAGCCTTAATTGCTCTCCCATGTAGTGTGGCACTCAGAGGTTCCACTTTCCAGAATTGGCAGGGGGAGCACTCTACCTCCATATTTTGTGATCAATTTTTTAAAAAGATTTTATTTATTTATTCATGAGAGACACAGGGAGGGAGAGAGAGAGAGAGACAGAGACAGAGACACAAGCAGAGGGAGAAGCAGGCTCCATGCAGGGAGCCTGACGTGGGACTCGATCCTGGATCTCCAGGATCACACCCTGGACTGAAGGCAGCGCTAAACCGCTGAGCCACCCGGGCTGCGCTGTGATCAAATTTTTTTGCTAGCTTACTCAGCAGGCTGTGTGAGATAATCTTACTAGAACAGAATGGGGTAAGACTAGTAATCAAGTGGCTATTCCAGCTCAATGATGATGAAGAACTAAAAAAAATAAGAAGAACTGAACCTAAGGAATATTTAATAGATTTTTATCTCTGGGCTTTGGTAACTGATTAGATGCAGGGATTGTGGCCTCACAACCCTTTTGAGAAGGACTCAAAACTGGCTCTCCAGTTGTGCCATTTTTTGGGCTGGGTTAGAAGAGCAGGCTTAAGGGGACAATAATAGATTTCCTGAGGCATTGAAGATACTCCTGCATTTTTCTGATGAGTCATTTAGGTTAGCAAATTACTCAAATGACTATATTGGTAATTTTCGACTTAGTATCATTTATTGAGATTCTTGACATATTAGAAGAAATTATTTTATTTTAAAATTTTACTTATTTATTCATGAGAGACCCAGAGAAAGAGAGGCAGAGACATAGGCAGAGGAAGAAGGAGACTCCCTACTGGAAGCCCCATGTGGGACTTGAACCCAGGACCCTGGGATCACGCCCTGAGCCGAAGGCAGATGCTCAACTGCCAAACCACCCAGGTGCCCCAAGAAGAAATTATTTTAAAACACAATTAACAGTATTTACTCACTCCTTTCCAAACTTAAACATTTCATGTGCTAACAGCCTCAAGTTTTTTTCTTTGCAAAGTCTGCAAAACAATTTTTTTCTAGATATCTGTAAATGGTGTTGTAGAATTCTTTATTTCTGTCCTCTGTTTAAGAGGACAAATGATTGCAATAGCATAGAAATAACTGAAGGGCACCATAGGTGATACCAGGGGAAAAGGCACAGTACTTCCTAGGCTTCATCTTTGTCCTGGTCTTTGAGGGTCATGACAGATTTGCATTACACAATAGCTGATTTATCAGAATATACTTAAAGCTGGTCACTGTATTTCAAGGAAAAGCAAGACAAATCTAGGAAAAGATTGGAAGCTAGATATGGAAGTGACACTTACCCAGAAAGTTAGGATGTAGATTCTAACACAGGTTTATGTGTTTGTTTTTAAGAATAGCTACATTTTACTGACTATTTACTCTTAACAAACATCTCCCTTAATCTTTATAATAAACCAGAGAAGTAGCAACTTTATTAATCCTATGTTCCAGAAGAGGAAATAAATCTAAGGTAAGTTATATAAGTTGTTCTAAATCCCATAGCTAATAAGTAGTAGAGAGACTTCAAACCCTGGACTGCCTGATGTTAAACTTCATGCTCTTTACATGGAGCCCCAAAGCCTCAGTCTGAAACTCATGGAAAAAAGACACCTTCCAAACTAGTATTTCAATTGACCTCCCCTTGGGAACTCTTCCTTGATCTATCTGATGACACATTTTTCTTCTACTTCTACATAGCTCCACATATACATATTTGGGGGGGGCACTTATCTGCAGCTGTAATTTATTTGTGTCACTAATGTGTCTCCCACTGGACAATAAGTTCCATAGATTAGGTACCTCATGGGTTCTGGTTTACCCTTGAATGCCTAGTTCTTAGCTTAGGGCTTAATATATAGTAGGTGCTTAACAATCATTTGTTCAGTAAATGTATGCATGCTGAATGATGAGTGCCAGTCATTTAACTTTTTTGAACCATCAGTCTGTCATCTGCAAAATGAAGAAATCAGGGCAGATTAATTCTTTCATCCATTCAGAAACATTATTAAGGGCCTACAAAATGACCTGTAGTTCCCTTCAGAAAGGCAAAATACAGCAAAAAAAAATGTATCTAGAAGTGTTATATATGTTTATATCTGTCTATATCATCTATTCCTTTCTACCTATAACATTTCTTTTTGACCTGTAATTGTTAGTTACTACTGGGTCATTAATGAAGCCCTTTAATGTTGAATAAGTTATTAAATATTCCGGAATATTTGAATCCTAATATATTCTCCTCTAAATAGCATTATCATAGTTGATTATTTAGAAATGTGTCTTTTTTTTAAAGATTTTATTTATTTATTTATTTATTTAAGAGAAAGAGAAAAAGCAAGCAGGGGGAGGTGTAGAGAGAGAATCTCAAGCAGACTCCTCCTGGTCAGTATGGAGACCCACATGGAGCTCGATCCCACAACCCCAGTGACCCCTATTAGACCGGAAACCAAGACTCAGACACTCAAATGGCTAAGTCACTAGGAATCCTCAAATGTACATTTTTATATTTGAGGAAATTTTATAGATTTAAGAATGCAGTTGGGTTAGCTTTATATCTTTTTTTTTATCACAGAGTCTTTTTATGTTTTCTTTGTAATTGAGGCTGATAACACGAAGTGTTGAGTATAAGAGATACAGTGTTTATATTTGTTGCATCTCATTTATTTCTTTCTTATTCTACAGTTCTGTAATTGGAGCTACCAAGCGTTGTTACATTTTATTTTCTACAGGCTACTGCTTGCTTTTTTTTTTTTTTTTTTTAGCTTATTCTATCTTAGTGCAAATGTGTTTTGCTTCCTCAGCTAGAAAAATTGTAAAGAAAAGATTTTTTTCTCGCTCTATATAAAGGAAGTTTTGCTGTTGTTGCCTTTTCATTTATTAAGGGTACTTTATACATCTAATATTTTAACATATTAACAGGTATAATATATAATTATAATTATATAATTATAATATAATATAAATATGTATAATATATTAACAGATAATAGTATTTCAAAAAATCTTCCAGTGTGTTTACTATATTTACAATTTACTTATATTAGGATTGATACTTGAGTGATATTCTATAATGTAGATAAATTGTCTGGATATATCTATCCAGACAATTTGTCTAGACAATTGGATAAGAATATGCATTTTAAGGTAATTTACTTTTTCAATAAAATTCAAGAAGAAAAGTCTTTTAAGACTTTAAATGATCTCTAAAAAACAGCAATGTTTTCACCTGTTATTCCTCATGTATTGAAAAATGCCATCATGAATAATTCTTCCAGAATTTTTTAATGATTATTCAGTAACTAAAAACTATTAAGTACTTGAGTACTTATTTTCTATAAGATTACATGCTTAGTATTGATGAAGATGGACAAATTAGGTGACCTTTTCTTATAAGTATTTTAAGATAAATTATAAAGTCTTACAAGTATTTTAAACAAATGGAAAAGAAGCAGAGCAGAGCATGATTTTGACAGATTGACCTCTGCAGCCCACTCACCATACTTTCATAGCATCTCTTTCTTTTATTATAAATGACTAGTGTCAGTGATGTTCTGAATAGCTTAGAGTACATCCCTGAGAGCAGCACCCTCTCCCACCTGTCTGTGATACTAACCTTTACCTGTAACTAGTTGCTATAGAGGAAATCCATTCTCTACCATTTGCTAGTACCATTTAAGAATATATAAAACTAGCAAAAAAAAAAAAAAAAAAAAAAGAAAAAGAAGTCATTTGAGGAAAGGGTAAGAAGTGTTGTTGATTTTTTTTTTCTGATAATAAAAATAATGCACGTAAATACCCAAATAGATGGAGATTTATACTGTGCTCAAGAATTAGGGCAGCCTGGGTGGGCAGGATCCTGGAGACCTGGGATCGAGTCCCACTTCGGGCTCCCTGCATGGGGCCTGCTTCTCCCTCTGTCTGTATCTCTGCCTCTCTCTCTCTCTCTCTCTCCCTCATGAATAAATAAATAAAACCTTAAAAAAAGGAATTAGAACACTAAGTATTGTTAAGATGACAATTCTTCCTAGACTGATCTGATAGATTCAATGCAATTTTTAACAAAAACTCAGCAGGTGTTTGCTTGTTTTTGTTTTGTTTTGTTTTGTGTGTGAGTTTTTGTAGAAATTGAAACTGATTCTAAAACTTATGTTGAAAATGCAAAGAACTTAGAATACCAACAAAATTTTGAAGAAAGAAGAAACATGTTGGAGGACTTTTGCACCTTATTTCAGAACATGCCTTAAAGCTATAGTAACTAAAACAATATGGTCTGGGCATAAGAAGAGACATGGAAGATCAAGGAAATAAGTAGAAAACCCAGACATAGATATAAGGGTCATTTCTTTTTTTTTTTTTTTTTTGACAAGGTGCCAAGATAAATCAGTGGGAAAGGAATTTGTTTTGTTTTGTTTTGTTTTCAAATACGGGTGCTAGTATAATTGGACATCTTTAAACTCTTTTTTTAAAAAGATTTTATTTGTTTATTCATGAAAGACAGAGAGAAAGAGAGAGAGAGAGAGAGGCAGAGACACAGGCAGAGGGAGAAGCAGGCTCCATGCAGGGAGCCCGACGTGGGACTCGATCCAGGGTCTCCAGGATCACGCCCTGGGTTGAAGGCTGCGGTAAACTGCTGAGCCACCCGGGCTGCCCTAATTGGACATCTTTATACAAACAAAACAAAACCTTTGCTCTTGCTTCACATATACACGAAACTTAATTCAAAATAGAATTATTTGTAATATATAATATACCTAAGTGTAAGAGCTAAAACTTTGGAACTTTTAGAAAACATGAGAAAAATCTTTATGATCTTGGGTAAGCCAAGGTTTCTTAGATATGACACAAAAAGTACAAATAATAATAATATTTAATTGATAAATTTAACTTTATCAAAATTAAATATGCTTGTTCTTCTAACAACTCCATTTAAAAATTGAAAAATAAGCCTTAGACTGAAAGAAAATGTTTGCAAGACATGTATTTCATAAAGGAGTTGTATCCAGAAAAATTTTAAAAAGTCTTACAACTCAACAATAAAGAAAAGCAACCCAATAAAAGACATGGGTAGGTTTGTTTAGTCACTTCATTCAAAAAGATATACAGATGACAATAAGCACATGAAAAGATGCCCCACATCACTAGTCATTAGGTAAGTGTAAATGAAAATCACAATGAGATTTCATTACACACTCAGTAGAGTGGCTACAATCTCAGATCGATAATGCTAAGTGATGGCAAGGATTTGAAGAAACTGAAAGCCTCACACATTATTAGAGCCACTTAGGAGGAATTTAGCAGTTTCTTTCAGAGTTACCACATAGGGGGGCCTGGGTGGCTCAGTCACTTGTCCAACTCTTGATTTCAGCTTAGGTTGTGATCTTGGGGTGGTGAGATTGAGCCCTAGTCCAGCTCCATGCTAACCACGGAGTCTGCCTGGGATTATCTTCCCTCTGCCTCTTCTGCTTGGGTGTTCTCTCTCTCTCCTTTTCTCTATCTACCTATCTTCTCAAATAAATAAATAAATAAATAAATAAATAAATCTTTAAAAAAGAAAAAGTTATCATATAAACCAGAAAGTCCACTTCTCTGTAACTACCCCAAAGAAATTAAAACATATGTTCCGACCAAGCTCTTTTCATTATTCATAAAAGCTGCAAACTGAGGATAACCCAAATGTCCATCAATCTGTAAATGCATAAACAAACGATGGTATATCCACACGATGAATAAATTTAAAACTCAGCAATAAAAAGGAATCAACTAATTATACGTCTAATAACAGAGGTGAATCTCACAAATACCATGCTCAATGAAAGAAGTCATATACTTTTAAATGACTACATATTGTATGATACTATTTTTATGAAAATTTGGAAAGGGAAAAGCTTCAAAATGTAGATCAGTGGTTTCCTGGGGTTGAGAGTGAGAGAAGTTGAGTAAATGGACACAGTGTAACTTTCCAGAGAAAGAAATTTGTTACAAAACTTGAATGAAATAATGTTTGCAAAATTGTATACATTTATTAAAACCCATTCAATTATATACTTAACACAGGTAAATTTTATGGCATGTAAATTATACCTCCATAAAGCTGTTAAAATCTAAAGGACAAACACAGTTAAAGGAGTAACTGTGAGAAAACATTTATAATATATAATCGACAAAGGGTTAATGACCACAAAATATAAGAACTCCTTTAAAACAATAACAAATAGAATAACGAGGATATTTAGAACTCAGATCTACAGGGGAAAAATCACTCTCATACTACTGTGCACATGTTACTGCATCGCCTTCCAGGCTTGTTTTAGTGCATATTTTGACATAGCTGAAATTGTGATTTTGTGATTCAGATCTATTTGTGGAAGACTGAAGATTTTTTCAAATTATTTGATGAGGGATTCCATGCAATCAAATAATTATAACACCAAAGGAGAATAGTTCTGGCTAATAATAATGGTTAAGAGTGTACATTTAGTCAGTATGAAATGCAGTGAGCAACAAACATGTATTTCTTCTCACCAGCCCCTCTTTCTTTGTGCCTATAATTCTTACCCTAAGAAGTGCTATTAGGCTTCTATTTTTCAGGTCTTTTCATCAATAAATACAGGGGTGGGAAGTCAAAAGATATTGAGTCTCTACTTTGTTCTAGGAATTATCCTGTTGGCTAATGGCTGTGGGTTCAGCAGTGACCAAGAAATGAGAGCTTTTCAAAGTCTTTATCTGGAGGGGAAGCCAGGCATTATACAAATCATGATAAGTAATTAAATTATTACAAACTCTGAGACTAAATCTGAGCCCTGTGTTCAATGCCCAAAGTACAAGCCTATCTTTGGTCTTCTACCTCTATGCATTATCATCTTTATAAGGCTCTGTGTTTTCTTATTCTTTGTTCACCCCTCCCCCACTGCCCCTCTCTGGCCTCTGGAGCAGCTCTAATATCAACAAACTGGCCAACATTCCCAGACTCATTTACCTCAAGCTGGATATTTACTGTTGTAGTTCATTGAAGCTCAGGCCTAACTTTCTTCCCTTTTCTATAGTCTCTCTCCAGGTGAGCTCATCCATGCCCATGATCATGGTCTGGGTGCTGACAGCTCCCAGATTGCAATCTTCAGCCCAGCCTGTGTCCTTAAGCTCCAGACCTGTATCTATAATTGCAGACTTGACATTCCCACATCATGTTTTTTTAAATTTATTTTTAAAAAGATTTTATTTATTTATTCATGAAAGACACACAGAGAGGGGAGAGGGAGAGGGAGAAGCAGGCTCCATGCAGGGAGCCCGATGTGGGACTCCATCCCGGGACTCCAGGATCAGGCCCTGGGCCAAAGGCAGACACTCAACCACTAAGCCAACCAGGCATCCCTCCCACATCACATTTTAAAGGTATTTCAAATTCAACATGTCCCAAAATTTGAATTTGTGAGTTCTGACTGTCCCATCTGAAAAAATAAAAGTAAAGGAGAAGGGAGGGAGGGAAGGAAAAAAGGAAAAAAGGAAGGAAGGAAGGAAGGAAGGAAGGAAGGAAGGAAGGAAGGAAGAAAGAAAGAAAGAAAGAAAGAAAGAAGAAAGAAGGAAGGAAGGAAGGAAGGAAGGAAGGAAGGAAGGAAGGAAGGAAGGAAGAAAGAAAGAAAGAAAGAAAGAAAAAGAGTGGCACCATAAATTATGCAGCTATGTAAGCTAGAAATTGAAGTCATTATTGTTCATTGTCTTCTCCCTCCCCCTAACCCTGTCTGAGATCTGAATAAATTAAAGAGTAGGTTAAGAGTCATGAAGATATTGATCAGTTTTACTACTGATGAAGTCCAGGTTGAAGAAAGTTACTTAGGTACATGGCAAAAATGAGTTTCCTAACTCTGAATCCCAGCTTTAGGAAGATTTACTTACCCTGTCCCAGGTGGTACCAGACCACTGCATCCCTCTCCTCAGAAGGACAATCTCTTTATCAAAAAACTTGACCCCATGCAAACCAAGAACACATGCTCCCTGCAGACAAGCCAGTCCTAAAGAAGGGCTGAACCTTGCAAACACACCCTCCCAAACTCATCAGTCATGTGGTAGGAGTATGAGTTGAGGCAAGAAGCCAGGAAATTTTAAGGAAAATTCCTCTTCATGAAAACCAGAAGAGTATGGAAGCATTCCCTTCCTAATACAATGCAATACCAAAGCTTATTGATTTCATGTCCAAAATATCTGACACTCCTTTCTCTCCATTTCTATTACCAGCTCTCTGCCCCAAGCTAACATTATCTCTTACCTAGACCTCTGCAATAGTCTTCTCACCATTTTAAGTATTGATTGGAAACATCCATTCTCACCTATTTTCTATCTGTTCTCCACACATTATTCATGCTGATATTTTCACAATGCAAATTGGATCATAATTTTTCTTCCCATTTCTCCTACTTTCCCTCTTACCCTTAGCTCTGAGCACTAAAAACCCAAATCCTTTGGGATTTTTGGTGCACAGCCCTGAGCACCTTGCAAAGTCTGGCCCCATCTTCTGTTTCAGGTCATTTTTCTGGCTGTCCATTGCTTTTTGCTCTCCAGTTGTGCTGGACTTCTTTCTGTTTTTAAATGCATCTAAATCCCTCCAGCCCAAGGGCCTATGGTATGCCGTCCTCCAAAAGACAACTCACTTTCTTCTTCTAGCTCACCGTTAACTCCTCCTCAACCATCACATCTGGATCAATCATCACTTCCTTGGGTTTGCTTTCCTGTCCCGTCAAGTCCTTTCAAAGCATCATGTACTTCTATCTCATAGCCCTTTTCATAGTTCCAGTTTTATATTTACATGTATGATTATTTGGTAATTTCTGTCTCTCTCATAAGGCTCTGAGCTCTGAGGAAGGTACTATGTCTTTTTCGTCACTAATGTATATCCTGGGTTCCAGACCTAGTATCTGGTCCATCGTATGTTCTTGCTGAGTGTCCGTAATATTGGAACACCAGAGTCAGAGGGGAATTAGACATATAATGAGCAGTTGTGAGGTTTCAGGGAGGAGATGACCTTTAGATGAGACATGGAGGATGATTAAAAGCAGTTGGGTGAAGAGAAGGACAGCAAAGCATTCCAGGCAGAGGGAAAAAGTGGGAAAGAAAACCTATGAGGAAAGCAATAGCTTGGTTAGTATGTCCTGAGAAATGGAAATTGTAGAATGACAGGGGCTTGGTAAAGAGTTTGGAATTAATCCTCAGGTTAATGAGAAGAATTTGAAGTATTTAAGCAAGGTAATGACAGATATATTTGCATTTTCTGGCTGCTGTGTAGAGACTGGATTGGGTAGGGATGAAGGAGGCTAAATGTGAGGAGATAATCTGAAGGTCTAGGTAGACTATGGTGGTTGTAATGAACATAATAAAATAGACTTGAGGGGATCCTTGGGTGGCTCAGCAGTTTAGCGCCTGCCTTTGGCCCAGGGCGTGATCCTGGAGTCCCGGGATCGAGTCCCACCTCGGGCTCCCTGTATGGAACCTGCTTCTCCTTCTGCCTGTGTCTCTGCATCTCTCTCTCTTTCTGTATCTCTCATGAATAAATAAATAAAATCTTAAAAAAAAAAGAAAATAGACTTGAGACACCCACATTGAGGATGGTAGAAGGAATAGACCTGATTACTAATTAAATGTGTTGACTGAAGGAGAGGATAGAATCAGGAATGACTGCCAGGTGTTTAACTTTGACAGTACTTGAGTAGATAGTGGTGTACTTACAGAGAGAGGGAATGCTGGAAGGGACTTTGGAAAAGACATAAGTTAGTTCTGAGCATTTTATTTTGAGGTGTTCTTAAGACAACCAGGTGAAGATATTCACTAAATAACTGGAAATATGAGTCAGTTAAAAATAGGAGGAACTTATAAGTGAGATTTGACATGGATATATAATTTGGGAGTTATCATTTGGATGGCAATTGAAATCCCTAGGGTATCATTGGTAATGGATGAGATGCCTAAGGGGAGTATACAGAGTGAGAAAAGCATCTCAATCTTAAGGAATTCCAAAATGTAATGATAAGGAGAAAGATGCCACAAAGGAGACTGAGACAGACCCACCAGAGAGATTGCGGAAAAACCAGGAGAATGAGGTGCTGCAGAAGACACGGGAACACATGGTTTTTAGGAGTATCCTCTTATATTGATGGTCCAATATCTGCCATCTACATATGTTTCTATGAAGAGATGATCTAAAACATTGTTTATTTATTGAGGCTTTTATATTCCATCTCCCTGAAATGTCCTCCCTCCCCTCCCTGCTTTGGAAAGATAAAAAAAAAAAAGTTTCAATGTATTACTGTTTCTTAGGACACTTTTCACATTTTACTATAGTCTGTTGCTTCCATGACTATCTTTCCAATTGATCACGACCAGCACAATATCTGCTACATAGTGGGAGTTTGACAAGTGTTGAATGAATGAGTGAATTAATTGATATAAATAATAAGAAGAATATCTATCATTTATTCAATATTTCCTGTTCCTGGGCATCTATGCTAGTGCTTGATTTATAATTACTCTTTTAAGTTTTATAAAAATTCTATGATGGGGCATGATTATTCCCATCTTATAGATGAAGAAACTGAGGCTAAGAGAGAAAAGTAAGTTCTCCAGAGTTATATAGTAAGTTGCACAGCTGCAATTCACAAATAAATCTGATTCCAAAGTCCATGCTTTTAACCACCTCTCCCAAGAGAAGTAAACATTCAAATTTTCCAGACATCTGTGGAAGAGACATTTTTGAACTGGCAGCTTTCCCAATTCATCTCAAATCATTGCATATAAGAAACAGCCTGCTCTCACTTTAAGAATGCTTTATTCTGGGTCTGAATGAGCCTCCACTGAGTTGCCCACCATACCTGCCAAACAATAGGTTCTTCCTTCATTCTCTCCCCTGAGCCTGCCTGCCTGAACAAATCTTGGCTTCCCAGGCTGGGAGGTCTGTCTTGGGATCAATACCCTAATTTCATTTTTTCCCCTTTCCTAGCAGTTCTTAACCTGCTTTATTCATAGGATTACCTATGAATTCTTTGCTTGAAATGCCCAGAGTGATATCTTACAGATCAATTCCTAGTGTTGAGCTATAGTTAACACACTAGAATGAAAGCCTCATGAGGGCAGGGACCTTGCTGGTCTTGTTTATAGAATTATGCCCAGAATCAGGAACAGGGTGATTCCCAACATCCAGTAGCACCTGATGGGTAATAGTTGACTGAATCAGTCTGATGGTGATGCAGTCTGATGGCTATCACAGTAACATGCTGTGCTCTGGCACATCACAGAGAATAAAATAATAAATACATGGGTGCCAAGAAGCTATCACATGAGTAAAACCATTTTCATGAAGGTTGCCTAAAAGCTCTGTATGCCAATCCTTCTAGACACAGATCAATAAATAAGTGAGGACAGAGCAAGTTGTCTTTGGGAAAAGAGGAAATTCTTCACAAGTCACCGTAAATACTTCACAAAGTAATCTGTCCTAAGAATGATTTAGAGTTGTTTATGTAAGTATTCTCTAATTATTTATCTAAATAAAAATACTGAGAACATACTTATAACAATGAACTTCTAAGAATTCCCTATCTCAATAGTTAAGTTTCTAAAAAGCTGAAGGAAATTATGAATCCAGCACCAGTCTTGTCTTCTTCATTTGGTGTGGCAATGTGTGCAGAGGGATGATCAAATTACATTAAACTCATCTCCTATTTTCTGTTACCATTCCAGTAATTTCTTCTGCCAAGTATATTTGCAGGCAAAATATCAATAATTTACAAGATGTGACTTTTACACTTAATTATGAACAGTGATCATCCTGGAATCTACTCAACATTCCTTATCATGGATGGTTACACGGAGAAATCTGTGGGTTGACCTGATTTAGAGAAATAAATATCTGGCACATGATGACTTTTCCTATAAAAAAAGTTCATTGATACCCATTGGGATAGAGAGATTAACTTGATCTCTTTAGGGATATTGTAGGCAAAGTCCTCTTTTTCCATTTTGCTCCTTTGGAAAATTTCATTGTCACAAGAAAGCTTCCCTGAGGGGTAATTACAAGACCATTTTGTTTTCCTGTACAATTTTTTTAAATGTTGCTTTTTGGTCTTAGTGCTTCTTTGCAACATTTTTTTCTTATTAGTCAGGTTGGCCACCACTGTTCTTTTCCAAAGCCTACTGCCAAATTCATCAATTTCTATTCCCAACCCTTAGGGATTCATTTTTCCCCTTTTCACTAAAAGAAGCATCCCTTATGCATCTGTGCATATTTTTAATTTTAAGCTTTTTTTATCACAGCAGAAGAGGAAGTAACATGCATATATCTTTTTATACCTTTTTTTCTTTTATTACTGTTTAGCTTTCTCTTCTTGATGCCTCCCAAACAAAGCACTGACAGCCAGCTAGGTGGCCACTGTACACTGGATTCTATCCCTGAATCATAATCTCATATAAGATTTCTTGCTTTACTCAAAACAGATTTATAAACGTAGAAAGAAACTTTTACTTTCCTATTTTCTCTCAAAGCAATGTAAAAGGATTCCTAACTCAATGTTCAATATGTATAAATACACATTGAATAAAAACACACTTGCATGTATTTGACTATTATGCATCTAATGTTTCTTTTTTAAGAAGATAAAGAACTAATTTAATGTGTCGCTTTCCTTTTAGGCAGTAGAGCCACATTATATTATATGTAAAGATTTCATAGTAACTTGTTATCCATAGTGAATTAAATCTTGGGTTAGCATTCATCTTTTTTTTTTAAGATTTTATTTATTCATGACAGACACAGAGAGAAAGAAGCAGAGACATAGGCAGAGGGAGAACCAGGCTCCCTGTGGGGAGCCTGGTGTGGGACTCGATCCCAGGACCCCAGGATCATGCCCTGAGCTGAAGGCAGATGCTCAACCACTAAGCCACCCAGGCATCCCTAGCATTCATCTTTAATGGAAGGTCATTGTGAAGGTTTATTGCATTTCAAGTGAAGAAAATACCTAAAGCCTTTACTAGATAGCTGTGTACATTTCCTTCAACCCTTAGATCTCTAGTTATAGATCCGAGGAATTCAATATTGGCCACATACTTCTCCCAGCTCACAATACTCACCCTAGAAAGAAGGAACATGATTGGGTCCAGTTTGAACATGGGGACATGCAATGGAGCCACTCTGATTATTGATGGTCAAATGATCTGTAGCTGGTATGAGTCCCATGGTGACCTACACTTGGGTAGTGTCTGGTCCCCTGCAGTCTACAAGGGACTGGAGTAGAGACTAGGGAGCAACTTGCTCATTTAGGCATGGAAGCCTGAATGCAGGGACCATATGTATTTAAGTATGGTATCTTAAGTGCTATTAGACACCTCATACCTGAGTCAAAAGGCTCAGTATATGTTTACTGCATGAGTTAATTAATTAATAAAATAACGCATGAATGAAAAATGTCTTGATATCCCTGGCAAAATGGTGGATCAGCTGCCATAGAAATCTGAGTGCTCAAAAGATCGAAGAAGTTTCTAAAAGATGTGCTCAGAGAAGTGAGAGAACTGTTCCTTCACTTGTACTGCTGACTTGTGCTAGAGAAAATTACATAATGATACAGAAGTGGTGTCACTACAGATTCTTGTTCTCTAATATCAATGGAAAACTCAGGGCTGTCCAAATGCTAAGGTCTGGGCTCGCCCGCTCTCCACAGCAGCTGTTTCAGCCTTGCTCCACTATCCTTAAGCTTTCTGCCTCCCTTCATCAGGTCACTTAGTACTGAAAGGCCTGCTGCCAATTTTACAGAGAAATTGGACAACATCTAGCAAAGAAATAATCTCATCTGCCTGACACTTCATGTAGAAACGTGTCAAATGGGAGTGTTATCTCTCCCTGTCCAAGTCTAATCTTAATACCCTTCTATTCCATTCCTTCAAGGAACTCACTCCTTCCATTATCTCTGTCTCAGAAAATTTTTAGAGTTTTATTGAAGCTCTTTATTGGAGCTCTTTTATTGAAGCAATAAACTGTACATATTTAAAATGTACGATTTGGTAAACCTTGACATAGAGCTACACCTCTGAAGCCATGGTTACAATCAATATAATGAACATATCCATCACCTCCAAATATATCCTTGTGTCCTTCTATAATCCCTTATTCCCATTCTTGTCTCTTTTTCCTCTGCTGTGACAGGCAACCACAGATCTACTTTCTGTCCCTGTAGATTAGTTCACATTTTCTAGAGTTTTATAAAAAGGATCATACATTAAGTATTCTTTTTGGGGACTGGCTTTATGCATTACGTACTGATGGATATTTGGGTTGTTTCTGGTTTTGGGCTATTACAAATAAAGCTAGTATGAACATTCTTGTACAAGTCTTTGTGTGGATGTATATTCCTTCTATCTTGGGTAAATACCTATAGTCAAAAGGATGAATCATACTCACTAGATGGTATGTATGTTTCATTTCCTTTTTCTTTTTAAATATTTATTTATTTGTTTGAGAGAAAGAGAGAGAGCACAAGTAGGGGGAGGGAGAAAGGGAGAGAATCCTCAAGCTGCTGACTCCCCATTCAACGCGGAGCCCTACGATGCAGGGCTCTATCTGATGATGCATGAGATCATGACCTGAGCTGAAACCAAGAGTCAGATGCTTAACTGACTGAGCCACCTAGACACCCCATATGTTTCATTTCTTAAAGAAACCACCAAGTTTTTTCCAAGGTTGCTGTACTATTTTACATTTCCACAAGCAGTACAGTGGAATTCTAGTTGCTATACATTCTGAACAACCCTTGACATGGTCAGTCTTACTAATTTTAGCCATCTCATAGGAGTATAGTGATATCTCATTTTTGGTTTTAATTTGCATTTCCTTAATGATTAATGAACATTTTTCCTTTGCTGCTTTGGCATCAGTATATCTTTTTTGGTGAAGTAATTGTTAACTCTTTTGTCCATTTTTTATCAGGTTATTTACTTACTGAGTTTTGAGAATTCTTTATATATTATGAATATAAGTCCCTTATCAATTATGCAATTTACAAAAAAATTTCTCCCCGTTGGTGGGCTGTTTCTTCATTTTCTTAACAGTGTTGTGAAGAGCAAAAATTCTTAATTTTTGATGAAGTTCATTTTATCATTTTTTCTCTTATGAATAGTGCTTTTTGTGTCATATATCAAAAATCTTTTCCTAATTAGAGCTCAGAAATAATTTTTCCTAGAAGTTTTTTGGTTTAGGTTTTATATGAGGTCTATGATTTGTTTTGAGTTAATTTTTATGTATGGATCAAATTTCAATTTTTTGCATATGGATATTTGTGTTTTCCAGTATCATTTATTGAAAAGATTATCCTTTCTCCATTGAATTGACTTTTCTCCTTTGCTGAAAATTAATTGACCATGTATTTGCAAATCCATATTGGACCTTCTATTCTCTTCCATTGATCTATTTGTCTATCATAATGCCACACTATCTTGATTACTATTTTTCATGCCAGTTATGTCATAGACCACTTGCCAGCCTATGACTTGGTTTTCTTTGGGTTCGGTTCCCATCCATGGTCCAGTCACTGCAGCCAAGTGTCAGAGGGAGAGCAGGCTTACAAAATATAAAGGTGAATTACTGAGGACTATCCACGTGGGCTGAGGGCAGGGCAGTTTCCTTTCACACGTGCTAAGGTAATATGTAGGCACCTGGTTCTATCCTGAAAATATCCCACTCTTTCCCTATTTCAAGTTTTATGCTCTCTTCAATAATTTTTTTACATTGTGGACCTTTCTAAAATGCAAATCTGATCATATAATTTCCTTTCAAAACCTTCATCAGTGGTTTTCTAATTGCCTTTAAGGTAAAGTCCAAGTTTCTTGACCATTCAGACCCAGCTTCTGCTTTCCCTTCCACTTTCCATTCTCCACTTATGTGGCTATATTCTAGCCATGTGAATTACTTGCCATTGCCCAACATACCACACTCTTGCTCTTCTTAGGCTTTTTTCATGTGTTTCTTCTGCATAGAATCTTTTGCCTCTAACCCTTTTTCCCCCAAACTAGCTTTTACAAGTCTTATAGGTCTCAGATTAGATATAACATCAGTTCAGTTCAGCAAATATTTTTTAAGCAACTACTGTGAGTTAAAAATATGTTCCCTGAGAATGAAAAATCAAGTATAACACATCTGGCTATTAATCCTGTTCTCTGTCCAGTTCTCATTTGCAAATGAGATGGGCTAATGTTCTTAAATTAGGATGGAGAGAGGGAAGGTGAAATGGAGGAAATGGGATTCTGTATTCCCAATAGTCTCTCAACCTGACCTTCCTGGATTAGGCAAATGAAATGGGTAACTGAGAGGTTCATGGAATCAGCGTTGTGATTCTGGAATTCCCAGCTAGTCATAGGATCTAGAATCATTTCTAGTATATTTAAGTTGGAGAAGTCAAGTACCAGCAGATCCCTCCAAACTCTAGCTGAGACTAGGATGGATTTCAATCACACAGCCAGGCCTCTGGAACTCTAGCCAGCAAACTCTGTAGGCTCACTCCAGTAATTTCATTGATCTCAAAATAATATGACCTTGTAATCAATGAAATTGAATTTGGGGGCCCTATTCAGTCATGGTGGGGTTTACTGTATGTGGAAGACAAATGTAACAAAGGGCAGACAAAGAGTGGTATGTGGGTGCAAGGAAAGGCAATGGAGCAAAGCCTCTCTGGGACAGGAATATTCAATTAAAACTTGAAGGATGACTGGGAGTTAGAGCAGGTGAGGGAGTGGAAAGATGGGTCTGGGCATCAGAGCCCTCTCTGATACTTCAGATCAGCATAGGTCCTCCTCCTGTTTCAAGCCTCTGCTGGGGTCTTACTTCTATCTGACGTATATTGCACATACCACAACAGTCTTTTTCTTATTTATCTCCCTCCTTAGACTGGAAGCTCCTTGAGGACTGAGACTAAATATTTAGTACTGAATAGCCTATCAGTTCCCTTTGTGTGAAGTAGGAACTCATTCTCTGGACACAGGAATGAAAAAGGTGATGGAATGTGATTTAGAATTAAAAATAAGTAATGCAGGCCCACAGGTGCAAGGCACTTTTATGGGAAGAAAAATGACATCCTTTCCTGAAGAAAGATTCAGCCCTGCACTGGGGACATGATTTGATGAGTGGAGAATGGGCTGGCTTTTAGCTTCCATTCACTGCTTGTCTGAGTTCTCTGTGCAGCACACCAACTCCACAGCTATCTATAGTGGGTCTGTGGATTTTTCACTACAGTCCCTGCAGTGACTAGTAAAGGGCCGAACACATAGTAAGTAAATATTTAAAAAACAGTCCATAGAAGTGAAATTTACATTAAGTAAATTAAATTACAGTGTTGCCTGAGTACCATGTATATTCCGGATTATCAGCTATGACCATGGAGGTGCCTGGTGAAAAATGGTGGTGCCATATGGGAGGCAGTCATTGGCACCATGGAGGTGCCATATGGGAGTCAAGGTATCTCCAGAGGCTCACTGTAGCCTCTGGAGATACCTTGTCATATCAGGGGAGTAAGGGGGTAGCGGTGGGTACCTGTTCTTGACTACACATGAGAATGCTATAAGGAACTTTGCAGTGGGTTTAAGGTCTTACAGTAGAAAGTAGAAACAAAACCCTTGAAGGTTATTTCTGGTTTGCCTTAGCAGCAAAGAAAGCACTTGTATATGAACTAGCCTCCAATATTCTAAATCTCTTGGGAATAGAGCTCATTTATAACTGCCTGATCAAATTTGTATTGAGAAGACGAAAGCTTGACATAGTTTTTGAACTTAGGCAATAAGTAATGACATATTAGGGTAATTAAGTTTATGAAAGTCAACTTACTAAAACAAAATTGGAAGAGTTTCCAAAAATGTCAGTTATTCTAAGGCATCATTGATTGAAAGATTATGCCATTATTTTATGAATCTCCAAGAAAGAAATGGCAATTACAAACTAGGATTTGTAAAACACATTTTGATTTCAAAGATGTTACAATGTTTAAAAGAAAGCCTTACAGAACTGATGAAATTTGGGTTACAGAATACCTCATCTTTTTCTTTTTGAAGATTTTACTTTTAAGTAATCTCTACACCCACCATGGGGCTTGACCTTACAACCCCGAGATCAAGAGTTGCATGTTCCACTGACTGAGCCAGCAAGGCACTCCTCCATCTTTCTGTTTAGTTTAGTTTTAATATATTGCTATATATCTTTAAGGAAAATAAGAGTTATTTTCCTGGTGAGAACAGACTAACAGTTTAAGTTCCCTTGACAGGTACATCTTCATGGCAGAGTGCGGTTTGCTATCAAAGTTTCATGACACCATCTGTTAAGATCATTTTCAAATCATTCCATGCTCATTGAGCAAGTAATTTGGTGTTTCTGGCATCCTTCTCTACAGGGGAGGGAATGTGTTGATCAATCTGTCTGAGTATTCTATTATGGTTGGCAGTCAGAACTTTTCCTGTAAATTAATATATTAACATGTGATTTATACACTTGTCTCTTATACATTTCGTGCTTCTGAACTTGATCAATTCTGGTCTAATTGATTCTCAACCTGCAAAGCTAAGAGCCAAACCCTAGAGGAAAATGACTCCTTGGCATTATCTTTCCCACATGAGGCACTAGTTGAATAGAAAGTGGACCTCTTTCTTTGTCAACTTTAAAATGCAAACAGCACTTTGAGCATGTGGCTTTTGATCTATTTGACCATAAGACATTTGAGGGTTGAGAGTGTTCTCTTTACCTTCACATCTTCCAAGGGGCCCAGTACAATGCCTGGAATATTTTAGGCACCACATGAATATTAAAGAAGAGAGCAGCTCTATATTTTCAGTGCACTGTTCAGGTCCAGGTAGAAAAGGATTAAATTCATCAGCTATGTGGAGGCCAAAACCATTTTATGTTGAGGGTGAAGTATGGCAATCAGAATGAATCTGACAGAGTTTGTAAAAAAATATAATAATAATAATAAAAAAATAAAAAATTAATGTTCCAGAACAAGAAGAGAAATGGATAAGAAAAATAAATAACGATGTGTCATATATTAGAACTGTATTTTTATTTCAGACTAAATGTTTCCTAAATCTATTTTTTAAAAGTTGTAACTACTCTTCCTTTCCTTCTTCAACATCTTTAGAAAATTTAAGTAATCTATGATAGAGATTTTAAGTTTCATTTAGAAGATACTTAATGCCATTTACAATTAAACTAGAGATATAAAAATATAATTTCTAATTATTATAATATAGTCAAAGGAACACATTTGTACAGTAATAGCTCCTAATTATTGATTACAAAGGAAATCAATACATTTAATGTAACCTATTGGCTTATTTTATGTTCATTTTGTATAGTAAAGCACATGGCTGGCTGAAATTGCAGATGCCCTTTTTCCTTGGATGGATCTCAACCAAATATCCCAGAACATCTGGAATCTTTCACTGCGGAAAAAATAAACAATAAAGGCATTTCTCAAATTTAATGTGTGTGGAAATTTGATGAAGGCCTAGTGAGGGCTTTCTTCTAACCAAGAGAAGGCTGGCTGGTTAGTTGCCAAGAATCCTTGAGTAGTGGCATTTACCTAGAGCCTGAGATTAGTCTCTCAGCCTTGTGAGTAGAGTGGCTCTGTTGCTATTTCCCCTTCTTCCCTTTTCATTTACTCCTGAACCCACTACAGTGGGCCGAGTCACTCCACTGACTTTGCTCTTACCAAGGTCACCAATGATCTTGTATACCCAGTGGACATCACTTATCTTTCATAACCTCTTTGCTACATTTACTCAGGATGTGCAGAGCCCCTGCTTTGTGTTCACCAGTCCCATTTCCTTTTCCTCCAGGGCACACTGCCTAACTACATTTCCTAGGCTCCGCCTGCAGTTAAGTGGGACCATGTGACTAAATTGCTGACTAGCGGAAAGTGGGAAGTGATTTGTGCCACTTCTGGGCTTGGCCCTTCAACTTATGGCACTCATTTCTCCATGTGTACTCTGTCTCTTTGCAGGATCCAGTAGAAGACTCTAAGACCTTCAGGGATGGTAGAGTCAAATAAATGGTGGAAGGACCTTTGGTACTTTAGGGTCTCCCTCTCCTTCCCATTGACTACAGTGGAGTGTGACCTGAATAAGAATGAAACTTTACTGTGTGAAGCCATTGAGATTATTTATTATGGTAGTCAGCTGTTACCAATACTTCTTTGGTTTCTGTGGTGTTACTCTCATGCCTGAATCTCTTTTTTCTCTCTGTCCCTCCATTTCTTGTTTTCTTGGACTTCTCTACTTATTTCACAAATATTTTTTATTTAAGTTTCCATGACCCACTATTTTCTTTTTCTACATGTGTTCTGTGAACAAACATATATTTTCATGGTCTACTTCCGATAGGCTGGTAAGTTAGAGTACTGAATATGTTCCTAAATATTAGATATAATTCTTCCTAAATATTAAAAAATATATCTTTACTAAACCTATTTTGCTACCATGTTTTACAAGGTTTTGTATTAAAAAGCTTAAAAAAAATTTTTTTTTAAAGTAGGCTCCATACTCAGCATGGAGCTCAAAGCAGGGCTTGAGCTCAGGACACTTGAGATCAAAAGCCAGACACTTAACTGACTGAGCCACCCTCACCCCTTATGAAGTTTTAACTATGATTTTGAAATCTTTATTATCTACTTCCTCATCTTCCCCATTCCCTGGTAAATTGAGGGTTGATTATATTTTTTGTCTAGTTCTTTTATTGGGCTGTAAAAGCTCCTCGTGCGTTCAACTGGTATTTATTAAATACGTCCAACAAACTTATTCTTCTTTCTGTCGTGGTGCCTAGTACAGGACTTTGTATAGAGTGAGCAATCGGTGAACATTGGTTGAATTGAACTAAATTGTTTATTGGATACCTGCTATGTATAGGGCTCTGTGCTTGAGTTAATATGAGACAAGAATAAATATAAGATGGGATTTCTATTTACTTTATCTTTATGTATGCTGAATATCCTCCTACCCCCACTACAAATGACAAACATTACAATAGTTGCAGTTCCACAAATGAGCCTGCCTCGCAGTCTTGGTACTCAGAGGTGAGTCTAGAACTAGAGAGGCCCTAAGATAAACCCAAAACTTGTCTTTATTAGTAGAATAGTAGATTAATCAAGTTTCATTTTTTTCTTTTTGCTTGGATTTCAGAAGTATTAGAATGTGCAGAATTACCTGCTTTTATCCAACATCAAACTGCTTTTTCTTTTCGATTGGGTCATTTGAGACCACAGCTTACTTTGTATCTTTTATTGGGTAATTCTATTCACTAGAGTAACTTTTCTTCCCTCTCTCTCTTTCTTTTAAAAGATTCTTAATCAGGGATTCCTGGGTGGTTCAGTGGTTTAGCGCCTGCCTTCGGCCCAGGGCGTGGTCCTGGAGTCCTGGGATCAAGTCCCACATCGGGCTCCCTGCATGGAGCCTGCTTCTCCCTCTGCCTGTGTCTCTGCCTCTCTCTCTCTCTCTCTCTGTGTGTGTTTCTCATGAAAAAATAAAATCTTAAAAAAAAAGATTCTTAATCAGATGCATTTATCAGAGCATTATTTTATTATGGTAAGGAGATGTGCTTTGTGAATTTTCTACCAGAGTCAAACTGTTTTCCACATCTTGATGTTTATTCTCAACTACAATTTCCTTTTAATATCTTTAAATACTTTTGCATTGTGCCACATAACTGGTCCTTGGATTTTTCCACTTACCTACATTTTTTTTCTTTTTGCATTACCTTATTCAAGCTTTCTACTCATCAGTTTTTTTGACACCTATTTTGTTTGTAGTTTCATCAACTACTACTGCTTTAATTAATCACAACTATTGCTGATACTACTGTACCTATAGTATTATATCTTAGTTGCTGGATTCTAGTATAAACAAACAGCTTCATTAGTGAGACAGGTTCTGGATCATAGTTGAGTTCTAAGTGGTTCTATTTGCTCGTGGTAGGATACGTCTGTACATTAGTCAGTCAGTATTATAGATTCACAACAGAGGTTGGGAGATTTTTGTTTATTTATTTATTTATTTATTTTGGTAACCTCTTTTTGTAGTGATAACATATCTGGAGAATTTTCATAGTACAAAGTATTTTTATTACTTGTAAATCCAGTAGTAAATGGAGAACGTCCAATTTTAATGATTCTGCAGATGAAATGACCCAAAGGGATCCCCCGTCAATCGGCTGAAAAAATACACACATTTACATTTTACTATTCACTCTTTTGTGTAAATAAGGAAGGAAAAGTCACATTTTAAGGAGTTTAAGAGCTGTGTGACTTTGAGAAAGTCACCTAACCTCCCGTTGCCACATTAGGTTGTAATGAAATTCAGTGAGTTAGGACAATATTTGGTACCTTGTAAGCACTCAGAAGTGTTAGTTGTGTGGTGTTTTTTGTTTTTTTTTTTAAGTGCTAGCTGTTATATTAATACAGCAAGTGTAAATATCTGTTGTTGGAGATCTATGTTTGCTGATGTTGAGAGTCACTATAGCACAGGAAAGAGAATGTTCCTCATTTTCGTCCAATAAGCACAATTACAGTGTATTTCTCTGCATATCAACAACATCTTGAGGGCTTGGAGGATCACAGTTTATGATAGTTGCTAAACTAATGAAACTCTTTTTCCCCTTTAAACTGAAAACAGAGATTCAGAAGAGCTGAAGAATTTAAGACAGGACTTGTAGATAGATCCCTTGGGAACTTTTGGTTCATGTCAAACATATTAGCAACCTCTTGTTTGCTCAGTTCAAAGGCAAACAGAATAATACCCCGAAGTCAGTGTATCTCAAAGGATATATAGTATGTGAAACTGACCTCAGACTCTTGGGGGGGTGGGGGGGGGTGGACGCTTGTTAAAAAGGGAGCTTTCCAGAACTCTGTTGGGACCTACTGATTCATCCAAGGGTTAACTGGTATCTCAAGTGCTTCTTACATCACCTTAATTTGGAGACTCCTGGCATGTTGAGTGATGCAGGGAGCAAGCATCCTCCGTGCCCTTGAAATCTGCAAGAATCAAATGGGGCCAAACCCTGGGCACCTCTTAGGGTAGGCTGCTGCGCTAATGGAGTTGCCACATTTGATGCTTTGCCTGGCCATGGAGCATCTCCCAACAACTGGCTCCCTTAAGATCCAAACCTTCCCCTGCCGTTAAGGTTGCGCCTGGCAATCTTGAGTCCCTTAGCCGTTTTCATCAACAGTAGGAAAAGAAAAGGGGATTTTGGCACGCCAGTGGTTCTGGAAATCAAATATGGGCCTGTTCCACCTTAAAGGGCCTAGGCCCGCCGAAGTGCTCGGGTCTTTGAGAGTTTGGGCACCACCATATTTGGAGCGTGCCTACTTTGGGGCGGGAACCTCCTTGAGAGTGATTAGGTCAGCGCTGGGGGAGGTGACCTTGTTTGGTTTCTGGCACCCGAGAACAGAGCTGCACTGTTCCGGCGGCCCCCGCTGGCCTAATTGGCCCCCGCGCTCCCTCCGGGCCGAGCCGCCGCGCCGCTCCTCGCCGGCCGCCCCCGCGGCCCGCAGCGCGGCAGAGGCGGGAAAGCAGCGCGCCTGCGCCGTGGGAACCGGGGCCGGAGGCGAAAAGCGGGGAGCGGAGGGGGCCGTTGGAGCCGAGTAGCGTACAGAGCGGCGTGTGACGCGGGGACGCCGCGCGCTCCCAACGTCGCCCCGGTTTGACGCACACGGCACCAAACTGTGAGTTTCAGGGGTTATTTGGTCGGAATCTCCGGGGCTCGAGTGGGTTTCGGGCCTCTGGGCTGTGGCGGCGGCGGGATTGAGGGTGGCGGCCGAACTCGGGGGACGCGACCTCCGGCGCTCGGGCCCGGGGAGCTACGCCCTAGGCTGGGTCCCAACCATCCAAAAGGACGCGTTTTGCCGCACAGGCTAAGATGGCGGCGGCGGCCGAGGAGGCGGAGTTGGTGCTACACAAGGAGCCCGGGCCCCGGGTTCGGGGAGGCGGCGGCCGCGGCGGCCGCGGGGGGCGGCGGAGCCTGAGGTGAGCGGCGGCCGCCGCCGCGGGGCGGGACTCGGCGGAGAGGGGGGGGGGGCGGGGGGGGGGCGCTTTCCTCGGCGGCGTCGGAGGATCCGGGAGCGGACACAAAGGGGCTGAGCCGGGCACTAGACTTGGGGGTTTTGTTTAGTCACATGAAGCCGAGCAGCCAGTGAGCAGTAGGGGGAAGGGGCCGAGATGAGGCGGCTTGGGGAGCCCGGCGGTCGCCATTGCAACGCTCCGAGTAACGGGGCGGTCCGAGAGCAGCCCCCAAGCCCTCCTCGGGGCGGCTCGGCTGTGGCCAGAAGCTCCAGCTCTGGCGGGAGGGGTCCACACCCCTCCCCTAACTGGGCCCGGGGCCGCAGAGCCCTCCCCTCCCCCCCTTTCCGCCAGGTCTTATGCCGCTAGGTGCCTGGGAAGTAACAGCCAGAGGTAAATCGCCCCGAGTGTTTGGGTTGCCCGGGGCTTGGTGGGTGTCCAGCTAAAGCTTTTTGCTTCTCCAGGTCTGTCTGATTCCCTGGCCTTTGTGTCCCTGGGAGCTTTATCTCTGCCAGAGGAAAAGCAGGTGTGCTCCACTTCTCCCGGGAACCTGAAGATGAGTTGTCCCAGACCCTTCTCAGTGATTGGAGACTTAGGTGGTGGAGCTAAAGGTTTCTCGTTACGAGACTTCCACAGACGACTTTCGTGTTGGGATCCATCCATGGTTTAGCGACATTAGTGGAAAACTTTTCTTGAACTGCCTGAGTAATTAATACTGACATAAACTTAGTCGTCATAAAACTTTCATGTTTAGACTTTCAGATGTTTTTGTTTTTGTTTTGTTGTTGGGTCATTGAGAAGTATTCCACAAGGGGGTAAACGCAATGGGGGCCTAAATGATGGTCCTGTTTTGTATACAAGTCAATAATTACAACAGAAAAATACCAAAACACCGTCATCATCTCTTCTGGCCGGTTCTGACTAATGCCAGGCTTGTTGCATCTGGATGATAGATTAGATTTGCCTTAATAGTATATTGCTTCTCTGCAGTAGTTTAGTCACATTTCTTTGGTCCAAGAAGAAGGAAAGCGTTTTCAAAAAAAATAAGACAACTCCAGTTACTCAAAGCAAGGAAACCTGCTGTTTGTCTTCAGTGTCATGTGTAAGTATCCAGGAAATGTGATGGCAGTAGTCACGCCTTGGTAGCTTTGGTGAGGAAAAAAATTAGTTTTTATGAGGTGGTTATAATTTACTTTAGACACCATAATAGACGAAACATGAAGGCTCGATCACTGTTGGTGCAGTGGAAACTTTAGAATTCTAACATAACTTGAAGGGACCCTGCACTTAGGGCTGCACCATACTTTGTATATGGTGTGAACTAATATTTGAAGTACAGCAATTGGAAACAACTACCGTTTTGACCAGGTCACATTAACAGAGTAAATAATGTGATTGAAGGGATAAACACATTTAGATCGTTGACTTTAGATGTCTGTCCAAATTAAAATTTGGGTTTTTTAATATGACTTAAAGCTTTCATTTTCCTCGCTTCTTTCAGTCGTATGTTTTCCACCCCCCCGCTTAGCTTTCCTTCTTCTAATAGAAGAATAGAACAATCTTAACTGTATTAAAAGAATAGGAGATGCATTGACATGGGCAAAATGTATTACTGAGTCATGCAGTTTTAGAGTGGAAGGAATCTCAGGGAGCAGCTAGTTATATCCACTGTTTAAGATCTATTTAGGGCCAGATATGATTGAGTTCATGGATAATGGAAAATTGTCTTTTCAATTTCTACCCCCTTGCTCCTTTCATTGGTCACATTGCTGGGATGAGAAGATGACTTTCTGTAACTAATAATGGTAAAAAAATAAAATGTGAGAGTGTTTGAAAGTATCTGTCAGAAACTATTAATGAGAAATTCTGTGACAATAAGTTAAGAACTTTCATTTAACATAATATGGTAATACAGTTTTTAAAATGACTGCCAGTGGAATAATTCCAGATCCAAAATACAGCCATTTCAGGAGCAATGTTGCTTTTGAATTTTGAGGTTTTCAAAAAGCATTCTTGACCCAGAAATTTTAAAAAGCAGGTTTGAAATAACTGTCATTACTACCAGTTATTACAAAAGAAACAAGATGCTGAAAACGATGATGGTAGTTTCGGCTTCAGTTTGTAACAACTTTTTGTTGGATAGATGGACCTGTCACTTAGATTGACCCTTGTTAAAAACAACTTGTTAATATTACTACTACCACAGTTCTTTAACTTCTTTGGATATCAAATACAGTAAAAACTGTTAAATTGTATTGAGGTCTTAAAGCTTTTATGGGTCACTTAAAGTGTGATTAAATTACTGATTTTTTAAGAAAGTTGATAAGCTATTTCTTAATTTTCAACACCGTGTGAGTGGATTTAATTACATTTTAGTCTTGTGATAATTAGGATTACTCTCAGGTTATTTGTAATTATAAAGTGAGTCTGTTATCTGCAAACCTTAAACATTTTGCAGTTTTAATTTGTTATTCAAGTTACAAGAAAGAGTTTTGGTGTGGTTGAATTGAGACGGTATTGGGTAGCATGGGGAGAAGAGAGACTCAAGGACCGTCATTAGAAGTGGTGGGGATACTTGCAATTTAGAGAAATTGGTTGTCAGAGGAGATCAGGTTTGTCCTAGATAACACTGTTAGTGTTAGGGTTACTTATTTAGACTCTTCTCAGGGTGTGATTCCAAAGGAAAAGAGTAGATCTTATTCTTGTAGGAATACTTTTCTCATGATTGCTTTTTAGGCAATCTTAGGGCAGCAGTTTGCCCTGAATTCAGAAATAGGTGTGTTGAATTACCCAGTCCTAATTTTTAAAACACTAATTTTAGCAGTCCTTTTAAAAAAGTGTTTTTAATTTTTCAATCAATAATCCTGTACAATAAAACATGAGAATAAAGGATGACTATCATGATATTTTGGATAGGTATTCAAATGAGCTCTAATTTTTTATATTTATCATCATTAATCCTTATAGAGACTATTTTGTAGATAGAATCTGTAAATATTTACAGTTATGAGATGTAGCAATGACTAAAGGAGATCTAGAAGTATTGTCTTTTAATTCAGGTTTATTAGTAGGAAATTTTGCTTTTAATATTACAAACCATTTACATCTTTGAATTTTCAGAAAGTTGACAATAATCAATCTGATTCTAGCACTAGCTCACCCTGCTGGTTGGCTGAAGTATTTCTGTTCTTCTCTTAAAAACAAATACAAAGATCACCGGAGATCTAGAAGGTAGAACAACAAATTTGATTCATAGTCTTTCTTCGGGAAGGTGGAGGTCTCCATGAAAAAGGTATTTTCTCATCTCAGGGTCTTCGTTGCTCTACTGTTAAGTTTTTTTTAAAATTTTTGACTTTACTAGGAACTCTTATGTTAATTATGAGGAGTTACAATATTAAGTTCAAGGTAGGACATTCCTTAACAGCTTAGAGATGTTAGCAAGGAAAACAAAAAAAGCAAGGAAAACAAAAAAGTTCTGTGAGATAACTTTCCAGGAGGAGAAAAGCAGAGGATTTTTGGGGGAAGAAAAGAAGCATGCCAGTACAGAAGCAACAGTGCACACTTCTGGATGGAGGAAACAGAAGCTGGATTAAGATTGGTGTTTCTAAGATATTTCCTTTATATATATATATATATACATATATATATATATGTATATATATATATGTGTATATATATATATATGTATATATATATATGTACTCTCCCTCTACTAATCTTTGCTTTACCTCTTCTGTTTGCAAGCTGTAGCCTTCCCATTTCATTTGGGATTCTTGGAACTGTGATCTTGTAAGTAACTTTGTGAAAAGTATAGATGAGTAATTTGTTCCTTGCAATTCTATTAGTCTAGACTGGTATAGTTGAAGTTGGTTAGAGTGATAAATATGATTTTTAGGTATTAAGCCTTTTAGTATGTATATCATTCATTGAAGTCAAATATATAGATTTTAAAAGCTTTTAAAAGACTTTTTGTACAAAGTTCAGGAATTCGAATACGTTAGGAGCCAAATGGATAATTTCAAATAAACTCCTAATAAAGTTAGGATTAAAGTATTTTACAGTTTACAAAGCATATATATCTGTATTATATCAGTTATTTATCTAACTTTTATAAAAGATTAACGTTTTTATCCTTTCTTCCATGTCATTTATCCTTTTTACTTGAAAGCTTATGCATATCTTTTTTCATCAGTCTCTTGAGGAAGATTGTAAATATAACTATTATTTTCAGAACACCATTTATTGGGGAGGGAGTGATTCCCAATTGTTGAATGGCTTGGGAAGGTGGATAAAACCTTGCCAAAGTGGAAATTAATTGCCTGTTGCTTACTATTGATTTATTGACTATTACACACACACACACACACACACACACACACACATGAAATCATAGTTACATTTGTAATTATATATGAATAAAGAGGCAGGCTGAGATAAGATTTAAGAATGTAAGCCTTGAAGTATAAAACTGATGGGGTTAAAATCTAGCTCTGTGGGGCTACCAGGCTGGCTCAGTCTGTGGAACATGTGACTCTTGATCTCAGAGGTGTGAGTTGAGACCCCACTCTTTGTTGGGCATAGAGAGTACTTAAAACTAGCTGTGTGAGCACTAAGCAAGACGATTTAACAATAATACCATCTTCATAGAGGCTTAAGGTTTACATTGCATAATTTACATCCTTAGCTTTCTGGTACACAATGGGTATGCAAACGTTACCTTTTATAGTACTACTATTACCATTTGATTTTTTTTTTTTTTAATATATAGTAACTTGAAATTTTCACCTGCAAGTGATTTGGAATTGTATACTTTTGCTCATGTTCCTTTGTTAGACCCATGTCTACAAAGGAAGGTTGTTACAAAGGAAGTCAGAGGCAGGCATCAAAGTGTACCTTCTCCAGTTCTAGCAGCAAAAGCTATTAAATAGGTTCAGTATTTAGTAACACATTCCCTCTTACTACTGTCAGCTGATGAATAAACACACTTGGGAATGAGTATGTTTTAATGAAGTTATTTCCCAACCGATGTGCTGGTTTATCTTTGTTATAATATCCTGAGTTTCTTCACTATTCTCTAAATTTTTGACCCTGAGGATGGTGGTGATCATTAGTAGAGAGAAGAATGAGTGGTTGTGTGTATTTGTATATAATATACATATAAACCTCAGATAGGAGAGAAGATTAGTTTCAACAGCAGCTAGATTGAGAAGAGGCACGTTATCTTTTCATTGCTTAGTCTAAGGGGAATTTCCTCAAACAGCATTTCCTTTGCTGTTTTCCTCTTCATACTTTGTTTTGTATTTGTGCTGATACAGTCTTAAACTTGTTTATTTTTTCTTCTACCACCTACTTCTCCCACTACCAACACAAATCTTTAGGCTTTAAAAAAAAAATTTGTAAAAGAAAGCTAGTAAAGGTAATTTTAAGTTCACATGCAAAGGGGTGTATGAAAAATTAGAAGTTTCATATACCCTTAAACGTGTTTTCAGTGATTTAGAAAATGAAAGGAGAAAAAGTCACCCATAATCTTGTCACCATTGTGCAGTCATTAGTATTAAAGGAAACGGAGATGAGCCTGACGTTAATTAAGCATCTCCTATGTATTTCTTATAATAATGCTTGATATATATATTCTCATTTTATATTCAAGGAAACAAACTCAGACTCGGGTTACATAGATAGTAAATAGTACAGCAGCCAAGTTTGAATATAGGCATGTCTTGATTCTACAGATGAGTTCTTTATTTTCTGCCTTCCTCTCCTTTCTGTCTCTACTTTAACCTAATTATACAATTTGTAAGTTTTATTTCCTACTTATAAAACAACATTGTAAAAGCATTTTTCTGGCTACCCAGAAAAGCAATGTTCAAGCAATGTCTTATTGCCCACATTGTTTATTCATACCACCATATAAAAGCTCTTTGTCTTGGCTGCTGGATGTTGGTACAATGATATTGGTCAAAGTGGAAGCTGCCTTTTTTCCTTACGGAGTGACCAAGAAGAAAAATAATGTAGGTTAATCAGAACTAATACTCTCTGGTATTAGAAAAGCTACAGGTTTAATAATACTATTTGATGAGATACTTAACTCAAAATTGGATATATGTAAAATGTGGTTGAAATTTTCAGTAGCCATCAGAAAACAACTTTTCTTATATTTTTATACTTTGAAATGCTATAAGCTTCCTTGTTAGAAGTATTTTAAAAGGGATATTAAAATTAAATGGGCACTTAATTCTGTTTGTTACTCTCTGTAATTCCTAATGTAATAATCTTTATAAAAGGGAAAATATACCAAATTCCTATAGTCTCATTGGGTGGATGACCTGTAGTAAAAGATAATTTATGGGGCTTTCATAAATAAATTATACAGAGCAGCACTTGCCCAATAGAAATTTGTTGAGCCATAAATGTGATCTAAAATTTTCTATAGCCATGTTACAAAATAAAAAGGTAATAATGATTTTATTAATGTTTATTTAACTCAGTATATTCAAAACATTCTTTCAATATGTAAATACAATTGAGATACTTTACATTCTTTTTTTTAATGCCAAGTCTTCAAAATCAAAAGTGTGTGTTCCACACTTAAAGCACATCTCAATTCAGATTAGCCGTTTTTAAGTGCTTATAGCACCATAGCTTTCATATTGGACAGTGCAGTTACAGATAGTAAGACCTCTACAAGTATGTGGAAAGTTTAGATAGTAAGTTCTGTACAAGTATGAATAAAGGATAAAGTAGAAATCGAATTGAGCCTTAAAGAAAAGCTAAGAAAAGAGTATGCTAGAGAACAAATCTGTAAAGTGATGGGAATTAAAATAGGAGATAGAACTTGAAATCAGATAATAGCGTGACTTGAATCTAGGGAATTTGTTTTGCATGGGGGATATGTATGTGTGAAATATGTTGGAGGGTGCCTGAGCCACCCACGTATTGTACATGAACATTTAATATTAATATTGAAGTGAATTAATCTGAGGCAGAACAAGAAAAATGCTGGGAGAATACTAATCTAACAAAGCCTCATAAGGTCTCCTAAGGGGAAAGAGTTGTGCTTAGGGTGTGTTGGTGTTCTGTAATTTAGAAGTATGACGGAGAATGATCAAAATGGATGAGATTTGAGAAAAGGTTTTTAGGTTTGACTATTGGTGAGTTATTTTTAGATGTTTTATTTTTTTAAAGATGTTTTTATTTATTTGAGAGAGAGCATGAGTGGAGGGGAGGGGCAAACAGAGAGGCTGAGAGTGTCCCTGCTGAGCGCGGAGCCAGACATAGTGCTCAGTCTCACCACCTGGAGATCATGACCTGAGCTGAAATCAAAGGTCAAATGCTTAACTGACTGAGCCACCTAGGTGCCCTTAAATGTTTTATTTAGGTATAACTTAAATTCAGTGAAGTACACAAATCTTACAAATACAGCTCAGTGAAATTTTACAATAAGAACTGATGGCTTGAATCTCTTTGTTTTCTATCCTTGTTTGGCATTAAGTGAATCTGGAGGTAAGCAGACGATAAATAGTTGGTACCACGGCTCCTCTGTTTTGTTTTGTTTTCAGTATGGTTTATGCCAAGATCAGAGAGGTGTTTTTTAGTTTTCATTAATATTGACCCTTTAGAAGTTTTATGACTAGAAAATTTGTTTAGAATGCAGAGATTTTGAATTGCTTCTACAGATAACATAGTTATCTGGCTTGCTTTCATTACAGTATTCTCTAGGCACATAGCCAAGAAGTAGGTAGAGGAGGTCTTGGATTGCCTCCTTATATAGCGGCCTTTTGGAATCTCTTTAATAGTAGCTTCTAAGCATTATGTGAGTTAGCTTTCAGGCATTGCAGGTTACTTAATAAGGTATTTAGTATTTCTGATTGTGATTGTAGGGATAAGAATAAAGTGGTATACTTCTGTTTACAGCTCAGTATGGATTCTCAACTTGAAAGATTTTGACATTTATGTATAAAGAACTAGAATGTCCTCTTAAGGATAATTACACAAAAATTTGAATGGTTAAAATCCATTGAGGTACACTTTACAAAATGAGAACTGGAATGGAATTATTTATTTATTTAAGATTTATTTATTCATGAGAGACATACAGAGAGAGAGAGTCAGAGACACAGGCAGAGGGAGAAGCAGGCTTCATGCAGGGAGCCTGACGTGGGACTCGATGTGGGGTCTCCAGGATTATGCCCTGGGCCGAAGGCAGGCGCCAAACCGCTGAGCCACCCAGGGATCCCTGGAATGGAATTATTGATCATGATTTTTACTTCTAGTGCTTGAATCAGTTTTTTTTTTTTTTTTCAAAATGGAATTAATGGTTATAATACTGTGTTTCATAAATATTGAGCTATGAAAGGTTTGTTTACTAGTGTAACAATTGGTGCTTTGGGGAGAAGGATTTTTGTTTCTGAAATCTGTATTTTAATAAAGTTGTGAAAAGTACATAACAGTGAAAATGTATCTTTACATTCTAGTATGCCTAGTTTTGAGAAATAGATATGTTTTGTAAATTGCAGAAGTGGACAGGAAAATACTTTCTCATTAACGTTTGGTTTACAAATGCTTTTAAACTTATAAGTGAAAATATTTATATAAAGTTTTGGTTTTTAAAGATATATAATAACTTAATATATCCTTGCTTTAAGAATTTTAATAGTTGTCTTAAAGAAATAAAACCTCAACAACTTATGTAGGTTTTGTATTTGTGAAGTATAGAAGGCTAAAGCAAAATTGGTTGATTAGACCTTGAAAACATATGGTTATTATCTAAAAAATATATATATACTTCATATAATACCTTTTGGGTGAGATTTAGAAAACCGCAGACAAAAATAATTAGATTGTTATTAAATAACAGCCTAAAGAGCTGACTTCTATGGGTAGGGAAAAAAACATATTTAACCGTATGTTCTATGTTTTTGTGTTGTTTTGACAAAAGTGAATGTTACATTGAATTTAGTTTTGGGAGATTGGATTTTTTTGTATGCAGAAAAACTTTATTTGCAGGGTTGTATTTTCTCCAACCTTTGCTTGTTTTCATTGGTTTAGTTATTATATAGAATTCACTTGGTATCTCAGGAGGGATAAGAATGCTGATATTTGGGCAAAGAATATGGTTCCTCTAAAGAGCTCATGAACTCAGACACAACTTGAGGAGCACTTAATAATGAAACATTTGAATTACTGAGTTGACACAAAATAAAATGAGTCATATCTTAATAAAGCTTCTTGGCAAAAATAATTTTCCAATGTAGGACTTGAAGAAGTGATATGAATTAGATTAGTGGATAGGGAAGGGAATGTCAACTAGGGAAAAAAGCATATTAAGCACAGAGATGAGAATTGTGGAATGCAAGTATTTTCCTTACTCTGAATAGAGTCAATTTAAGTGAATATAACAAAAAATGAATTTGATATGATTGTGGCCTCTGCTGGATTAATCTAAAGGAATTTGAGTTAGAAATAAGGGATTCTACGGAAGGCCACTGAACAGAAATAAATGAAGAAAAATAAAAAAAAAGATTAGTAGCTAGATGTAACATGATTAGAGAAGTAATTGAAAGTGGGAAAGGGCAGTAAGAGGTGGTTATCTTGGTGGGTGGGAAGGAGGATACATTAAGAGTAAGGATGAGTACTTTTAAAATCAAGCAGGTGAAATATGTAGCTCCTAAGTTTATTGTGCAAAGTTAAACTAAGAATGGAACAGTTTTATTATCTCCTTTTGAAAATAAATTTACTTGGACACACAATGTGCAAATAAATAACACTAATTGGGATACATCTGCCTTGTTCTATTAAAAAAATGATGAGCTTTTAAGTTTGATTTGAAAACTAAAACCCAAGAAAGTTATACAGTAGTGGCATTTTCTGAATTGCTAGTGCTTTGAACTAAAAAAAAAGAAAATACTTGAAGTTAATATTAAGACGAGCTCGTAATTGTAATGTTATATTTTGAGTCATAATAGTACATTTTAGCCTTGGTTTAAGAGACATTTTAATTGGTATAGAAGTTGGTGGAAAAACAGATAAAAATAGTCTGGATACCAGTGTTTAAATTTGTTTTAAAATAAATACTTTAAAATTTAGGAATAGTTGAAAACATACTGCTTTTATAGGGGGGAAAATCCCTGTAGTTCCCCCTGAGCAATAGTAATTTTTGATATTTAAGATGTAAGTTATTTATCTTTATTTGAGTTTGAAAGAGTTCTTAAATTGAATGTATACCATATCTTATAGTAAGATTAAAAGATTTATTTATTTATTTGAGAGAGAAAGAGCATGGGTGGTGGGGAGGGGCAGAGGGAGAAAGTGTTTCAAGCAGACATGGAGCCTAATGCAGGGCTCAGTCCCATGACCCTGAGATCACAGCCTGTCCAAAACCAAGAGTTGGATACTTAACTGACTGTACTACCGAGGCATCCTTTAAACCAGAAGAATTAGAAAAATATGAAAAAATTATAGAAGTAATTAAAAATTGATTTTTGCTCTTTCTAGAGTTTATAAATAGAACAGAATTTGGGAGTTTACAGAGTCTAGGAGTTTAAGATAATATGTTAGTCTTGCTTTAACAAGTTTACATTTTAACCATTCTCACAGTTAATATAGGGTTAACTTGAGTAAAGAAGTTAGTGAGGTTTCTGGCAACAACGTTAAAATGGGGAGGTACATTTGACTGTGTCCAAGTTATCTGTTGAGATATCAGTTAAAGCAAAAGAGAATAGGCTGTTCCCTATTGTCACTGGAAATAGAGATTTCATCCATTATCTCTGAAGTTTGGCATTTGGGTTATTATAAATAGTATGGGTGAGAAGGGATAACAGCAGAACTATCTACTCTGATTATTCTGATGAACTATAGGTATGGGAATAGGAAGCTTCCCTGAAAGCCCTCCCCTGGATTTCTTTCAGCTCTTTCCTGTTTGCCTGTAAACTTCTTGGAAATCGACCCATCCTCACCTTTGTGCGCTGTGCTTGGGTGCAAGGTGAAAAGCAACTAAAAATCACCATGTGTGTGAGCAGAGGCCACAGTTTGAGAGGGATGGGGACTAGAGAACAAAATCGACTATTCCATATACATTGATCCTACTGAAAATGAAAAGTTCATTCAGAAAAGAAATGGAGGAGATAGAGATAATTTCCAGTGGCTGTGATGGAAGCAAAGTCTTTCTTGTGCTGTGTCAGTGAATGCCTTAGTGGTGGCATTGCCATTAAGAGAGACACAAATGGCATCCTAAGTAGATGGCCTTTTAGTGTGATACTGCTTGTCTAACTTCCTCCTGGTGGTTATTATTTTCCAAGGCTTATTCACCAACTTCATGTCAAGTTCAATTACCTGATACCCTTCCAACAGCTTTTTCTTAATGTAACAGGAATTGGTTCTCCTCACTCTTTACAGTTTGGATTAAAAATTTATGATGTGTGGTTTTATGAGTTTTATCTGAGACGTAATAATAGAAACCTTAAACATAAAGGAATGACAAAAATACGAAAACTTTCAAGTTAGTGTCAAGCAAAGGCTAAAATTTTTCTAGGGTAAGGTGGATGAAAAAAGAAATTTTTTAATAAAAAGAACTAAACACTATCAGGCTTGAACTTTTGTGTGATAAACATCATTGAAATGTGAATCGTAGAGTTAAATAGCCTTTCTTTAGAGAAATTAATAACACCAACCTTTTAAATTAAGAGACTTAGATTTATCTCAGAATTTAATAGATCAAATAAAAATTAAGACTATAAAGATTTGTGTGGCAGTATGTTTTTATTTATTGTATGTCAAACTATTTCAAATAGAGCATAAGCATTCTTTTCAAATTCCTGTGAATTTTTTAAAAATTGTGTCTCGGGCTTCAAAGAGAATTTGAAGTTTATTTAAAATTCAAGAATTGAATTGTATCGGCCAATATTTTTTGACTAAAGTATAATAAAACTAAATGTTAAAGCCAAATGGTTATAACTACTTGATGATGAAAACTGTGTCCTACTGGGATTTAAGCCTAAATTTCATACAAATTGGAGATTAACAACAGTGAGTACCTGACATGAAAAAGCAGATGAGATTAGTATTCATTTAAACATGATGGGTTTAAAAACTTTCATTTACTTTGCTATCAAATCCCTAATTGAATTAAGATAGTGGTTTCCTAAAAAAGGCATGGAGTGTCAAGGACAAGAAATGGAAAGTTGATCACAGAAGTAAAACTTGGAAGCTGGAAAGCAGCAAGTAGTAATGAATTTTGTAGATCTGAGAAAACTGAATTTTCTACTACTAGGGAGGCCTAGAATTGGACTGTGGACCCTGGGATGCTTCAGAAATTGGTGGCTTCAGGTGCTTTGAAAGAATTGTCCAAAAGTGTAAAAATAACAAGCAACACTCCTGGTACTAGGAAGGGGTTTCTTCAACTTTCTTCTCTGAAATTCAAATGGAGGATTTCTGTACTTGAGAACTCTACACACAGCTTGGGTTAAGGGTGTCATACTACAGCAAACAAAACAATTGAATAGAAATCTACATGTTGAACCAGCAATTATCCCCAGCCTCTTTTTCTCTACTAAATTCTGAGAACACTTGGTGTCAGGCTCACATACCCCAGATGTGAGACTGGAAGATTAATTCTGTTATATAGCAAACTAATGATCAGGAAAAAAAGACCAACAGATAGTAATAGATGTGAATCCACCCATGGAAATGGCTTAGATTGATCATCCTGCAATGACACTAACCCATTAACACAGGATATCCAGACAGCTTTTATATGTTTCATTTTAAGATATGACATTAAGGATCATTAAATATTTGAAGATAACCCCAGTATAAAAGAGGAAGAGAAACAGTTCAAAAAGAAAAAAAAAAAAAAACTTCAAAGGTTACTGAAATATGTTTGGAAGTAAGATAATTGTATCTTTTTTTCTTTGATAATTGTATCTTTTAAACACGAAAAGATGCTTGCCACATAAAGGCAATCCTCAGAAAACAAAGCAAAGTTCTTAGACATTTAGAATATGAAATAATAGAGGATAGGAAATATGGAATATGAGATACTAATAGAAAAGTTATTAATTAATATTCTTGTAGAAGGTTAGAAGATGAAGTTAAGGGACTCTTCCAGAAGGCAGGACAAAAAGAGATGTAGAAAATAGAGAATGGGGCAGCTGGGTGGCTAAGTGGGTTAAGCATCTGCCTTCAGTTCAGGTCATGATCCTGGGGTCCTGGAATTGAGCCCCATATTGGGCTCCCCACTTGGCGGGGAGCCTGCTTCTCCCTCTCCATACTCTCCTTGCTTGTGCACGTGCGCTCTCTCAAATCTTAAAAAAAAAAAAAAAAAAAAAGAGGATCATACTTGGCAGGTTCAACATGTGAAAGAATTATAGGATGGGAGAAAATGTGTGGAGGAAAATTAATAATTGAACAAAAAACTTGTGTTTTCACATTAAAGGGCTTACAGAATAGAATGCTCAGCATAGTTATTGAAGGAAAAAATACATACCGGAGTACCTCATGGTGAGATTTCAGACACAAGAAATCTGAGGACCCAACAGCTTTCCCATATGGAGCGTATAAAAGAGATTAGGAATCAGTAACAATGGAAAGTGATGGTTATTGGAATAGTGCCTTCAAAATTCTTGAAGGGAAGATACTTCCAAATTACTAATTCTATTGCCTTGCCAAGCTGTCAAGTGTGGGAGTAGGCTAAAATTATGAAACATATGAGGTTGTTAAAATATTACCTACAACTGTACTGTATCTCAGGAAGTGACGAGAGGACATAGACTTTATCAAAATGATGAGTTAAATCAAAAAGAGGGATTGTCCAGGAAATAGGATTTAGTGCCTGATGTAGCAGGTCTGAAGAATGATCAGATCGGGACAAGAGGAAAGAGGATCTAAATGGTATGTCTTTAGAAACATGTGGTGCGTGCACACGTGAAATAGGATTTTTGTGATTTTGCTCAAAAGATACTTAGGGTTTTCTTTTCCTATGTTGTCATAGCTTTGGTCATGAAGGTAATAATGACTTCATAAAGTGAATTAGGAAATGTTCCTTCCTGTTCTATTTTGGGGAAGATTTGAGAAGGATTGGTGTCAGTTCTTTAAACATTTGGTTTAAAGGTAGGTTGCTTTAGAGAATCCATCTAATCCTGGTTTATTTTTGGTAAGTTTTTTAATTAATCGTTTTATTATAGGTCTATTTAGATTTTCTATCTCTTCTTGAATCAGTTTCAGTAGTTTTTTTTTCTAGAAATTTGTTCGTTTTACCTAGGTTATTTGTTGCTATAGAACTGTTCCTAGTATTCCCATATAATCCTTTTTATTTCTTACTATAATGCCAGTAGTAATGACCCTTTTGTCATTCTTGACTGTAATAATTTGTCTTTTTTTTCTTGGTCAGCCTCGCTGAAAGTTTTTAAATTTCATTGATACTTTCAAGGAACTAACTTTTGATTTCACGTATTATTCTGTATTTTCTATTATTAGTCTTATTCATTTAAGCTGTAATCTTTATTACTTTCTTCATTTGGTTGTTTTTGTTTTAGTTTTCTCTTTTTCTGTTTTTCTTAAGGCCAAAGGTTAGGTTATTGAATTGAGGTTTTTTTTTTTTTTTTTTTTTTTTTATTCACCAGTGACACAGAAAGGCAAAGACATAGGCAGAGGGAGATGCAGGCTCCCTGTGGGGAGCCTGATGTGGGACTCAATCCCAGGACCCTGGGATCACACCCTGAGCCAAAGGCAGATGCTCAATGACTGAGCCACCCAGGTGTCCTGAGATTTTTTTTTTTTAATATAGATGTATTGAGCTATAAATTTCCCTTTAAACATTGCTTTGACTTCATTTAAATTTTGGCATGTTGTGCTTTTGTTTTAATCTTAACATTTTATGATCTCCCTGTGTGATTTTTTTGATCTATTATTTAGAGGTTTGTTGCTTAATTTCCACATATTTCCCATATTTCTTTCTGTAATTTCTGTTTTCATGTCCTTGTATTTGGAGAATATACTTTGTATGATTTTATTCCTTTAAAAGTTTTGAGACTTGTATTATAGTCTAACCTATGGTCTGTATTGGAGAATTTTCCATGTACACTTGAGAAGAAAATGTTCTGTTTTGAATAGTGTATTCTGTAGATGTCTGTCAAGTCTAATTTATAGTGTTCTAGTCTTCCATTTCCTTGTGGGGTTTTTTTTGTTTTTTGTTTTTTTTTTGTTCTTTGTTTTTTTTTGGTCTGGTTCTATCCAGTATTGAAAGTGAGGTATATAAGTCTTCAGCTATTTTTATTTGTTTTTGTCTGTTGTCTATTTGGCCTTTCAATTTTGTATGTTTCTATTTCATATATTTTAAGTCTTTATTGTTGGGTTATATATGTTTATAGGTGATCTATAATTTTGATGAATTGACTCTTTTATTATTATAAAATGGCCTTCTTTGTCTCTAATTTTTTCTTTTTCTTTTTTTTTTTTTTTAATTTTTTCTTTCTTAATATCTGTTGTGTCTGCTAATAGTATAGCCTCTCCAGCCTTCTTTTTTTCATTATAGATTGCTTGGTATATTTTTTCCATACTTTTACTTTCAGCTTATTTGAATCTAAAGTGTCTTTGAACCTGTGGTGTATCTCTTTTAGACAACATATAATTGGATTGTGGGTTTTTAACCCTTCTGTCAGTCACAGGTTTTTGATTGGAATGCCTGATTAATTTGCGTTTGATGTAGTTACTGATAAGAGAGAGTTTATGTCTGCTATTTTGTTGTTTTCTGTGTCTTAAGATTTTTTTTCTGTTCCTTTATTCCTCTACTGTTGCCTTCCTTTGTACCAAATGGATTGTTTTCTAGTAACATTTAAGAAGTCCCTTATTGTTTTTTTTTTTTTCATTTTTTTTCTCATTGCAGTAGTTCTGGGAATTGCAGTTAACTTATTTCAGTCTAGTTCAGGTTAATATCAACTTAATTTCAATAATATACAAAAATCTTGCTCCTGTGTAGCTCCATTCCTCCTCCTCCTTTTGTGCTATTACTGTCCTACAAATTATGCTTCTGTGTGTCTTTTAAATCAGATAGAAGAAAAGTTATAAAATTAAAAATTATATTTACCTATCTGGCTACCTTTACTGTGCTCTTCTTCAAGTGGATTCAGATTACTGTCTGTCTATTGTCCTTTCGTTTCAGCCATTAGTATTTCTTGTATGGCAGATCTGGCAACTAGCTATGTCAGTTTTTGTTTATTTTTTGTTTAATGTCTTAACTTCACCTTCATTTTTGAAAAGTAAAGAATTCTTGGTTGACAGTATTACTTTTTCATTACTTTGAATGTCTTCCTATTGCCCTTTGGCTTTTATGGTTTCTGATAAGAAATTAACTATTAATTTTATAGAGGATCTCTGTATGTGACAAATCACTTATCTAATGGCCTTTCAGGCTTCTCTGTTTTCTTTTTTTTTTTTTTTAGGCTTCTCTGTTTTCTGAGTTTATTGTAGTTTTTGAGCTTCTCGAGTAATGAAAAAGTTAGTATTTTTCATTAGTTAGAGGAATTTTTAGTCATTGTTTATTCAGATACTGTTTTTGCCCTTTTCCCTCCTCTCTCTCTTTGGGGCTCCCGTTATGTGTATATTGGCATGCTTAATGGTGTCCCTCAGGCATCTTAGACTCCTGTTTTTTTTCCCTTCTTCATTTGTTTTTCTGTTTTCAGAGTAGATAATCTCAATCTTGAGATCCACTGATTTCTTTCTTCTGCCTACTCAAATCTGCTGCTGAAGACTTCTGGTGAATTTTTTTATTTTAGGTAAATTTTTTTACTTTTCAATTCATTTCTGTTTCACTCTTTTTTATGATTTGTCTCTTTATATTTTGTATTTGTGAGACATCCATTTCATACTTTCCTTTAGTTCATTAGACATAGATTTCCTTTAGTTCTTTGAACACGTTTAGGGTGATTTGTAAACATTGCCTAGCAAGTCTGATGTCTGTTTCGTTGGATAGTTTCTACTAACTGCTTTTTGTTTGTTTTCCCATGTGTATGAGCCATTCTTTCTTATATATGTGTTTTTAAGGCTTTTTTGTTGTTGAAAACTACATTTTAAATAATGTGGCAGTTCTGATAATCAGATATTCTCCCCATCCCAGTGCTTGTTGTTGTTAACCATTTGTTGTTCATTGAACTAATAAACAGTTTTTTTAAACAAATTCTGTATAATCTGTATTCTTTATCATGGGTGGCCACTGAAGTCTACTCAGTTAGCTTAGTGGTCTGATAGTTCGACAGAGATGTCCTTAAATGCCTGGAATCAGTTAAATCTCCCAGTCTCAATATTCAGAATGGAATTTTGTAATTTTGCCTCACTCTTCACTTCCTGCTTATGCAGAGCTTCTGGTTAGCCAGAGGTGAGTGGTTAGGGCCTTCTCAGGCCTTTCTTGAGCATATGCACATCCCTGTGCTTACAACTGACTATATTCTCAGGAATATATTACAGCTTTTCTTAGCATCCAGCTTTTATTTTTAAGCTCTTTGGTTAGCTTATTATTTGTCTCAGCTGTTAGCCACTCCCTTGGTCAGCTGCAATATGAAACAATTGCCTCTAATAGTTTTTTGACAAATAACCTTGGGGAAAACTTTTGTTTTGTTTTTGCATTGGGTGAGCTCTTAGGATAGCTTTGCAGGAAGGTGCCTGGGTGGCTTAGTCAGTTAAGTGTCTTACTTTGGCTCAGGTCATGATCCTCCGGTCCTGGGAGCAAGCCCCACATCGGGTTTCCTGCTCATTGGGGAGCCTACTTCTCCTCCTCCTGCTTGCTGCTTTCTTGCCCTCTGTGTCAAATAAATAAAATATTTTTTAAAAAAATCGTTTTAGGAGTAGAGTCTTCCAAGAAACCACCAACATGTCAAATAATGACAGTCCTCTGGGAATGGTAATGTAGTAGAGGTGATCCCACCCTCTTGGGCACCCCACCCCCTCCAACCTGGCCTCCACCCCCATATAGCTGCTGGCTATGGTTTTCACTAGGCTTGTGGACTGTTGACTTTTTTTTTCTTTTTAATTTTATTTAGTTATTCATGAGAGACACATACGCAGAGAGAGAAACAGACTCCCTGTGGGGACCTTGATGTGGGATTCACAACCTGAGCCAAAGGCAAATGGTCAACTGACTGAACCACCCAGGCGCCCAGACTATTGACTTCCAAAGCTACTGTAAAACTAGAGTGGGAGAAGGGGAATAGGACGAAATAAAATGTCACAAAGTTTGCTAGTCTTAATCAGGATTTAGCCATCTTTCTTGAATAAATTTTCCCCAGATTGAGGCAAGACTTTGGTTAATTTCTCGTTTGGAAAATGTTGACTTTATTTTTGCCATTGTTCTTGTTGGTTTAATGGAGATGATGTTTTTCAAACGTCCTTATTTTGATATTTCTTGCTATATCTTACTGTTTAGTTTTGAGAGTTCTATTTTAGATTAGAGACTTTTTTTTTTTTAATTGGTGTTCAATTTACTAACACAGAATAACCCCCAGTGCCCGTCACCCATTCACTCCCACCCCCCGCCCAGATTAGAGACTTTGTTAGGTAGTTTGCAAATATTTTCTCCAACTCACTTGTTTTTTAATCCTCTTAACAGGATCTTTCACAGTAAATAAAAGATTTTTGTTTTGATGAAGTCCACTTTATCACATTTTTTCTTTTATGGATCATGCTTTTGGTGTTATTTCTAAGAATTCTTTCTCTAGGTCTAGATCCTGATGATTTCGTTTCTAGCTTGTATAGGATTAATATTTTTACATTTTACATTTAAATCTATAGCATTTTAGATTAACATTGCTATAGAGTGTGAGATTTGTTGATATTCTTTTTTTTTCTTTATTTTCAGTTACTCCAGCACCAGTTGTTGAGAAGACCTTTTTTTTCCCCATTGAATTACATTTTTTACCTTTGTGAAAAGTCAGCTAGCCATTCCCATGTAGGGCCTTGTGAGGAGGTTATAGAAAATATAGAAGGAATACAAGAGAGTTAATTTTCCTATGTAGGAGGCAATTAGATCCAAAATGTAAAGCCGGTATAACCAAGTTATTTAAAAATCAGATGGGGGAAGGCTGGCTAGAGAAGAGGTAGTGGGTAGTGCTGGTTTTCCTAACAAGCTTTATTTGATTCTTGAAATACACATTTGTATAATTTTAATTAAAAACAATACTATAGCATAATGTCAGTGCTTTGCTTGGGGGAAAATTCAAAGCCTTAAATGTCTATATTATTAATTTTGAGATGTTTTTAGTGTAGAAAATTAAAATTAGAATAATGCATGGTAAAAAAAAAATGCACAACTTCAGAATTCAAAAGCACATACCTCCTTAATGAACTCCTAGTCAATGAAAACATTGCTGTAGTTCCTCTGTTCCTTTCCAGTCAAACCTCCCCCTTTGTCCTTGGGAGACTACCATGTTACCTTTTATAGTAGTCACCTTTTTGTTTTATATTTTTACTACTTTTTGAACTATATATTGTTTTCTTATTAATGAAATTTATATAAATGAGTCTTGGCATTCCCAGCATTGTTTGTGAGATTCATTTCTATTTTTTTCATGTGACTATAGTTCATTCAATTTCATTGCTGTGCAGGCATACCTCATTTAATTGCACTTTGTTGAGCTTTGCAAATAGTGTGGATTTTTTGTTTTTTGTTTTTGCTTTTGTGTGTGGTTTTTTGTTTTTGTTTTTGTTTTTGTTTTTTTTTACAAATTTAAGGTTTGTGGCAACCCTGTATCTAGTAAGTCTGTTGGCACCATTTTTCCAACAGCTCTTGCAGCATTGCTCACTTCATGTCTTTTTGGTAATTCTTGCAACATTTCAAACTTACTAATTATATTTCTTATGGTGATCTGTGATCAGTAATTTTATAATTTTTGATGTTACTATTAAAATTATTTTGGGGTGCCACAAACCACAGCCATATAAGATGGCAAACTTAAATATTGTGTTCTGACTGCTCCACTGACTGACTGTTCCCCCATCTCTCTCCTTTGACTTGGGCCTCCCTGTTCCGTGAGACACAACAATATTGAAAGTAGGCCTATTAATAACCTACAATGGCTTCTAAGTTTTTAAGTGAGAGGAAAAGTTGTATGTGTCTCTCTTTTTTTTTTTTTTTAGATTTTTTTTATTCATGAGAGACACACAGAGAGAGGCAGAGACAGAGGGAGAAGCAGGCTACCTGTGGGGAGCCCAATGCAGGTCTCAATCCCAGGACCCCAGGATCTTGACTTGGGCTAAAGGCAGATGCTCAACCACTGAGCCACCCAGGTGCCCCGCACATCTCTCACTTTAAATCAGAAGCTTAAAAATTATTAAGCTTAGTAAGGAAAGCTCATCAAAGGCTGAGATAAGGCCGAAGGCTAGGCCTCTTATAACAGTCAAGGTGGTGAATGCAAAGGAAAAGTTCTTGAAGGAAATTAGAAGTGCTACACGTGAACCCATGAATTATGAGAAAGTGAAACAGCCTTATTGCTGATTTAGGGAAAGTTTCAGTGGTCTGGATAGAAGATCAAACCAGCCACAATATTCCCATAAGCCATAGCTTAATCCAGAGCAAGGCCCTAACTCTTCAATTCCGTAAAGACTAACAGAGGTGAGAAGACTGCCGAAGAACTGTTTGAAGCTGGCAGAGTTTGGTTTATGAGGTTTAATGAAAGAACCTTCTTTAGAACATAAACGGGCAAGGTGAAGCAGCAAGTTATTCAGAAGGTATTTAGCTAAGATAATTAACAAAGGTGGCTACACTAAACATTTTTAATGTAGACAAAGCAGCTTTCTATTGGAAGAAGATGCCATGTAGGACTTTCATAGTTAGGAAAAGCCAATGCTTGGCTTCAGACCTTCAAAGAGCTGGCTGATGCAGCTGGTGACTTTAGGTTGAAGCCAGTGCTCATTTACCATTCCAAAAGTCTTAGGGCCCTTAAGAATTGCACTGAATCTACTCTGCCTGTGCTGCATAAATGGAATAACAAAGCCTGATTGACAGCATATTTTTTTAATAGTACGTTTCACTGATTATTTTAAGCCTACTGTTCAGACCTACTGCTTAGAAAAAGATTCCCTTGTAAATATTACTGCTCACTGACAGTGTTCACTGACAAAGATGTACAGTGAAGTAAAAGTTGTTTTCATGCCTGCTAACCCAATATCCATTCTGCAGCCCGTGGTTCAAGGAGTAAATTCAAGTTTCACGACTTCTTATTAAGATGTACATTTTGTAAGACTGTAGCTGCCATACATAGGGATTCCTCTGATAGATGTGGACCAAAGTAAGTTGAAAACCTGGATTCACCATTCTAGATGCCATTAACATAATTTATGAAAAGTGGTCAAGATAAAAACATGTACAGGAATTTGGAAAAAGTTGAATTCAACCCTCATAGATGACTTGGAGGGGCTCAGGACTTCAATGGAGGCAATAACTGCAGATGTGGTGGAAATAGCAAGAAAACCAACGGAAGATGTGACTGGATGGCTGTAGTCTCTTCATAAAGTTTGAATAGTTTGAATGGATGAAGAATTCAAGGATGAGCAAAGAAAAAAAGTTCTTTTTTCAGATGGAATCTACTCCTGGTGATGCTGTGAAGACAGCTGAAATGACAAAGGATATACATAATACAAACACTTAGTTGATAAAGCAACAACAGGCTTTGAGAGGATTTGGCTCCAATTTTGAAAAAAGTTCTATGGGTAAAATGTTATCAAACAGCACCAGATACTACAGAGAAATAGTTCATGAAAGGAAGAGTCCATAGATGTGGCAAAGTTCATTGTTGTCTTATTTTAAGAAATTGCCACAACCCCCTAATCTTTATGATTCACCACCCTGATTCGTTAGGAGTCATAAGCATTGAGGCGAGGGTGCCTGGGTGGCTCAGTTGGTTAAGTGTCTGCTTTTAGCTCAGGTCACGATCCCAGGATCTTGGGATCAAGCCCCACATCGGGCTCCCTGCTTGGCAGGGAGCCTGCTTCTCTCTCTCTCTCTCTCTCTCCTACCCCCCCGCCCCCCGCTTGTTCTCTCTGACAAAATCTTTAAAACAAAAACATTGAGGCAAGAGCAGCAAAAAGATTATGACTTGCTGATAACCCAGAAAATGGTTAGCCTTTTTTTAGCAATAAAATCTTTTAAAATTAAGGTATGTAATTTTTAAAAGACATGATGGTATTTCATACTTAATAAACTGCAATATAGTGTAAACACAACTTTTATACGCACTGGGAAACCAGAAATTCATCTGATTGCTTTATTACGATTTTCCTTTATTGTAGCAGTCTGGAACCATACCCATATCTCTCAGGTATGCCTGTACAGTATAGTACATTATATGAATAGCCCACAATTTACTCATTCTGTTACTGATAGAAATTTGGATTGTCTCTACTTGGTAGGCTTTTCTGAAAAATGCTGCTTGGTATTTCCTTGTACATGTCTCCTAGTACACACAGGCACAGATTTATATTTGGTAAATATCTGGGAGTTTAATAGCTTGGTTTTAGAGTGTATTTGTGTTTAATTTCAGAAGATTAAAAAAATTTTTTTCCTGAAAGTGTTTTGTGACAATTTACAGTCTCATCAACACTTTTGTACTGCATCTTTAACATCTTCACCAACATTTTGTACTGTTAATCTTTAATTTTAGTCATTTTAGTGGATGTGTAGTGGTTTTATTTCCCATTTCCCTGATTCCAAATGTAATTGAACACTTTAATACATTTGCTAGGTTTTATAAATATTTGAAAAGAATGTGTGTTCTGTAGGTTTTTGGGTACAGTATTTATATGGGTCAAGTCAGTTTTATTAAGCATGTTGTTTAAAACTTCTGTATCCTCACCAATTTAGATGCAGCATGTTGAGATGTATTAAAATCTGTTACTATGGATTTGTCTTTCTTGTGTTGCTGCCCATTTTTGCAAATTTAGAATTGTTTAATGTTTCTGATGAGTTGAACGTTTTATCATCATTATTTCTCCTTGTGTTTGGTAATGCTCTTTGCAATCTACCTTAACTGATAGTAATATGGCTACGTGGGCTTTGTAGTTAGCATTTGGGTGGTCTCCCCTCAACTTTTTTTTTTTTTAAGATTTTTTTTTTTTTAAGATTTTATTTATTTATTCATGAGAGACAGAGAGAGAGGCAGAGACATAGGCAGAGGGAGGAGCAAGCTCCATGCAGGGAGCCTGATGACGTGGGACTCGATCCTGGGTCTCCAGGACCACACCCCGGGCCAAAGGCAGTGCTATCGCTGAGCCACCCGGGCTGCCCTTTTTTAAAGATTTTATTTATTTATTTGACATAGAGAAAGAGCACAAGCAGGGGGAACGGCAGGCAGAGGGAGAGGGAGAAGCAGGCTTCTGCTGAAGGGGGAGCCTGATGTGGGGCTCTATCCCAAGATCCTGGGATCATGACCTGAGCTGAAAGGTAGACACTTAACCCACTGAGCCACCCATGTGCCCCACCCCCCAACCTTTATTTTAAAATTTTCTAAAAAAATAAAATAAAATTTTCTGTGCCTTTTTGTTCCGTAACTGTTTCATGTATCCACCATATCATTGTTTTTCTTTCAATCTGATCTAACACTTCATATTTTAATTATAAAGTTTATTTAGATTTCATATAATTGTTGATGTATCGGGGCCTAAATATACAATCTAATATGCTTTCTATATATTCTTTTGTGTTCTTTTTCTCACCTTTCTTGTTGTCTTTTTGGATTAAGTAGTTTTATTCTCTCCTTCCCCTGTCGTTTTTTTTTTTAACTCTGTTTTGTCTGCTACGCCCAAGTCTCATTTTTATCTGAAAATACCTTTTTTTATTCACCTTCATTTTGAATGATAGTATTGCTGTATATAGAAGATGTTGCTCTAGTATGTCCCATTTTTTCTGATGATGTCAGACATTACTTGTATTGTCATTTCCTAAATGTAGCCATTTTTCTCTGGCTGATCTCAACGTTTTGTCGTCGGCCTTTCAAGGCTTGACAGTGATATGTAGAAATGGTTCTTTATGTTTATCCTACTTGGGTTTGTTGAGATTCTTGGATCTGTAAATTAATGTTTCCTATCATCTGAGTTATTTTGGCTATTATTTCTTCAACAAACATTATTTTGAACCTTTTTTATTCTTTCCTGTTGCTTCTTGTATGTCCATGTTCAGTTGGGTTATATTTATGTTGAATTGCCTGGTGCTGGTGTGAGACTGTTAATTTTTTTCATCTATTTTACTTTCTGTTCTCTGGACAGCTTTATTGCCATATTTCAAGCTTACGGATTGTTCTGCTACCTCTCATCACCCCCTTCTGTTGAATTTTTAAAATTTATTTATTTATTTATTTATTTATTTATTTATTTATTCATTCATTCATTCATTCATGAGAGACACAGGCAGAGGGAGAAGCAGGCTCCACACAAGGCGCTGCGCCCAATGTGGGACTCAATCCAGGACCCTGGGATCACATCTTAAGCTGAAGGCAGACGCTCAACCGCTGAGCCACCCAGGTGTCCCTGAATTTATTTCAGTTATTTTACTTTTCAGCTTTCTTTTTCATAGTCTCTATCAATTCTTTGACTTTATTTTCTTTTAATATTATAGTATGGTTAAAATAGCTGCTTTGAATCTATATGCTAACCCGTTAACATTCAGGGTACTCAGGGTCAATATCAGTTGGCTCCCCCTTTTTCCTCAGTATGGTATAATTTTTGCTTGAAAACTGGACATTATGAATATGTTTTAGTGATGCTAGTTTCTATTAATGTTCTTCTGGGAATTGTTGGGTGAAATTTATAGTCTGATTTTGATGCTTACCCTGTGATTTTCTAGCTTTTAGGGATTCCACTAATTTCCTGGACTTGGGTTCTGTCCTCTGGCACTTCAGCCTTCTAAGGCTTCAGCTTCCTGTTGCCCAAACTATGCACACTTGAGTAATTCACCCTTTTGAAAAAGCATCAGTAGTACAGCTCTGTTTTTCAAGTGTAAAATTTCTAGCTCCTGCTAACTTTTTCCCCTTCATCCCTTCAGTTCTCTGTGCATACATAGTTTATCAGCCATCCACTGATAGGGGCAAAGTTTATTTTTATTTTCATTTTTTTAAAGATTTTATTTATTCATTCACAACAGACACAGAAAGAGAGAGGCAGAGACACAGGCAGAGGGAGAAGCAGGCTCCATGCAGGGAGCCTGACGTGGGACTTAATCCGGGGTCTCCAGGATTGCACCCCGGGCTGAAGGCAGCGCTAAACCGCTGGGCCACTGGGGCTGCCCTGGGACAAAGTTTATACTGAGAATTCTCATTTCACTGCTTCTCTGGTTCTCTCACTGCCATGTTCTCTCATTTAAATTTCCATTTAAATTTTCAGCTGCCTTTCCAGGCCTAAATTCTGAGTCCTATGGTGATACCTTTTTCCAGAGATGATTTTTGTTTGCTTGTACCACACCTGGGGTCTCCAGCAGCCTGGGATTACTTTAATTAAATTTTAGGGATTAAAGTTTTTTTGTTTGTTCACCTAAATAATCTTTAGGTACATGCAATGACTTGTTTACTTCTGGCTCACTAGAGTTTAGTCCTTTGGGGTCTCAGCTCAAATAATGGGCAAGATTTAGTATGGTTCCCACCATTTCTGAACCTTGCATTCCCCTTTTGGTTCCGTTAACTCTGTAACAATGTCAGAAATCCATTTCTCACCTGCCCCATCTAGATTGGCAAAAATCCCCAAGGCAAAAGCATCTTTGGATGCTGGTTAGTTTTTGTTTTTTAAGATTTTATTTGAGAAAGAGAAGAGTGAGCACAAGTTGGGGGTGGGAGAGGAATGGTGGAGAGAGAGGAAGAAGCAGACTCTCCACTGAGCAGGAAGCCTGATGAGGGGCTCAGGCTCAATCCCAGGACCCTGAGATCATGATCTGAGCCAGAGGCAGCCACTTAACCAACCAAGGTACCCCATGATGCTGGGTTTGTATCTGGTAGGTTTCCATCCTTTCTTAGACTTTGACCTGGTCCTTCTTTACTGCTGTGTCAGCTTTTTGGTGCCTTCAGAGTGATTGTTTTTAATATTTTGTTCAGTTTCTCTAGTAGGTATCAAAGGGGATTGATAAGCATTTACTGCTCTGCTACTACTACAGTTATTTCAGGAATGTTTGGATTCATAAGTGCATATGATTCATCGTGATAATGTTTATATCTCTTGGCTTGGGTTTTTTCTGTGGTGGCTTCATTCCTAAATAAGTTAGGAAGTGGCAGAGATGGCCACTGGCTGCTCCAACATACATAATTCTCATAGCTGTTACTTCTAATGAAGAGTGTACCTTTCCTAATACTTGGAATATCCTGAGAAGGATTTTTAATTTGCCACTCTGGCCTACATTCTCATCCGTGAACAAATTACTGTGGCTACCTGAGGAATTCTCGTCAGCCTGGGTATCACTTGTTCGTCCCTCAGTCCAGGGCCCTGTGATTGCCACCACTGTAACAGTTGAGTTAGAGTGTTTTATTAATGGGCAATCAGAATATCATATTCTGTATATTGGCAAATTGAACACCAATAAAAAAATAAATTTATTATTAAAAACATAAATAGGAAAAAGAATATTAGATAAGATAGCAGATTTTTCTGTAATAGTGTTCATAGATTTTTGGAATATCCTGAAAAATTTCATTATATAGTTGAATCTAGTAAAGCTGTCTAGCAACAGAATTTCACAAAAAATAATAGTTGGCTCATAACATGATTTGTAAAAATGATTTTGCTCAGTTTATATGTGTCTTGAGATTGACAAGCTGACAGGATGTTTTGTAGAGTCACTGCTAATAAAACAGTAAAAGAGACTTTTTTTATGTCTCTTTTTCCCTTGCCTTCATAATTGAGATCTAGACCAATTATTAATCTAAAATAACTTGTTAGCTATTACTGTGTAACAGATTACAGCTTGGTGGTTTAAAACACATTATTAAAACAAGTCTGTGAGTCAGCTCAGCATTATTTCTGGTCTTGGTTAGGCTCATTTATGAGTCTCTATTTAGCAGTGTAGGAGTATGGCTTTGCTGCTCTTGGCTGGGTTCTCTAGGATGGCCTGTGCAATATTTGGGCTCTCATTATCCTCCAGCAGATTAGACTGGACTTGTTCTTATGGTGGTGGTAGGATTCTAAGGGCAGAAGTATGCAGGGTCTCTTGAGGTGTAGCTCGGAATTTGCAAACTGACATGCGTTGCATTCTATTGGTCTTTCTTAAAAGGAAACCTGGAGTTAAAGGGTAGGGGAAAACATTACCTCTTGATGGGAGAAACTGCAAAGCCTCATTGCCAAATGCATGGATAATGGGGTAGTTTGAAATTGGAGTTATTTTTGCAGACGTATTTTTTATTCATGCTGTAAAATTAATTTTCTATGTTCTAGATTGAGCACTATTATATATTTCAGTAGGAACTGTGTTTGAGTATAGAAGTTTAGGCAAGTATAAATTAAATACATCAATCTGTTTGGAGGCCCAGATGACTCTAGTTACACGTGTTTTGTAAGATACATCTGATGATATATTGGAAGCATTGTTCATGCATTGAATTACCAATTGTAATTGTAGTACCATTGGTAGGTGTTGAAAGATGATTCATTTCTACATCTATTCTTTTTTGGTTATAAACGACAATGTTCTTTTTCATTATTACTGTATCTTCTTTAATTTGAGATTTCATTATTTTCCCAAGTTTACTAATATTTGCATATTGAGATCTTAAGCAGATTTGTCAAAATATAATTGACATACAATAAATCTTATGTTTTATGTGTACAATTTGAATAGTTTGATATCTATATATACCCATGAAACCATCACCACGATCAAGATAATAAACATATCCTTTACCCTCAAAATTTCATTGTACCCCTTTTTAATTCTTTCATATTTATTACTCCTCCCTTTATACAATATATAATCTTTTTGTCTATATTTTTTTCACTCATCATAGTTATTTTCAGATTCATCTACATTGCATATATCCTTACTTCACTCTTATTTATTCCATTATAAAGCTATAATGTAAGGGTTCACATGTTGGTGGATGTTTTCTCCTTCACCTTTTGGCTATTACAAATAAAGGTGAACATTTGTTAAGTTTTTATGCAAACATATGCTTTCATTTCTTTGGGTAAATGCCTAGGAGTGGAATGATTGGATCATACATGGAGTAGGTGTATATTTGACCCGTTAAGAAATGGTGAAACTTGGGATGCCTGGGTGGCTCAGCGGTTGAGTGTCTGCCTTTGGCTTAGGGCGTGATCCTGGGGTCCAGGATTGAGTCCCACATCAGGCTCCCTGTGAGGAGCCTGCTTCTTCTGCTTGTGTCTCTGCCTCTCTCTCTCTGCATCTCACGAATAAATAAATAAAATCTTAAAAAAAAAAAGAAATGGTGAAACTTTACAAAGTAATTGTACCATTTATTTTCCTGTATGAGTGTATGAGCATTTCAGTTCCTTCACACATTTACCAACATGTGGTATGATTGGTTTTACTAATTTTAGCCATTCTTGTATAGTGATAGCTCATCATGGCTTAAGTTTGAGTCTTCTAATGACAATTAATAGTGAGTGTATTTTCATATACTTCTCATTCATATATCTTTGGTTAAAGAATTCACCAGAAGATTGTTGCTTCAGGTCTTCTGCCCATTTTGTAATTGGGTTGTTTTGTTTTAATTGAGGTTTTAAAAATGAATTTATTGAGAAATAATTGACATGAAGTACACAATTTAAGTATACAGTGTAATGTTTGAGGTATGTATACACTTAGGAAGCTATCACCATACAAACGAGATACTAAATAGATTTATCACACCTGAAAGTTTCCTCATGCCACTTTGTGATTTCTTCCCTTCTGAGCCACATTCCCCTTTTGGGTCTGTCTTTCAAAAGCATTTAGTCTAGGGTTACTCTAGGCAGTGCTATCTGGATTTAGGTGTCTGAAGGAAACAGGTCTTATTTTTGGCTTTGTATGAGTCTAGGGCAATAATTCTTGTCATCCTTTTGAGTGGCTCTTTCCTTGGCCTTGGCTTGTTTTAATACTTAGGGATGTTCTCGCTCTGTGCAGTTGTCTTCTCTCTGGTACTCTGCTCTGCAATCCCTAGCTGTCTTAGTTTTGGACTTCCAATTCAGTCTCCTCAACTCGGGGAAACCACCAGATTCTCTCCCTGGGTACTCTCCCCAGGTGAGGGTCTGTAGTAAGTTCAGAGTATTGGAGGTTTTACCTCATCTGTTTCCCTTCCCTTAGGGTTCATCCTCGGTGTTTTCCTGTCTGATATCTGAAAACTGTTGTTTCTTATATAGTTCTGGTTTCTTAGGCTTAACAGATGGAGGGCAGACTCAATCCCTGTTACTCTATCTTGATCTTTGTATGTACTTTTTTTCTGGGTGTTTATTTTTTAAATGGTGCTAAAAAAACGTTAAATTTACTATCTTAACCATTTTTAGTGTACAGTTCAGTAGTGTTAAGGATATTCACATTGTTATGCAGCAGATCTCTGGAACTTTTTATTTTGCAAAACTGAAACTCTGTACCCATTATTTTTTTTAAATTTTATTTATTTATGATAGTCACAGAGAGAGAGAGAGAGAGAGAGGCAGAGACACAGGCAGAGGGAGAAGCAGGCTCCATGCACCGGGAGCCCGATGTGGGATTCGATCCTGGGTCTCCAGGATCGCGCCCTAGGCCAAAGGCAGGCGCCAAACCGCTGCGCCACCTAGGGATCCCACTCTGTACCCATTAAATTCTAATTTTATCACCCCTCACTTCCAAACTTTGGTAACAGCCTTTTCACTTTTTTCCCCCCCTCTGATTTTGACTATAAATACTTCATATGAATGGACTCATACAGTGTTTATCCTTTTGTGATTGGCTTATTTTACTTAACATAACGTTCTCAAGGTTCACCCTTAATGTAGCTTGTGGTTGGATTTCCTTATTTTTAAAGGCTGCATAGTATTCCATTCCAATGTTCCATGTATGTACCACATTTTCTTTATTCCTCTGTTGATGAACTTCAGCTTGTTTCTGCCATTTGGCTATTGTGAATAATGCTGCAATGAGCATGGGTATGTAAATCTGTCTTTGAGATACCACTTAGAATTCTTTTGAATATATGCCAGGACTGGGATTGCTAGATCATAGGGCAATTCTATTTATAATTTGTTTATATATTTATTTATTCATTTGAGAGAGTGCACATGAGCAAGCAGGGGGAAGGGCTGAAGAAGGGGGGAAGCAGAGTCCCCACTGAGCTTGGAGCCTCACATGGGGCTTAATCTCAGCACTCTGAAATCATGACCTAAGAGTCAAGATGTTTAATCAACTGAGTCACCCAGACATTCCTGAAAATTAGATTTTCATAATCTTGTTTTCCATATTGGTCATTATTAGTATATAGAAATGCAACTGATCTTCACATGCTGATATTCTGAAATTTTGCTAAAATCATTTAGTTAATTTTTTTTAACAGTCTTTAAGATTTTCTACATAAAAAATCATGTTATTTGCAAACAGATAATTTTACTTCTTCCTTTCCAATTGGAGATCATTCATTTCCTTTTTCCTATCTGTTTGCTCTATTACTTCAGTACCATATTGAGTAGAAATAGCAAGAGTAGGTATACTTGAGGTGCCGGGCTGGCACAGTTGGTGGAGTGTACAACTCTTGATCTTGTCGTTGTGAGTTAGAGCCCCACATTAGGTGTAGGAATTACTTAAAAATAATTTTTTTTTTTTTTAAAGAGCCATCCTTACTTTCTTAATCTTTGAGGAAAAGCTTTCCATCTTTCACTATTGAGTATGTTAGCTGTAAGCATTTCCCAGGCAGTTTTTCTTACATTGAGGTATTTTTCTTCTATTCTTAGTTTGTTGAGTGTTTCTGTCATTAAAAGATATTGGATGTTGATAAATGCATTTTTTGCACCAATTGGGATGATCATGTGGTTTCTATCCCTCATTCTGTTAATATGGTATATTACATTGATTTTCATTATAAATCCACCTTGATCAGTGTGTAGAATTCTTTTAATGTGCTATTAAGTTTGATTTTTAGTATTTTATTGCAGATTTTTGCTAAGTATTCATCAGGTATATTGATCTGTAGTTTTCTCATTGTGTCCCCGTACTCACCTAAACAGTACCCCAGTTTTTTATACTTTTCAGGTATGGATTTAAAAACTACTTCCTATCAAACTTCATTATAAATTCTCCTTTAAAAAATATGTTTACAGTGACCTAGTTTGACTCTCTGGGGGAACAAATGCAATTAAGAGGCCTTTTTTTCTTGGACTTTGAAATCTAACTGAACAGAGCAAGATAAAAAAAGAATGAAAGTCAGAGTTAGTTACTGTCTTTGTGTGGTGTTAGTGTATTGTGGTAAAGTATACATATAATATTTAACATTTTAAGCATTTTAAAGTATAGGTAAGTGGTATTAAGTGCATTCACATTGTTGTGCAAACATGTATATCCTTTGTATTAGTCTGCTAGGGCTGCAATAACTTGAATAACTTGGTGGTTTAAACAACAGAAATTTATTTTCTCACAGTTCTGGAAGCCAGAAGTTCAAGATTATGGTATGGTGTTAGGTTTGTTTGAGGCTTTTCTCCTCAAGATTTTCTTTTATTTCCTCATGCATTTCCTCTGTGCCTGCATCCTTGGTGCCTTTTTCTTATAAGGACACTACTCATATTAAATTAGGGCCCCATCCTTATGTCATCATTTGACCTCAGGTAACCTTTATGAAGGCCCTTTCTCCAAATAAACACCTTTTATGTAGTACTTCTAATTTATTTCTTGGAGAACCTGACGTCATCAGTATAGTCATTTATTATTCCTCTGAAAATTACCACAAACTAGGTGGCTTAAAACAACAAACTTACTCCAACAGTTATAAAAGCCAGAAGTCTGAAATCAGTATTACTGGACAGAAATCAAGGTGTCAGCAGGGTTATTCTCTCCAGAAATTCAAGGGAGAATCCATCCCTTGCCTCTTGCAATTCTGGTGGCTACTGACATTCCTGACTATAGCTGCAATCTTCAAGGCCGGTGTTTTCAAATCTCTCTCAACTCTGTCTTCGCCTTTTCTGTGTATAGTCAAATTTCTCCATCCCCTCTGTATAAGAATACATGTGGTTGTACTTAGGGCCCACCCAGATAATCCAGGATAATCTCTCCATCTCAAAATTTTTAATGTAAACATATCTGTAAAGACTTTTCTTTTGGGGGGAGGGGTCATATAAGGTAATATTCACAGGTTCTAGGAATTAGGATGTAGATTCTCTTGCAGGGCCGCTTTTTTCATCCTTTCACACTCAGCAATTCATGGTAGATATTTGGTGCTCTCATTTTGATTTGTAGTTTAGCTTGCAGTAGGTCACGATATCCAGTTCTGGGTCTGTAAATACTGGTGGCAGTGGGTGGCTGAAGAGAATATTCTCATCTCTTCTAGACGTTATACAGAGAATTCCAGGTCTGTGGTTCTTCGTGTGTGGTCCTGGAAATAGCATCACCTTAGGAACTTAATAGAAGTGGAAATCATTGGACTCCAACTTAGAACTACCTAATCAGGAACTCTGAGGGTGGGGACTAACAGTCTGTATATAACAAGGTGTCCAGGCGATGCTAATGTGTGCTCAAGTTTGAGAAACGCTTTTCTAGGTTATTGACATTATTAGTTTTAATAACCATATTCACCTTTTTCTCCAGCTCTTTTCTGCTTAAGTCTAATACTTCAATGAGTCTAGGATTTATAGTCCGCAAACTTTATTTTCTGTAGGGATGCAAACGTGTAGTACCAAAATCTTGGTATTGATGATCAGTGAAATTAATTCAGCTCGATAAAAGTTTGCGCTGGGCTGATTTTTGTCAGTTGTATTTTTACTTAGATGTAGTAATTTCATAAAGTAATGTTACTAGATTCAGAAGTGATAGGAATTTTTTTTTTTTTAGTCCTGGAAATGTGAATTAAACTCATTAGCCTGAATTTTACTTATTTTCTAAATCTCTGTAAATTTTGGGATACAGCACAAAATTTCTAATGTTTCATTCAGCCTATATTGTTGTACTTTTACTCTGTGCCACCTACTGACAATGCTGAAATGAATTGAATGAATTCTTTTCCTTGGTGTGTCCACACTGTATGTAGTTTAGAAAACACACAAGTAAACAGTTGATAATAGAGCCATCACCAGTTGCTATAGCAATTGAGAAACACCATAGCTGAACAAATTGAAGAAGGATCTTTCAGGGTGACTAAGCTAAATATTGCAAAACTAGTAAAAAAAAAAAAAAAAAAAAAAGGTGTTAGCAAAGTTAGAGAGAAGGTAGGTATTGTTCACCATGTGAAGCAGTGTGAAAACTGAGAGGACATAGGGGCTGTTCTGGGAGTTGAAGGGGTTTAGTATTAGAAACCTGGAGTGAATGGAAGAGTAAAGATTGGGGATAATCAATAAGAATGAGATCATTGATTAGTACTGTTGAAGGACTTGAGCCATAGATGTAACATCCTCAGGATAGCTATTGCAAAGTGATTACGTACACGATTCTGGGAAGAATAAATATGAGATGATAGTCTGGAAATAGAATAGTTATAGCAATCTAGGTGAGAATGGCAAGTAGGTATGATGGTACCATTTTTTGGAAATAATTCAAAAGAGTAACAAGCCCGATTAAGGTTGGGGAAGGGGAGATGTGTAGAGTACAGGATAAGACATACTGAGAATTTGTGGAATGTAATAAAATTAAGGGTAGGTAGTTTTTCAAGTAAATTTTCAGTGAAATGTTGGGGTAGCTGTTATGTTATACTAGGTTGTGGATTAAATTGAGGAAGCAGGAGAGAACCAGTATGTACTATCCTCTAGATAAGGTCTCTGGCATTTAGTAAATATTTAATCATTGTTAACCATTATTATACTTAGTATATACTTTTATGCCATCTTATACTGTGTTTTTTTCCTTGTACTTTTGGTATATATGTAGTAGTATTAGATAAATATCTAGATAGAAGTGTGTGTTTTATTAACATACTGGCTTTAATTATTGCTGTGCTATTAAAATTAATAAAAATAAGTTATAAATTTTTTTAAAGAGCTAGAAAATTAGTTTCTCATTTGATTAGGTTATTGTTCATAAAAAAATTAGATTTCCTAAAAATTTTAAATGGTCATGTTTTAATTTTAGATTTCCTAAAAATTTTAAATGGTCATGTTTTAGTTGAAACATTTTTTCCAGTAGCTCTTATGTTAAAATAATTTGATTTGCAGTTTTTAATTTAAAAGAGTAAGTGTATCATAGATGTATTCGTTCACACCAGACACACAAAACTAAATGATGGTCTTTACATGTATTCTTTCAGGTTTGAGTTAATTTCGAATGAGATTGTTTTTGCAACGAGATGTTAATAAGACAAAATCTAGGTAAGTAGAAGACTACTTTGTTAAATGTTACCTATTGAAGTAGGGAATAATACAAAAGACTTAAGTTTTTAAAATGTGCCTTCAAGCTCAGAATTAATGAGTTTTTCAATAAAATTTTGAAATATGAAGAATTGACTTTTTTATATACTTGCTGCAGTTGATTTGGTGGGAGTAACAATAGAACTATCAAACTGTGGAACTAGATTCCTAGTTTTCCTTCTTTTACGTTGAGTTTAACTTAAGTATATGGTTCCCAGTGACTATTAAACATTTTAGAAAATTAGGTTGGTATTTGGTTTAGCTATTCAGAAACCAGTTCAGTAAGAGATTTGCTCTATCCTTCAATGTTCTCTTAGTGGATTATAGTGCTTGAGTAGTTTTTGCCTTTGTGGATTTTACTTTCTTATTTCTATTAATGAAGCTCTTTTATAAATTGATTAAGTTGGCCAAATTATGACTTTTTTATGTTAATACAAGTTTCAGGATTGTAAATAATTGTTTTACCATTTTTCTTATGAGTATCTCTGCTGAATGACTTTTCTAATTTAGCATTCTGATTTGCTTTAAATTTTTTAAGACTATTTATTGTCTTTCAGGAAATTGAATTGTGATCATGCACTTTTTTGGTCTGATATGTGAAGGACAAGTTTTTAATAATATAAACTGTTGAATTGTTAGAAAGTTAGATTTGCTATCTTTTGGTAAGTGAACATGGTTTCAGGATATAAACAGATTAAAAAGAATACTTAGATAAATTGTAGTTAACTTGGTCCTTCTCTAATCTAACCAGACGTTTCAGCTGTCAGAAACTTGCTGCTCTCAAAGGTTTAAAAAAAAAAAATAAAGGCTAGAATGAAAAGTAGTTGAGTAATATGCAGTTAGTGTATTCTCAAGAAGTGGTTTAGGCATAATTTGATGAAGGAGAGTTGTGCTTTTATTGCTATTATATAATAATATTTGTAGTGGTAGTGTGAAGAATATTTATTGTGCTCTTATGTTTTGTTAACTGTTTCTCATGCCTTGATAATCTTTATAGTACTTTCTGTAAGGTAGGTTCTTCTGTGTAGAAAATTGTTATTTTTTGGCTTTATAGTGAGCTATTTTCTTTAGGAAGAGTACATTATCTTCACAGAATTTAGTGTAAGGAACACTTGTCTATATATCTTCTTGTAAGGAAGAAAGAGCTAGATAGACTTCTGTACTTAACATCTTATGGAGATTTTGTTTGCTAGTTGAATATACAGTGTTAGAACCTTTATTCTGATTTCTTGTAGGTCAGATGTTGCTTAAGGGATGACACTGGTTTAACTTATTCTGACCTTATACCACAATTATGCAATTTTTCTTTTTTAATAAGATAATTTACATTTTTACATAAACTAAGTTGTAATTTATGTATGCAAAATTTGAAGTATAGAACTGAATGAGGTTTTTACATATATGTTCACACATGTAACAACCGTAGAGATCAAAATGTAGGACATTTTCATTGATCAGAAAGTTTCTTATATTCTTCCCTTTCCAGTCGAATAGCCTTTTCCCCAAGGTAAGCATTTTTCTGAATTTTATCAGCAGAGCTTAGTTTTGCCTGTTCTTGAATTTTATCTTTATAGGATGATATCATATGCACTTTTTATATGTGGCATTTTTTTTATATGTGGCATTTTTTTAGTCAACATAGTATTTTTGAGTTTCCTCCATGTTACTGTATCAGTAGTTTTTATTGCTGAGTACTATTTCATTGTACAACTGTGCTACAAATTTTTTTAACGTATTTTCTTTAATTTCCTTTATTGGATCCTCCAACTCTCTGACCTCACTTGCCAGCATTCTGCCCTGCTTTCCTTCCTTTAGTTGTCCCCTTTTTTGTTCTACCAATACCTGCACAATAACATGTAAGCCCCATAACACGGCATACAATGGTCTCACTGCAGATATTCCAGAATGCCTAGAATTATCTGAATAAACTATATTTGATGTTTCATATATTTAGTTTTTGTCCGAATTATATGTTGTCACTCTTCCCCAGCCCCTTACCTCCCCAACTGTCATTGTTCTTCCTCCTGGTCATCGGCTTATCTCCTGAAATAGTCCATCTCCAGCATTATCTTTTCCTTTGAGCCACACTGGCCATAAGGCAATAGAATGTTTTCTTTACTGGACAGTGAGCTCTTTGAAAAAGGTAGATATCATCAATGTCTTACTTATCTTAGTAGCACAGTGCCAGAGTACTGTGTGTACTTAGTGAATGTTTGTAAAACAGAACAATAAACAGAATTCTCTCTCAGTCAACTAGGGATTCAGAATACAGGCTGGAATGGGATGAGGACATTGGTGCTTCAGTTGCTTTTGGACTGTGGGAAAAGCCAATGAGGACAATACAGAAGCAGCATTATAGAATTTTGAAAAGAGCAACAAAATATCCCCTAAGTCGTCTTTGAATCCATTTGAAAGAAATGGCTAGTAATGTTCTTAGTTAAGACCTTAAGGAAAACTGTGTTGCTTTTGATTACTCTTTCCAAATGAAGGCATTAATCCATGTTATGGAAATTAGAATGTTTGCTACTAATGATACTCTTTTTGTGAGTTTGTACTAGTTATTTCTTTAAAGATTTTAAAAGATGTATTAGATTAATACAAGTAGAAGATTAAGAAGATTGGTCACATCTATAAAGAAATTTTTTCTCATTTTCCTGAGGGTAAAAAAATATTGGAGTAGAGAAGGAAATTGAATCATAGTCTGGAATTGTGATAACATTTTTGAGTTTTATAGCTTAGGAAGCTTGCTGTTTGATGAAAAATATTTTAAAAATCTTGTTTTATCACTGTACATCTGTGGTATATGAATAATGTACTTAGGAAATTTTAAAAATATTTTAAAGTATTTTATACTAGTTTTTTTCTTCCATATTTGAAATTCGGCTGGTTGGATTGGCCATTGTAGTCACCTAGGGGATTTTTATGCCTTCTAGCAAGTCCAAAGCAAGAAGAAATTCTTCCCCACTGGGATCAATTTGTTGCTTTTCCTCTCTGCAGCTTCTGCCATAAAGGTTGAATACAGAGTTGGACATTGACCCCATCTCATGCTGTTTCTTCTGATCCCTACAAGAATTTTCTTAGACATAGATTCTTATCAAATGTAGAACTTCAGTTATTTGTTTTATTTCATCACGGATGTGAAGTATGTTTAGTTTTATTGTTGATAAAGTTTGAGTATTCAGAGAAATATAACCTTGAGGTTGCTTGATTTAACGTGTATTTGAAATATTTTAGGCTAGTTTCTCTTCTCAGAGGCTGGTAGGTATACCTCAGTTTCAGACTCTTCGTCTTCATTCTTCAATATTTTATAAAGTCAGAAGCTGCTTTTTTCATTTTGCAGAGTCCTTGAATCCAAGGATTTGAAGTTCCTTATGAATATTTATATTAGCTAATTTCCTTAATTTTCAAATTAAGCTCTCAGTGCTTCACTCTCTTTATGAGGAATGTAGATGTGCTGCCCTTTGTTGTAATGTGAAAAATACTTTTAAATTAATAAAAATATTTGTTCTTCATCCTAGATGAGATTGCACAATGTACATTTGACCTTTTTCAAATATATTGTCAAGTAGTATTTAGTATTTTTGAAATTATATTTTTATAAAGTCACATATGCTTATTTATGTATAAGCAAATAGTACAAAGATATTAAGAATAAGTAAAACTCTCCTCTCTCAGCACTATACTACCCATAAATTATCAGAAATAACTGATATATTTTGCATCTTTCTCTTTCCATTTGCTGGCATATCTTGGATGTTTTTCATATATGGATTACATTTAATATAATTGTTTCCTTGTTGATAAAGATATTTGGGTAAATCTCAGGGTTTTTTGCTTGTATATGCAGTGCTGCAATAAATATTCTTTACTACGTTATTGGAATTGTGTGAGAATGTCGGTAAGATAATTTGTAGCATTAGATTGCTGGGTCAGTATATATGTGGACTTTAATTTCTGATAATGCAAAATTGCAATGAGATTATATCACTTAGTATTTTATTAGCAATGTTTTTTAGAGTATTAAATATTATATATATTTGCTATGTGCATGTAATACTAAATATTAACTTGTGTTTTAATCCATGGCAGTCTAATGAATGAAAAGTGGTATTTATTGGTGAATTTTTTTTAATTAGAAGGATTTTAAATTTCCAAGTCTTTTGAGAAAGCAAAATCAATGCAGTGCAAATTGGAACATCCAATTAATGAATTTAACAACAAACCAAAGTAGTTTCCCATTTATTATAGGCTAGCAATGTTTCAAATGGTGAAGCTTCTACTGGTCTTTGGTCTCCTCCAGTCATCTGATGGCAGACTTCAGTGTGAGGGCAGAAATGGTGTTGTAGTTGTAGGCCCAGGCAGCACTGGCTGCCGTTTTCATATAGGAACCACAATGCCAGATCCTCACAGCTTGTCTTTTCATCTTGGTTTTGCCACAGAAGGAGCAAGTGTACTTGTCATCTGGCTTATTTCACTCTTTCTCACCATTTTCCTGAGGGACGCACCATAACAGGTCCTGTATTTACCCAGGAGTCTGACTTTCTTGGTGTGTTTAACTGTATTGCTGCAACTTAGGTCTGAGCCTAGAGAGCTGGTATGTTTCTTTAATTGTGAGAGTCCTCTTAGATTTGCAGTGTCACCTTCATCATAACCTAATTCTTTTGAAGACTATATAATTGGGACAAATTTTTCTCCTTTATGGTTAAATCCACCAATTAACATATCTTTGTGTGTTATGTACTGCATTTAGTTATTTAATACTGGATAATCAGATTGTTTGTCTTTGTTCTCTTTATTCCTTCATGCTGCTTATTTAGAAAGCATATTTCTTTGTGGTGGATTTCTTTGTAATTTACTACAAACTCTAATGTTAGTGTAGTCTGTAAATAAAAATAAAAGCTATTACTAAATATTAGGTTAATTAAGTCTAGATTAATAACATGCTGCTCACAGGTTGTCTCTTACAACTCAAGCTTTAGAAAACTTTCCTTCTTTGTATGTTTTTTTCTTCTTTACCTCCCTTAGCATGTGTGATAAGCTGTAACTACTAGTCTCAGTTCTAGCTTTTCTATAATTCTAGAAATTACTAAATTTAAGACCTGAAAAAAGAGCTGGGAAAATCCTTAACATTATTATGGTGGCTTTCTTTGAGTTATTTTTAAGGATTTAGATACTGCCTTCCTTTGGGCTTATTTTTTGCATAGTATTTTCCAGTGTGATGTCTTTTCATTTCTATCTCCCTTTGTCTACATCTCTTAAAACTCGTTAGTTTCACTTTGTTGTTTCATTTGTCTAAAAGGCTAAATAGGCTACATTGATTTGTTTTGAAGCTGTGCTATTTTTCCAAAGAAAGCTTCATCTAGACGTGTATTTGTTATAACAATTTCTACTCAAATCTGATGTGGTTTTCAACTTAACAGTTAAAGGCTAAGTGGCAAATGTCATTCTAATAAATGAACAGGGAACCATAAACTGCCCTGTGAAGTGAAAGAATTTTATTTTTGCTATACAGTTAACCCTCTGTAGTAGGTCTAAACTATAAAAAAAGGTCCTAAATAAAACAAGGTATTCAGTAAGCCTTTATTGAAACATCATGTTCTGGGCAGCCCGGGTGGCTCAGCGGTTTAGGCTGCCTTCAGCCCGGAGTGTGATCCTGGAGACCCGGGATCGAGTCCCATGTCAGGCTCCTTGCATGGAGCCTACTCCTCCCTCTTCCTGTGTCTTGGCCTCTCTCTCTCTGTGTCTCTCATGAATAAATAAATAAATAAAATATTTTAAAAAAGGAAAAAAAAGAAACATCATGTTCTAGGCACTATGCTATATGTTAAATATGCACTCATTGGTAATGAGAATTCTCGGTGTCATATAGCTAATTATGTTATAACTCGTGGACAGAATACTGTCAGGTATATATAGGGAAGGGAATTTTGAAGGGAGAGATCAGGAAAGGCTTTGTTGAAGGAAGGTGATGTTTGAGTTGGGCTCTGAAGAAAAGAATTAGAATTTTGATTATAGGATGACCTTGGGAAAATGTGGACAAAGGGAGTGTGAACTAAGTCTTACTTTAATTTCTAGAAATTATTTTGTAAAATAGTTTCATTTAATTGGATGTCTGTGTTGTCAAAATTACTGGCTTTTTTTTTTTTTTTTTTTTTTTTAGTAGGCTCCAGCCCTAGCATTGAGCCCAGCATGGGGCTTGAACTCACAACCCTGAGATCAAGACCTGAGCTGAGATCAAGTGTCGGGTGCCTAACCAACTGATCCACCCAGGTGCCCCATTACTGGCATTTTCTTAAGTGTACTAAAGTTTATAATTTACTGTAGTTTAGGAAGTCATTGAATGGTTTCCTTGTTCTGTTTTTGAAACTTTTTAACAACTAATTTTGAACCCATCAAGAAATATACTGTGAAAGACTCCATAATGATCATTGATTTACATATTATACTATTGTACTTAAGAGTGTGAGGCTTATAAATAATTAAAGACAACTTGAAGTCAGGTAGATAATTGCAGACAAAATTAGAACCTGATTCTAATTCTAATCAGAGGTCTTTGAACCTCTGATCTTTTGTTCTTTGAGATGACTGACCATAAAAGCAGATATTTGCAATGGTTTAGGGTCTTCCAGCCAGACTGGGGACTATGGGTGTATATGTCATATGATCAGTGGTCAGTAATACTTGTTTAAGATTTTGATTTATTTTGATTTATTCAGTGTTTTCTGAACTGGTTATTGTAGCTACATTGGTTTTAGCTCATATCTGATACTAGTTATTAGTATAAAGAGGAAGGATGACTAAATATGTAAGTATAATAAGATGGGATTAATGTTGTGATAGTTTGTGTTCTTGGATGGCAATGACCATGTCTGTTTTATTTATTAAGATGTAAGAACTGAATGTATGGGCACCTGGGTAGCTAAGTCAGTTAAGTGTCTGCCTTCAGCTCGGGTCATGATTTCAGGATCCTGGGATCGATCCCTGAGTGTCTGGCTCCCTGCTTGGCAGAGAGTCTGCTTCTCCCTCTGCCCCTCCCTTCACTTGCTCTCTCAGTCTCTTTCTTTTTCTCTCTCAAATAAAAAAAAAGCAAACAAACACTGAGTATGGACTTGACTGTCAATGAGCATTTAATAAAGATTTATTGAATGAAAATATCCCAAGGACTCCCAGAAGTGACATTTAAACTAAAACTTAGAAGAACTGTTAATGATTTATCTAGATAAAATTTAGGGAAGGACTATTGTTAGCAGAAGAAATAGCATGTGGAAGGATGAGAGGAAAGAGAAGGAGAAGATTGGTGGAACTGAAAGAAATGTGGTATGTCGTGAGTGTGGAGTTCTACAAGGAGTGAGGAGAGGGGAGTGGCTAGTGTCAAGAGAGAAGAGGGAGGGACACCTGGGTGGCTTAGTGGTTGAGCACCTGCCTTCTGCTCAGGGAGTGAACCTGGGGTCCTGGAATCAAGGCCCACATCAGGCTCCCCACAGGGAGCCTGCTTCTCCCTCTGCCTGCTTCTCTGCCTCTCTCTTTCTGTGTCTCTCATGAATAAATAAATAAAATATTAAAAAAGAGAAGAGGGAGAGTAAATCTTGAGGTATTTTATTGGGGGTTTTAGAAACCATTTTATTTGTTTATTTAAGAGTTTATTTATTTCTTCATGAGAGACACACAGAGAGAGAGGCAGAGACACAGGCAGAGGGAGAAGCAGGCTCCATGCAGGGAGCCCGACGTGGGACTCGATCCCGAGGCTCCAGGATCACACCCTGGGCTGAAGGCAGGTGCTAAACCGCTGAGCCACCCAGAGATCCCCTAGAAACCTTTTTAAAGTGTTTGGATTAACAATAATAAGAGATCATTAAAGGAGTTAAAATGTGAGGGAATGATGTGATCAGATCTGTGTTTTAGAAAAACATTTAATTAAGATGTGGAGAACAGATTGGAGGAGAAGCTAGATTGGATTCAGGATGACCTGACTTTAGAGTGGTAGTGGTGGGGATAAAAAAGACAAAGATTATTGAAAAATGGCTTGTTCCATATGGATTTATGAGTTGCTGTTTTTATTACAGTTTCTGGCCTCTCTTTACTCTTAATTAAACTAGATTTAATACTATTGATGGATAAATAATTGTATTACTAATAACAAAAGTCTTAACAAAGATATTTGAGTACCTGAGAGAATTTTAAATGTGTTGAGTCTTGGATTTCCATGAATATTGTCTAATACATACTAGCTGAATATGAATTCTGATAGTATTTGATGAGGAGACATTTTCTAGTTTGAGTAACAAAATTTGGGTTAAGACTTTAGGGTAATCATGATTCAGAAAATCATTTGGGAGGGTTTGCGTGGGGAAAAAATATCATTTGTAGGAAAAGTGTATATGAGTAGGACCTTCCCCACCTTGTTCCCCCCATTGTATACTCACCATCTAGAACAGTTCTTGTTACAGAGATAATATATTTGTTGAATAATCAGTCAGGGTTTACATAAAATATTTAATATCTAACCAATTTTATTTTTAGTCAGATGACAGAGTGGCAGACAAGTTAGTTTTTCCAATTTAAATGATTATACTTTTAAGTAATATTCCCCCTTTTAAATTACCCTGTAACCATTCATATTTATGCTGATTTCCTTCTATGTTCTTCCCTCTCAACACTGCTTAATGCCTTTTTATAACTTGTTTCCCTTCTCCAATCCCTAATCCCTTGTAACCAATAATGTTTGCCATTTCTATAATTTTTTCATTTCATGTGATAGAATTATACAGTATACAATATTCTGGTATTGACTTTTTTCAGTCACCACAATTCCCTCAAGATTCATCCAAGTTGTATACATTGATTAGTTTATTCCTTTTTATTGCTGAGTAGTATTTCATGTTGTCAGCGTATCATAATTTAACTGTTCATCTACGGGAGAACAAATGTCTGGGTCATTTCCATTTTGGGTCTATTATGAATATAGCTAATATGAACATTTGAGTACAAGTTTATGTGTAAACATCAGTTTTCATTTCCCTAGAATAAATGCCCCAGAGTGCAATTGCTGAGTGCATATGCTAGTTACATGTTTAGGTTTAATAGAAATGGCCAAATTGTTTTTCAGCATTTTTTAAGTGATCTAGTTTCTCCACATTCTTGCAAGCATTAGGTGCTGAAAGTAATTTAAAAAAAATTTTTTTATTGTAGCATTTTGAAAGGTGTGTGGTGTTATCTCATTGTGTGTTTCCTCTATGGAACTTCATTTTTATTAGTGTGACTATATCAATTTGAGTAACTTAATCCTGTCAGTCCTTCTGTGCAAACTGAAAAATGGAGAATGTTATAGACATCTGCAAAATTTGTTCTAAAATTCTAATTGTTTCATTCTGTTTTCTGAAGATGCTGATGAAATGTGTGGTCAGTCAAAACACCCAAAAGTTAGGAGGCAGTATATGTCATTCTACCTTTAGAAAGATTAAAAAAAATTAATGATCTAAAAACAAAAGTCCGCACAGCCTAAACTAATGTATGTCAAAGAAGTGGAACTGGCAAAGATAACACTTATCTATGGAAAGCAAAGACACATACCTAACCTCTAAGGCTTATATTATTATGTCATTTATCATTTGACTATAGAAAAAAAGTACTGTATTAGGATAGCCTACCTCAGTATGCTTTTCCATTAAAAATTAGAAGGGTTTTAAATTTCCAAGTCTTTTGAGAAAGCAAAATCAATGCAGTGCAAATTGGAACATCCAGTTAATGAATTTAATAACAAACCAAAGTAGTTTTGTTACAGAATTGACCCATTTTTTATAGGCTAGCAGTGTTTCAAATGGTGAAGCTTCTACTGGTCTTTGGTCTCCTCCAGTCATCTGATGGCAGACTTCAGTGTGAGGGCAGAAATGGTGTTGTAGTTGTAGGCCCAGGCAGCACTGGCTGCCGTTTTCATATAGGAACCACAATGCCAGATCCTCACAGCTTGTCTTTTCATCTTGGTTTTGCCACAGAAGGAGCAAGTGTACTTGTCATCTGGCTTATTTCACTCTTTCTCACCATTTTCCTGAGGGACGCACCATAACAGGTCCTGTATTTACCCAGGAGTCTGACCTTTTTGGTGTGTTTAACTGTATTGCCACAACCTTGGTCTGAACCCAACATGGGGCTCAAACTCTTGACCCTGAGATCAAGAGCTGTACACTCTACCAAATGAGCTAGCCAGTTGCAGCATAACGTGTTTGAGGTTCATCCATGTTGTAGCATATGGGTATTTCATTACCCCCCCCCTTTTTTTTTTAAAGATTTAGTTGTTTTAGACAGTGCATGCCAGGGGAAGGGACAGAGGGCGAGAACCTTCAGTCAAACTCCTTGCTGAGCTGGGAGCCATACCTGGGGCTCCATCTCAGGACCCATGAGATCATGACCTTAGCTGAAACCAAGAGTTGGATACTTAACTGACTAAGCCACCCAAGCGCCCCAGCACTTCATTTCTTTTTATGCCTGAGTAATATTCTATTGTATGGCTATGCTGTATATTCTTTACCTGTTCATCTGTGGATGGACATTTGGGTTGCTTACACCTTTAGGCTATTTTGAATAGTGTTACTATGCACATCTTAATTATTTTTTTAAGTATATGGTTTAATAGTATTAAGTATATTAACATTTTTATGAAACAGATATCCAAAACTATTTTATCTTGCAAATCTGAGACTCTCTACCTATTATTAAACAATCATTTCCCCTTTTGCTCCTCCTCCCAGCCCTTGGTGACCACATTCTACTTTCTGTTTTCATAAATTTGACTATTTTATATAACTCATGTAGGTGGAATCATACACTTTTTGTCTTTTTGTGACTGGCTTATCTCACTTAGTGTAATGTTCTTATGGTTCATCAGTTTGGTGCATGTGACAGGATTTTTCTTGTTTAAGGTTATATAATATTTCATTGTATTCATATACCACGTTTCCTTTATTGATTCATCCATCAGTAGATGTTTGGGTTGCTCCCATCTCTTGGCTATTGTGAATAGTGCCGATATGAACATGGGTGTGCAAACATTCTTCAAGACTCTTTAATAAAATTTTAGGCAGCCCGGGTGGCTCAGCAGTTTAGCGCCGCCTTCAGCCCAGTGTGTGGTCCTGGAGACCCGGGATCGAGTCCCACGTCAGGCTCCCTGCATGGAATGGAGCCTGTTCTCCCTCTCCCTGTGTCTGTGCCTCTCCCCTGCCCCCACCATGTGTGTCTTTTGCAAGTAAATAAATAAGATCTTTAAAAAAAAAAAAAAAAGACTCTTTAAATTTTTTTGAATATATACCTCAAAGTATTATTGCTGGATCATTATAGTTCTAAGTTTTCCAGGAACCTCCATACTGTTTCTGTACCACTTTACAATCCCACCAACAGCACACACATCTTCACCAACATTTGTGATTTTGTTGTTTTGAAAACACAACCATCCTAATGAATGTGCAGTGATACTTCATTGTTTTATTTGCACTTCTCTGATGATTAATGATATTGAGCATTTTTTCATATGTTTGTTAGCCATTTGTAGATCATATTTAGACAAACATCCATTCAAGTACTTTGGTCATTTTTTTTTTTTTTTTTACTTTGGTCATTTTTTAATTGGATTTTTTTTGTAGGAACTTTAAAATATATTCTAGACATTAGTTCCTTCCGCAGCTTGGTAGTATTTTCTCCCATTCTATAGATCACCTGCATATTGACCCTGTTGATCGTGTCCTTTGATATACAAGTTTTTAGGTTTGATATACTTCAGTCTGTTTTTGTTTTTGTTGTCTCTGTTTCTGGTATCCAAGAAATTATTGTCAAGTTTGATGTTGCAAAGCTTTTTCTCTTATTTTCTCCTAGGAGTTTTATAGTTTTAGGTCTTAATATTTAGATCTTTAATTCACTTTGAGTAAATTTTTTATTTATGGTGTAAAAGAAGGATCCATCTTCATCCTTTCGTATGTGTTTATCCAGTTTTCCCAGCACCATTTGTTGAAGAGACTGTCGCTTTTTCATCGCATGGTCTTGCATCCTTGGCAGAGATTTGTACGTGTATTTCCAGGGTCTGTCTTCCCATTCCTTTGGTCTATTTATCTTTATGCCATTACTAGAATGTTTTAATTACTGTAGCATTGTAAGTTTATTTTTAAATTAAGAGATATGAGACGTATGACTTCGTTCTTTTTTTTCAAAATTGCTTTGACTTTTGGGATCCCTTGATATTTCATATGAATTTTAGAGTGAGTTTATCTACTTCTGCAAAAAAAAAAAAAATGCTACTGGGATTGATAGTGATTATGTTGTATCTAGATAATATGGACATCTTAAAATTAAGTCTCCCAATACTTGAATACTGGATATTTTTCCGTTTCTGTTTTCTTTGACTTTTTTCAGCATTGTGGTTTTCTGTGCACAAGTCTTTCATCTCCTTGAATAAACTCCTTAAGTTTATTTTTAAGTTTTTATTCTTTTTGATGCTTTTTTAAATGAGATGGATAAATTTTTTGAGGTTGTTTACTGTTAAGTATAGACACATCTGACTTTTGTGTGTTAATTTTCTGTCCTACAACACTGGTGAATTTGTTTATTAGTTTAACGGTTTTTTGTGGTATTTTCAGGTTTTCTATAAAGGTTGTATCTATAAAGAGAATTTCCTTTCCAATTTTTTTTAAGATTTTTAAATTATTTATTCATGAGAGACACACAGAGAGAGAGAGAGGCAGGCTCCATGCAGGGAACCCGATGCAGGACCCCATCCCAGGACTCCAGGATCACACCCTGGGCCAAAGGCAGGCTCTAAACCGCTGAGCCACCCAGGCGTCCCTCCTTTCCAATTTGAATGCTTTTTTTTTTTTAAATTAATTAATTAATTAATTAATTAATTTATTTATTTATTTTTCTTGCCTAACTGCTCTTGCTAGGACTTCTAGTACTGTGTTTGATGAGGAGTAGCAGGAGCAGACGACCTTATCTTATTCCTGATATTAGAGGGAAAACTTTCAGTATTTCACCACTGAGTATGATTTTTAGCTGTGTGCTTTTTTGTAAATGGACTTCATTATGTCTAGGTAGATTTCTTCTATTCCTAGTTTATTGAGAGTTTTTTAAATCATAAAATGGTGTTGCATGTTGTTAAATGTTTTTTTCTGCATCAGTTGAGATGATTTATGTTGTGTTTGTTCGTTCTGTTAAGTGTAGTATATTACACTGATTGATTTTCATATGTTCAGTCATCTTTGCGTTCCAATAATAAATTCCAGTTACTCATGGTGTAGCAATCCTTTCAGTGTGCTTTTGAAATCACTTTTACTTTTAGTTCAGAATTTTTTGCTATCAATATTAATCAAAGATAATGGTCTGTAGTTCTCTTGTGTCTTTGTCTAACTTTGGTACCGGTGTAATGCTGGCCTCATTGAATGAGCTTGGAAACGTTTCCTCCTCTTTTGGGAAGAGTTTCAAGAGTATTGGTGTTAATTCGTTCAATATATTGGATAGAACTCTCCAGCGAAACCATTTAGTCTTGGACTTTCCTTTTTTCAGGAAGTAGGGTTTGATTACTGCTTTAATCTCCTTACAAGTTATAGGTCTGCTCATACTTTTTTATTGCTTCATGATTAAGTCTTCCTATGTTGCATGTTCCTAGGAATTTATCCATTTCTTTTTGGTTATCCCACTGTTTTTGTTCAAAGTACTTTTTTTTATAATCCTCTTCGTTTCTGTAACATTGTTTATAACAACATCTTTCATTTTTTTTATTTAATTGACTCCTTTCTTTTTTTCTTAATTAATTCCTAGCAGAGGATTTATCAGTTTTGTTGATCTCTTCATTAAGCCAACCCTTTATTTCATTGTTTTTTTCTGTTGTTTTTGTGTTCTCTGTTCCATTTATCTCTTCTCTGATCTTTATTATTTGCTTCCTTCTTCTTACTTTGGGCTAATATTTCCCTTTTCTAATATCTAGAGTTGTAAAATTAGGTTGTTGATTTAAGGTCTTTTTTTAAAATTGTTTTTAAAAAAGATTTTACTTATTCATGAGAGACAGAGGCAGAGACACAGGTAGAGGGGAGAAGCAGGCTCTATGCAGGAAGCCTGATGTGGGACTTGATCTCAGGACTCCAGGATCACTCCCTGGGCTGAAAGCAGACACTCAGCCACTGAGCTACCTAGGCGTCCCTCTTTTTTCTTTTTTAATCTAAATATTTACAACTGTACACTTCCCTGTTAGTATTGCTTTTACTGTGACCCTCAAGTTTTGGTATGTTGTGTTTTCATTTTCATTTGTCTCAGTATTTTATAATTTCTTGTTTTTCTTTGTTTTGACCCATTGGTTATTTAAGAGTGTTAAATTTTCACAGATTTGTGGATTTCCATTTTCTTTTGTGCTGTTGATTTCTAGTTTCATTTCAGAAAAGGTACTTGTATCATTTCAGTCTTGAATCCTTATGACTTGTTTTGTGGCATAATGTTCCGTATATACTTTGAAAATAAATTATATTCTGCTGTTGTTGGGTAGATTATTCTTTGTATGTCAGGTGCACTTGTTCTGTAGTGTTATTCAAGTTCTCTGTTCCTCATTGATAATCTCTGTGGTTATTTTATCCATTACTGCTTTTTTGGGTATGTTGATTGATCTTTGTCTTGTGCATCATTTTGACTTCCTTCTCATTTCCTTTCATGTGTATTTTTTAGTTATTTTCTTGTGTTTACCTTGGCAATTACAATTAACATTTTAAGATTATAATAATCTAGCTTAAATTAATACTAGCTTTGTACGTGTAATGTAATGTAATACTAGCTTTGTACCTGTAATGTAAATGTTTCTATGTAACTCCATCTGTCTTCTGTTTTGGTTCTACTGTTTCAAGTTACTTTATCAGTAGTACTGGCTTCTTTGTTTACCTGGGTAGTTGTCTTTATTGTTCTTTATTTTTATAGTTTTGAGTTCTCATTTAGTGTGTACTTTCATCGTAGCTTGAAGGACGCTCTCAAACATTTCTTGAGAGGCAGGTCTACTAGTGGTTAACTCTGTAGCTTTTGTTTTTCTGAGGCTCTCTTAATCCTTTTTTTAAAGGATAATTTTGCTGGGTATAGAATTTTTGGTTAAAAAGTTTTTTCTTTTCACACCTTATTATGTTGATGCTTTGTAGCTTCCATGGTATCTGATGAGAAATTAGCTTTTTATCTTATTTAGGGCCCAATGTATGTGACTAATTGCTTCTCTCCTGCTGCTTTTACTCATTCTTTGTGTTTGTGTTTTGACCATTTTATATTAACGTGACTTAGTCTGGATCTATTTGGAGTTTTCCTTTTTTTTTTTTTCTTTAAGATTTTATTTATTTATTCATTAGAGCGGCAGAGACACAGGCAGAGGGAGTGGCAGGCTCCATGCAGGGAGCCTCATGTGGGACTCAATCCCAGGACTCCAGGATCACTCCCTGAGCCAAAGGCAGATGTTCAACTGCTGAGCCACCCAGGCATCCCTGGAGTTTTCCTACTTGGAGCTTGTTGAGTTTGTTAGCTGTTTAGCTTCATGCCTTTTATCAAAATTTGGATATTTATCACCATTATTTTTTTGAAATACTCTTTCTACCTCTTTTTCTCCTCCTTTGTCTCATTATAAATAGGCTGGTATACTTGATGGTGTCCACAGGTCTCTTAGGCTCTGCATTTTTCTTCATTTTATTTTTCTACTTCTCAAATTGTTAATTTCAGTTTACCTACTTTCATATCCACTGATGGTCTTCTGCTTGCTCAAATCTTTTGAAGGTCACTAGTGAATTTTTCATTTTAATTATTGTTCATCTCCAGAATTTGTTTTATAAATTAACTGTTTCTTTTTTTATTTCTTTATTGATGTTCTCTATATTGAGTCATTATTCTTGTGGTTTTGAAGTGGCTCTTCTAACATAGTCATACCTGCCACAGGTAAGTAGGCACATTTAATCTGAAGATTGGAAATTACTTTAAATGTACATGGTAGGGCAGCCCGGGTGACTCCATGGGTTAGCGCCAACTTCAGCCCAGGGCGTGATCCTGGAGACCCGGGATTGAGTTCCATATCAGGCTCCCTGCATGGAGCCTGCTTCTCTCTCTCTGCCTCTGTCTCTGCCTCTCTCTCTCTCTGTCTCTCATGAATAAATAAATAAAGCCTTAAAAAAATGTAAATGGTATAAATATATCAGTCAAAAGAAAGAAAATGACACTGGATAAAAGACATACAACTCTACTAATGTAGGCTTATGAGAAATTTACTTCAAATTCAGTGACATAAGTTGGCTAAAAATGAAAAGATAGAAAGATTATACCATACAAACAACCTAACTAAGAAGCAAGAATAGTTACATTAAATTCTGGTAAAGTAGACTTCAGAACAAAGAAAAGTACTAGGGTCCAAGAGGAACCCTAGTTCCACAACCCTTGTTGTGTGTGTACCAAACAATAGAGCTGTAATCTACACTAAAAAACAAGCAAACAAAACAAAACAAAAAACTGATAAAGCTGAAAAAGGAAGAGATGATTCCACAGTTATAATTGAAGACTTTAATACTCTCTTCCACAACTGATACCACTACTAGGCATAAGATCAGCAAGAATATAAAAAAACTGAAAACAGTAAACCATAAGATCTAAATGATGTATATAAAACATGCCATCTAGCAATATAATAGGAATATACATTTTATTCAAGTATTCCTTAAACACTCCTGAAGATAGACAACATCTTCAACAATACAAATTTGAAGAATGGGGAAAGAAAAAACAAATTTGAAGAATGGTAATCATACAAAATATATTCTCTTACCATATTGGAATCAAATTAGAGATCAGTAACAGGAGAATCTGTCGATTGAAAATTAACACACTTCTGAATAATCCATGGCCTAAAAATTCTCAAAATTAAAAAAAAAAAACCTTACTGAAGATGAAAATAGAGCATATGAAAATATGCTAAAGCATTGCTGAGAAATTTACAGCATTAAATGTTACATTTGAAAAGAAAATTTTCATATAATAGAAAATGAGAAGTAAAAGAAACCCAAAGCAAACAGAAAAAGAAAATAATAAATTTAAGAGTAGAAATAAATGAGATTAAAAAGCGAAAAATCACTGAAACAAAAAGCTACTTAATATGAAAAATCAACAAAATTGATAAGCTTCCGCAGGACTGACAAAGATAAAAAGAAAGTGGATAAAAATTACCAATTTAGTCATGTAACGGGATATCACTGTAGATCCTTTTAGACATTGTAAGGATAATTAGAGCTTGCTATGAACAATTTACAGAAATTTAACAATTTGGATGAAATAGCCCAGTATCTTGAAAAACAAACCAACCACAACTCATTCAATATGAAATTTATGTTTAATGGCCCAGTAATTGTTAAGGGCATTGAATTTAGAATTGTGACACAGTTCCCAAGAAAGAAATCTCTAGGCCAAGATGGAGAGTTTCACTGGAAAATTCCAAACTGGAGAATTATTTTAAACAATTTTAAGAAGAATAACACCAGTTTTATATAATCCTTTCCAGAAAATGGAAGAGGAAATGCTTTCCATTTCATTTTATGAAGCTAACATTACATTGATAATAAAAAAAATAGATGGATGCGGTACAAAAACAAAACTCTACAGATTAACATCTGTGATAAACTTAGATGCAAAAAGTTCTCAATATTAGCAAGTTGAGCCAAACAATGTATAAAAACGATTACACATTACAAACAGGTGGGGTTTATTTCCAGGTATGTGAAATGGATTCAGCATTTGAAAGAGTCCAATTTCATTCTTGTGCATGTTTATTTGAATTTCTCAGCATCATTTGTTGAGAAGACTGTCTATCCCTTTTGAATGTTCTTGGCATCCTTGTCAAAAATCATTTGACCTTTTTAGTGAGAATGTATTTCTGAGCTATCTATTATAGTCCATTAGTCTGTATGTTTGTCTTTCTGCCACTACCACATTGTTTTGATTACTGTAGTTTTGTGGTTAAGTTTTAAAATCAGGAAGTGTGAGATCTGTAACTTTGTTCAGTTTCAAGATTGACTATTTAGGGTCCCTTGAAATTCCATGTAAGTGTTAGAATGAAATTTTCTGTCTGTAGAAATGCCCCTGGGATATTCATAAGGATTGCATTAAATCTACTTTGAGTAGTATTAATATTTTAATGTTACTAAGTCTCCTAATCCATGAACACTAGATGTCTTTTCACTTATTTTTGTCATCTTTACTTTCTTTTGACAATGTTTTCAGTATATAAGACTTTAGCGTCTTTGGTTAAGTTTATTCCTAAATACTCTTTTCTAAAGAAAATTATTAATTAATTAACTAATTTTTTAAGTAGGCTCCCCACCCAGTGTGGAGCCCAACATGGGGCTTGAACTCATGACCCCAAGATGGATACTTGAGCTGAAATCAAGAGTTGGACACTTAACTGCACCACTGAAGAGCCCCAGTATTGTATTCTTTTTGATGCTTTTGTAAATGGTATTGCTTTCTTAATGTTTTTTCAGAATGGTCATTGTCTATTTATGGAAATGCAGTTGACCTTTGCATGTTGATTTTTTTTTCTGTATTATTTTAATTTTTTTTCTTAGTTTTCTTGAGATATAATTCACATACATCACTATATAAGTTTAAGTTCTACATCATAATGGTTTGAATGATGTGGGGGCTAAGGGTGCTGACTCCCTACAATAGAAAATCCATGTATGACTTTTGACTTCATGGCAACTTAACTGCTAATAGCCAACTGTTGATCAGAAGACTTACCAATAACATGAAGAGTGGATTACTACATACTTCATGTGATATATATTAGATACTGTTCTTAAAATAAAATAAGCTAGAGAAAAGAAAATGTTATTAGGAAATTCATGAGGAAAAGAAAATACATTTACAATAGTGTACTATGAAATATCTGCTTGTAACTAGACCCATACAGTTCAAACCTGTGTTGTTCAGGGGTCAGCAGCATTGTGAAATGATTATTGTCATTAGTTTAGTGTCATTTAGTGTCATTAGTTTTCATGTGATGAGAACTCTTAGGATTTACACTTTCAATTTTCCGATATATCCTATAGCAATGTCAACTGTAGTCATTGTGTTATACAGTACATTTCTAGTACTTAATTATTTTATATCTGGAAATTGTACTTTTTGGCCATCTTTCTCCCATTTCCCTCTCCCACTACCACCCTGCCTCTTTTAACCATAAATCTGATCTCTTTGTGAATTTTTTGTTTCTTTTTTTTCCTTTTAGATTCCACGTGTAGATGAATGAGGTCATGCATTGTTTGCCTTTCTCTGACTTATTTTACTTAGCATGGTGCCTTCACGGTCCATCTAGGTTGTTGTAAGTGGCAAGATTTTCTCCTTTCTTATAGCTGAATAATACTCTATTGTATATATTTACCACAACTTCTTTGTTTGTCCACTGATGGACACTTAGGTTGTTTCCATATCTTAGCTGTTGTAAATAATCTGCTATGAACATAGAGTGGTGGCAGTTATCTTTTCAAGTTAGTGTTTTTGTTTTCTTTGGATATATACCCAGAAATGGAATTGCTGGATCATAGGGTAGTTTATTTTTTGAGGAACCTCCATACTGTTTTTCATAGCGTCTAAACCAATTTACATTCCTGCCAGTACCACACAAGGGTTCCTTTTCTCTTTGTTTTTATCAGCTTTTGTTATTTCTTGTCTTTTTGATCATGGCCATTCTAACAGGCATGAGGTGATACCTTGTTGTAGTTTTGATTTGCATTTCCTTAATCACTAGTGGTATTGAGCATCTTTTCATGTACCTGTTGGCCATTTATATATCTTCTTTGGAAAAATGTCTATTCAGATCCTATGACCATTTTTAATTGGGTTATTTGGTTTTTAGCTACAGAGTTGTATGGGGTCTTTTATATATATTTGGGATATTAACATCTTATTAAATATATGGCCTGGAAATATTTTCCCCCATTCTGTAGGTTGTCTTTTCACTTTGTTGATTGTTTCTTTTGCCTTGCAGCTTTTTTAGTTTAGTTGAATGTAGTCCTCCATGTTTGTTTTTTATTTTGTTGCTTGTTTTTTAGATGTCATCCGAAAAGTCATTGCCAATACCCGTGTCATACTGTGTTTTACTTCTAGAGGTTTCATGGTTTCAAGTCTTATATTTAAGTTTTAATCCATTTTATGTTAATTTTTATAAGTGATGTAAGATAAAGTGTGTGTTGATTTTTATATGCTGCAACTTTGCTGAATTCATGTATTAGTGTTTTTGTAGAATCTTTAGAATTTTCTACATATAAGATCATGTCATCTACAAACAGATAACTTTATTTCTTCTTTTCCAGATTGAATGCCTTTTGTTTCTGTTTCTTTGCCTAGTTATGCTCTTGGTAGGAATTCCAGCACTATGTTAAGTAGAAACAGTAAAAATGGACATCCTTGTCTTGTTCTGATCTTCGAGGAAAGGTTTCTGTCTTACGCCCTTGAGTGCAATGTAAATTGTGGGGTTTCCACATATTGCCTTTATTATGTTGTGGTAGTTTACTTCTATTCCTAGTTTGTTGAGTGTTTTTATCATGAAGTAAGGTTGAGTTTTGTCCGTTGTTTTTTCCTGCACCAGCAGAGAAAATCATGTTGTTTTCATCCTTTATTTTGTTAATGTATATTATATTGATTGTCTTAGGTTGGACTATCCTTGCATTCCAGTAATAAACCCTCCTGTAGTCATAGTGTATACACTTAACGTACTGTTGAATTTTTTGCTGTATTTTGTTGATGTTTTCATTCCCTTTTCTACTTAGGTAATTGAGGGCTCACCGATACCTTTCATAATGAAGCCATACTGCAGTGTATAGTATTCTTTATTCTGTATTCAGTACTGTTCAGTGACTTTGATAATATATTTTTCAGTAATCATTCATATATTACCAATATTTGGTTGCGCATACCTCATATTAATCACAACGTGTTATAGTCATATGATACCTGGATTCTGCACTGTGATTTTCAGTCATGGTTGCACATTTAGCTCCCTAGGAATTTTTCTTGCTTTTTTTTTTTAATTTCTATATTTTTTTATTGATGTTTGATTTGTCAACATATAGTATAACACCCAGTGCTCATCCTATCAAGTGCCCCTCTCAGTGAGGAGTTTCTTTTTAATATATAAGTATATTGGTTGGAAAGCCTGTTTTAGATGATTCTGACTGCATATTAGAGTTGTCTTGAGGTACTTAAAAAAAACTATGGAAACTGAGAAACTATAACAAATTTGAATTAGAAACTCTAGGGAAGAAGTTCTGGCAATCTGTGTTTTTGAAAAGACTTGATTTAGCATGGTTAGTTTTGACCACTAGTTCACAGTTTCCTCAGCCACAGAAAAGGACAGTTAGCCAAACTATTTTAATTAATTAAGGTCATTTGCAGGGACCTTGAATGTAAAGCATTTTATATTATGGTCTCAAAGGAGATCCACATGTTTATTACTTCAGGTATATGATAGCTAAGTTGTTCTCTTCTGCCCATTAAGGAAATGGATGGGCATACCTGTCCAGATAGAGATCCACCTCATTGCCGCACAGGATGCAGTAATACAAGTAGGTAGGACCAGATTTTTTTCTTAGGTAAATCTGCCTACATAATCTTTTTTGAGTCCCAACATTTAGCATAAAGAAAGCGTGGTGGAGGTAACCTTAGTTTGTTGTATTCATAGGCCAAAAATTATTAGTCATTCACATAGATTACAGTAGACTAGAACCTTCATACTGCAATATGAGATGAGTGTGTTGGTCTCCTAGGGAGCCATGGACTGGGTGGCTAGAACAACATAAATTTATTTTCTTATAGTTCTGAAGGCTAGAAGTCCAAGGCAGGTTTGGTTTCTCATGAGACCTCTCTCCTTGGCTTTAGATGTCAATTTTCTTGTTATGTCCTTAATTGGCTTTTTCTTTGTGTATATGTATCCTTGGTGTTTCGTCATATGTCCTAATCTCTACTTGTAAGGACACCAGTCAAATTGGATTTGGGCTTACCCTAATAGCCTCATTTTAGCTACCTATTTAAAGGTCTTGTCCCTAGATATAGCTGTAATCTCAGTTAGGACTAGGAGTTAGGACTTCAATATATGATTGGAGGGGGACAGCAAATTCAGCCTGTAACATTGCATTCAAAATGTTCTATATAACTGAATGAGTTGAGTTAAAGGAAATTATATAAAAATTTTTTTTGTAATAAACATTTAACATACTTTTAGAATACAAAGATGTAAAACGTCAAGTCCAGTATGTAACTTTTTGGTTTATTGTGGCAAGTAATTATGCACCTTTGCCATCTGAAAGTATTTTAAAGATTTTATTAAAAATATCATAGATCTGGGAGGGTATTACAGCCTTACTTTTATATCATTTATGATATGAATTTGTTCTAAAAATTCATTATGACCCATTTTAATTTTTATGATATTGTCAAAAAAAAGGTATAAAAGTTTGTTCTATTGTTATTAAGGCAACCTGAAAGTTAATGATACAATAATAAGTGTTACAAAAATTTATATTATTCATATTTTCCAATTTGTAGAAATATTAAGTAAGTTTTTCTCTCTTGTGCATACACTGATGGCTAGGAGGGAGAAGCAGATAGCCAGAAGTGGGCAGTGTGTCTAGATAAAACAAAGTCAATAAAAAAGTTTGCTTTGGGGATCCCTGGGTGGCACAGCGGTTTGGCGCCTGCCTTTGGCCCAGGGCACGATCCTGGAGACCCGGGATCGAATCCCACGTCGGGCTCCCGGTGCATGGAGCCTGCTTCTCCCTCTGCCTGTGTCTCTGCCTCTCTCTCTCTCTCTCTGTGACTATCATAAATTAAAAAAAAAAAAAAAAAAAAGTTTGCTTTGTTGATTCCCATAATCGATTGATTTCAGGCTTTAATTATTCACTTACTAATAGTTAGCCTGCTGCTTTGTCTCTGTCCCTTCATTTAGGTATTCAAACACCTTCCAGTTGCTCAAAACACAGTATGTACAACAAAAATGTAGTTCCTGTTCTGTTGGAACTTGGGTTCATTGGGAGAAATACATTAATCAAAAATGATATCAATTAAATATTTGAAAGGCATTAGAGCTCTGAAAGAAATAGTCCTTCAAAAGCGTATGACAAAAGAACTTGACATGGAGTGCTTGAGGAAGACTTCCAGAGTAAGTGACATTTTGAGCTATGATCTGAAGGAAGCTCAGGAGTTAAGGTTAACTACATTTATGTGATGAAGGGCTGGGGAAAGGAGAGCAGAGAATTCCAGATCAGAGGAACTACATGTGCAGGGGCCCTGTGATGAGGCAGAACACACTGAGGAATTTGAGAGAGGGCCAGAGTGATTGAATCCCTGAGAACTGTGAGGGGTAAAGTGTAAGAGCAGATGGAAAGGTGGGCAGAGCCCAGCAAAGCCTTTTCAGCTATGATAAAGGTTTGAGACTGTGTCCTGTGAGAGAGGAAAATGGGTTCCATAGAGGAATGGTGAGCTTGAAAAGGTCACATTGCCTCTAGATGTGAAGAACTGATTAGAAAGGAACTGATAGATCCAATTAGGAAACAGATGCATTCATTTTTAAACATTCTTTCTGCTTGTGATAGTATACAAATACAGTAGTCACTAGGTTTTGTTTTTAGATGTCAGGGGTACATCAGTGAATAAAACATTAGTCTTTGCCCTCAAGTTTACTTTGCAGTGGGGGAAAGAAAAACAGATAATCAAATAACAATATAATCTGTCGAGTATAGTAAGTGCTAGGAAGAAAAATAAAATGAGAAAGGGAGATGAAGGGTGACTAAGGGTGCTGTTTTAAGATGATCTGAGAATTGAGATCATGGGAACGGAAGGAACCAACCTACACATATACTTGAAGGAAGAACTCCAGGCCAAGAGCATTTGATACAAAGTACATGGGGCCTGGTCAAGAAACAGCAAGGAGGCCAGCATGGCTGGGGTACAGTGATAAGAAGTGTCAGGGGATGAGGTCTAGGACTGAGTGTATTATAATTGGGTTGGACATGAACTATATGGCACTTATTACTTTGATAATCTATGTATATAGCTTTATACTAAAATTTAGTCATTTATTTTGCTGGTGATATTGTTCATGAAAGTAAACTAGTATTATTAGGTTCTAGACAAATTCCAATGTATGGAGGCATGGTTTCCCCCACACCACCAAGCAGTTCTCCAGAAAGCGGCCTTGTTTCCTACAATCCGGCTCAATTCTATTTCACAGGTTAATTAATGTTACAGTCCTCCAAGAGACTTCTCACCCTCAACTTCAGATGCCATTTGCAAGCTCAGGTTGTCATTTGTGTTTCTAACTGGCTACCAATTAGAGGTTCCCATAACCCTGTCCATAGACTTACGATGCCAGTTGCAAGTCCACACTGTTACCTTTTACCTGTACTTCAGTCCCACTGACTGTAGATCAGAGGGTCCCATCAATTCTGTTGGGTTTGATTAATTTGCTAGAGCAGCTTACAGAACTCAGAAAGCCAGTTTATAATAAAGGTATATAACTAAGAAACAGCCAGACAGAAGGGTCATAGGACAAGATATGTGGGAAGAAGTGTGGAGCTTCCATTGTCTTCTCTAGGTGCACCATTCTCTCAGCACATCCCTGTGTTCACCAACCCAGAAACTCTCCGAACCTCATCCTTTCGGGGTTTTATGGCAACTTCATTATATTTGCAGGATTGATTAAATCATTAGCTGATGACAGTTGATCCAGCCTCTAGCTCCTATCCCTTCCAGAGCTCAGGTGGGTCAGGCACATGGTTAGCATGGCAACCTCTGGCTATAAGTCCCCAACCTTAGGTGATTTCCAAAACACACCTTAATATAACAAAAGACATCTTTATAACTCTCTATCCCTAGGAATTCCTAAGGGTTTTATGATCACTATGCCAGAAACAGGGGGGAAGACCAAATATGTTTCCTATAAATCACAATATCGCAACTATTCATCTTTTATAATTTCTCTTTTTTAAAAAAGATTTATTTTAGAGAGAGAAAGAGCATGGGGCATGGGGGTAAAGGCAGAGGGAGAGGAAGAGAGAGTCTCAAGCAGACTCTGCACTGATCTTGCAGCCCAATGTGGGGCTTGAGCTCATGATCCTGTGATTATGACCTGAGCTGAAACCAAGAGTTGGATGTTCAACCAACTGTGCCACCCATGTGCCCCTCATTTAATAATTTCTAAGATCTATTTCGTCTTTTTAAAGAAAAAAAAATAGTCATCAAAAATACAAATGATTAGTGTTACTGCTTGAATTTTTGTACCACTTTCCCCAACCCTGAATTCACTTGTTGAAGTCATAATCCGCATTGCCTCAGAGTAAAACTTTATTTGCAAATAAGGTATTTACAGAGGTAATCAAGTTAAAGGTAGGTCATTAGGGAGGATGGGGCAAATCCACTTATAACTAACTGATGTCCTTATGAAAAAAGGGGTATTGGACACAGAGACATGCAAATGGAGGGAAGACAGTTTGAAGAGGCATAGGAAGATGATTAATAAGCCAAGGAGAAGCCTGGAACAGATCCTTGACTGCTCTCCATACACTTAATGAGGATAATACTGTTACAGAACTTTCAGGTTGAGGGGTGTCTGGGTGGCTCAGCTGATTAAGCCTTTGAGTCTTGATTTCGGCTCAGGTCATGGTTTGGGGGTCATGGGATCAAGCCCCAGGTCAGGCTCTGCCCTCTGCTTGAAATTCTCTTCTCCCTCTGCTCTCTCCCTCCTCAAATAAAGTTTTTTAAGAAAACCTTAAGGTTTCTTACTGTGTGTGTGTGTGTGTGCATTTCACTAATTTCTAAAGCATTTAAGAAAATTGAGAATTAAAAGACAAGTAACAAAAAGTAAACACTGCAGCATCATATTCATAGTTGTTTACTTTCCAAGAAAAATTTAACTTTGAAACTTAAAGGTTCTTCAGGGTAATTCATACAAATGTTTTCCAAAAAGATTGACCTTTTTTTTGTTTTGTTTTTAAACTTTTGTACCAAGATATTTCACAAACCTATTTACTTAAAATTTATTGTCGGATTGATATTTTTTTCATTCCAATATTACATTTCAGAGTAACTTTTTCTGTTGTTTCAGTGGTTATGTTCAGAAAAAAATTTACCACCACTTGGTGGCACCACTTGGCTTAAAAATGAATCAATCTGCTGTTAATGGCTGTTCTACATAAATGATTAAATTCAGAGGGGATCAATTTGATATTAAGCAACTTAATATTATAAATATTTGATTCTTATTTGTAAACAAAATAATAATTGGTGTTGTAAAATTGAGTTGTATTAAATGCCAAGGGGTATTTTGATAGGTAGTTTGATAGGGAGGGAAGCCTACAAATTTTTGATAGAAATATCTTTTTAATTCAGGCATCATTTATATTCTGCCTTAATCTTCTTTGTCTCTAAGTATCAGAAGAAAATACCTTTAATATTGGAAATAAGCATCTTCAGCTTTTTTTTAATGTTAACATTTTCCAAGGTATGTAGTTTATTTTGTGTTATATAAAGCTAAGAGATTGGATATTTTTCCAGGTGATCAAGGTAAATTAAACAAATAGGAAAATAGGATATATAAATGTGTTTCATTTTTCTTTCTGCAGCATACTGAAAACTAAGGCAATCCTTTTTAAGATATTTTATTTGTTTTATTTAAATAGAGAAAAGATCCAGAAATGTAAGATGTAGAAAGTTATTATGCCTCAGGCATGACTTTTACTCCTAGTTGGTGTCTAATATCATAATAGCTAAAGCATTTGTGTAATTATTGTATTGTAGGTTGCATATACAGCTTATAAAAGATAGTGATCCATGTCTTTAAAATTCAAATGTAATACATACAGGAAAGTGCACATTGTATAAGTATACAGCTCAGTGAATCACCACAAAGTAAACACCCCATGGCCACCACAGATCAAGATAGAGAATACTGCCAGCAACCCAGAAACTTCCTATGTTTCCTTTCCTAGTCACTCATTCTTTCTTATTTCCTTGGAGGAACTACTGGCCTGGCTTCAAAGAATATCTTTTTTTTTTTTAAGACCTGCTTTTATACTTTTATATAAATAGAATTATATAGTAAGGTTATTTTGTCTCTGCTTATTTTGCTTAACATTATGTTTGGGAGGTTCCTGGAACATCACAAAACGTGATGTTTTCAGATATAGTTGTAGCTCACTTGTATTTTCTGTCTTTTTACTTTTGAACATTGGGATTGAATAATACTAGTAATATTTTTGTGTGTTTCTCAGGGCACATGTACAATATTTATTTGAAGATATACCAGGAATCAAATAGCTGGGTCATTGGTGTATATGTGTTCAAATTTAGAAGATAATACAAAAATTGTTTCCAATACAACAATATGGTTGTATCTGTCCTGTTAATGGGATGTGAGGATTCATGTAACTCTGTATTTTCACCAGCACTTGGTATAAATAGCCTCTTCAATTGTAGCCCTTCTGGAGAATATATTTCCCTGATTCCAAATAAGATCGAGTACTTTTTCATAAATATTTGACTGTATATTCTCTTTTGTGAAGTTTCTTCTATCTACCTTTTATTTATTTATTTGTTATTATTTCTATTATTATTGAGTTTTCTATATTCTTAATTTTTAGGAGTTACATACTTTGTGGATATGAGCCCCTTTTTTCCTATTGGAGTTTCTGTCTTTTTGTTTTTAGAAGTTTTTATAGGTGCTAGATAGAAGGCCTTTGTTGAGTTATATTTGTTAGAAAACTATATCCCACTTTGACTTGATTTTTGCCCTACTCTTATTATTTTTGATGAAAGGAAGGTCATAATTTTAATAGAGTTCAGTTTATCATTGTTTTCCATTACAGTCAGTGCTTCTTGTATCCTGTTTAAGAAGTCTTTCCCTCCCTGCTCCCAGGAGATGAATGTATTTCTTATATTATCTTCTAGAACAGTGGTTCTTAACTAGAGGCAGTTCTTCCTTCTCTCACCCCACACCTTCTACTCCTGTGCAGAAAACTTGGTAACTTTCAGAGACCTTTTTAGTTTTCACAACTAGGTGAATGGAGTACCCCTGGCATCTAGTGGTTGGCTAGGGATACTTGCTAAACATCCTACAGTACACAGTATGCTAAACGTGCACAAAACAGTTACCTAGCCTAGAGTGTCACTAGTGCTGAGGTTGTAAGACAGTGTCCTAGAGACTTTATTATTCTGCTTTTTGCTTTCTACTTTGTACCTAGAACTTATTATTGTATATTATTTTGTTTATTGTTCATTTGTTTAGATTTACTTTCTAACTAGAACTGGTTGTATATATTCTTGACCCTTTGAACAACGTGGGGATTAGGGACACTGACCCCTGCATAGTCGAAAATCAGTATATAACTTGAGTCCCAAGAAACTTAGCTACTAATAGCCTGCTATTGATTGGAAGACTTCCTGATAACAATTAACACATATTTTGTATATGTGTTCTGTACTGTATTCTTACAGTAAAGTAAACTGGAGTAAAAATTATTAAGAAAAGTATAAGAAAAATACATTCATAGGACTGTACTGTTTTACTGAAAAAAAAATCCATGTCTAAGTGGACCTACGTAGTTCAAACCCATGTTGTTCAAAAGTCAACTGTATTAATGTAGAGTATAGAGGTCACTTTTTCTTTGCTTTTTTTCTTTTCCTTAAGGATATATATTTTATGAAGCACCATTTATTGAAAAGATTGTCTCCCCACTGCTCAACAGGATCACCTTTGCATAAATCAAATGACCGTATATATACATGGGTCTGCTTTTGGGCTCAGGTTTTTTTTTTTTTTCCATTGGTTTACTGTATCTACCCTTAAACCAAAAGCATGCTATTTGTAACTTATATGGCATTATAGCAAGTCTTTAGATTCAATAAGGCAAATCTTTCCATCTTGTTCTTGATTCTTTGCACTTCCATATAAATTTTTATAATCACATTATCAGTTTTTTTGTCAAAAATTGAATTTATTCATTAATTTGAGATAGAGTTGCCATCTTTGTGGTATTGTCTTTCAGTCCATGAATGTCATATTGTCCTTTTATTTATTTAGGTCAAGAATTTCAAATTCTATGATCTCAAGACTCATTTAAATTCTTAAAAAGAACTTGTTTATTTGGTTAATCAATGTTTCTCATCCTTGGCACAGTTGACATTTTGAGTCAGATAATTTATTGTTTGTGGGAAGAGTTTTCCATTAAATGTTAACATAAATAATATAATTTTGTGAAAAACATACTTCCCAAAACAAAACTTAGTGGGAAGAGTAGCATTGTTTTACATTTTTGTAAATCTCTTTATTATCTAGCTTAGTAGAAAACAGCTGGATTCTTATACCTGCTTCTGCTTTAATCTTTTGGAATATCATGAGTCATATAGACTGTAAACAACCCCATTGTACAGTTTTGAGAGACTGGGAGTGAAAAAGGCAGATAAGGTCTTCATGTTATTATTAAAATAGTTCTGATTATAAAGATCCCCTAATAGTCTCAGGGACCCCTAGAGGTCTGCAGATCACACTTTTGGGAACTGCTGCCCCAGAGATTGCAACATTCATCTTTGACATGTAAGAGTCTAATTAAACTATTTTATATTTTACAGAGAACTAAAACACTTTAATTATATTCCTTTTACCCAATTTATTTTCTATAATACCCATATTTTTTTAACTGTATGTGTATTTTAAGTCCCGTAAGACAGCATCATTGTTTTGTGTCATTATTTTAGATTTTCCCACATAGTTACCGTTTTTAAAAAAATGTTTATTTTAGAGAGTGTGAGTGTGGGGAGGAGCAGAGAGAGAGGGAGACAATCAGACTCCCCACTGAGCAGGGAGCCCAGCATAGGGCTCCATCCCAGGACCCTTAGATCATGACCTGAGCCAAAACCAAGAGTTGGATGCTTAACTGACTGAACCACCCACATAGTTACCATTTTTATCACTTTTTATTCTTTCCTGCATTTTTAGTTCTCCATCTGTAATCACTTCCTTTTTTGTGAAGAATACCTGTGCTGAGAAATTATCAGTATTTTTTGTCTCATCGTGTTCTGTATTTCACCTTCACTTTTGAATGATAGGTTTTTACTGGTTAGAATTCTGAGTAGGCATTTGTTTTGTTCTTTTTTAAAAGATTTTATTTATTCATGAAAGACACAGAGAAAGAGGCAGAGACATAGGCAGAGGGAGAAGCAGGCTCCATGCGGGGAGCCTGATGCAGGACTCGATCTCAGGACCCCAGGATCACAACCTGAGCCAAAGGTAGAGACGCTCAACCACTGAGCCACCCAGGTACCCTGGCATTTGTTTTCTTCTAACTACAATATTATCCCTTTGTGTTTTGGCTTCTGTTATTTCTGTTGAGAAATTTGTTGTTAATCTTGTAAATGCCTTCTAGCCAAAAAGCCCATCAAGAACACTAATAGTTTTTATACTTGTTGCAGTGAGCAATTCTGCATGTATTTATAGGGAACCTTTGGGTACTTTTTAAGAGAGCATTAGAAAAAACCTATTATAGGATTTGAACTTTGTGTAACTTTAGAGACAGTCTAAGGAAGTAGAAGTTTGCTATAAATTGGAGGTTGTCAGAAAATGGGAACATTTTAATATTGCCATCTCTTGTTTAATTGAGGTGAAATTCATGTATCATACAATTAATCATTTTAAATATACAACTCATTGTTTAGTATATTCATAATATAATGCAACCACCAGCTCTCTTGTTTCAAAATTGTCTCAACACCTTTATAGCTATTATGTAATCATTTCCTACTTCCTCCTTCCACTATCACCTGATACCCTTTACTTTATCTATTCTGGATATTTCATATGAAAGGAATTATGCAATATGTGACCTTTATGTCTCACTTCTTGGATTTAGCATAGTCTTTTCAATGTTCATCCAAGTTGTAGCATGTACTTCATTTCTTTTTTTTTTGTTATTATGAATAATGATCCTGTAAACTTTCATGTACCAGTTTTGTTGTGTACATAAATTTTCATTTCTCCTGTATATGAATCTAGGAGTTGAGTAGCTGGGTTGAATGATAATTTTCTGTTACCTATTTTTAGAAAACACTAAACTAGTTTTCCACAGTGGAAGCACCATTTTACATTCTCACCAGCAATGGACAAGAGTCTCTATTTCTTTATATTCTCATCAACACTCATTATTTTTCATGCTTTTCTTTTTTTTAATTAAAACTATCCTAATGAGGGCAGCCTGAGTGGCTTAGTAGTTTAGCGCCACCTTCGGCCCAGGTTGTGATCCTGGAGAACCGGAATCGAGTCCCACGTAGGGCTCCCTGCATGGAGCCTGCTTCTCCCTCTGCCCTCTGCTTTATCTCTGCCTCTCTCTGTCTCTTTCTCTCTGTCTCTCTCATGAATAAATAAAATCTTTAAAAAGAACAAAACAAAAAATTATCCTAATGAGTGTGAAGTGGTATCTCATTGTGGTTTTCATTTGCATTTTTTAAATGGCCAAGGTGTTGAACATCTTTTCATGGATTTCTTGGCCATTTGTATATTTTCTTTTGAGAAATGTCCATTTATATCCTTTATCCATTTTTTTTATGCTTCCTCCTAGTCCTACTCCTATTTATATTCTTTCCTTTCCACTCAAAGAGTTTCCTTTAACATTTAACATTTCTTGTAAGAGTGGTGTAGTAGGAATGAATTCCTTTAGCTTTTGCTTGTCTGAGAAACTATCTTCTGTTCTGAATGATAGCCTTGCTGGATAGAGTATTCTTGGTTGTATGTTTTTGTCTTTTTAGCACTTTGAATATAACATACCACTCCTTTATGGCCTATAATGTTTCTTCTGAAAAATCCACCGATAGCCTTATGGGGTTTCCCTCATATGTAACTGTTTTCCTTTTTCTTATTTTTAAAAAATCCTATCACTTTTTGCCATTTTAACACTATGTGCTTTAGTGTGGTCCTCCTTGGGTTGATTTTTGGGGGGGCTCTCTCTGTCTCCTGGATTTGGATTTTTGTTTTCCTTCCCCAGATTTGGGGAAGTTTTATTTCTTCAAATACATTTTCTGTCCTCCTTTCTGTCTCCTTCTGTGGTCCCTATAATGTGACTGGTATTACACTTGGATTTGCCAAGTTCCTTTAATCCGTGTTTGTTGTTTGTTTTAATTTTTAAATTATTTCTTCTCTCTCCTTTTCAGCTTGATTACTTTCCATTACTCTGTCCTTTGGATTGCTCATCCATTCTTCTGCTTCTTTTAATCTATTTATTCCCTCTAGTGTGTTTTTAATTTTAGTTATTGAGTTCTTCATCTCTGATTGGTTTTATGTTTTCTACCTCTTTGTTGAGGGCTTCACTGAGGCCCTCCACTCTTTTCTCAAGTCCAGTGAGTATCTTTATGACCATTACTTTAAATTCTCTATTAGGCATATTGCCTATCTCCATTTCATTTAGCCCTCTTGCTGTGATTTTTGTCTTGTTCTTTCATTTGGGTCATAGTCCTCTTTCTCCTCATTTTGGCTAACTCTGTCTGTTTCTATGTGTTAGGAAAATCATCTGCATCTCCAGCTCTTAAAAGTAGTGGCCTTTATAAAGAAGAGGTCTTGTAGTGCCCTGCAGTGCAGTGTCCCCAGTTCACCAGAACCTGGCATTTCAGGGGTATCTCATATGTGTGTTGCTTTTGTCCTACTGTTTTGGCTGAGCCACATTTGCCTTCATTCCAGTCATCTGCAGTGGCTCTCTTTGCCACTCTTTGTTATGGGCAGGGTTTGGTCCCTGTGGTGTTAGTGGGCTAGTCTGGGCCACCTTGGGCTTGAGTTGAGTCAGACCAGGTGTTTGCCAGAGCTCTGGTAGCACTGATCTGCAGGACGCTTTGCCTGTGTTGCCTCTGAGAAGCTTTTATTGGTGGGCAAGGCCTGCAGTCAGACCAGATGTCTACCACCCATCCCACTGCTGGGGCCACAGCTGAATTAGTGTGTGTGTGTGGTTATTTTTCCCTCTCTCTGGAGAATGAGTCATTTTGGAGTTGTACTTGTCCCTGGCAGGGCTGATTGCACACTGCCACCCTTGTGGCATTGCTTTGGATAGACTCCTGTGGGTCTGCAGGAGACCATGGGGGCAGGGTACAGTGCCAGCAAGATCTATGCCAGCCTATTGCAGGAGGGGACCTGCAGATCCCTGGGAGAACTTTTGTCCAGGCTGAGATGGAGGGACTGAGTCTGCAGAAGAGCGTGGGGGCAGGGTAGCCTGTTAGCATACTAGGTAGGTAGAGAGTGTTGGTGCTGCACTGGTTCCGACAAGTATCCTTACATCTAGGTTAGAGAGCACAGGTGGGAAGTGGCACTTGCTAGCTCTTTTGTTGCTGGAGAAATCTTCCAAAGATCCTGACCCCTCCAACACATGCTCTGAGATTAGTAAACAAATCTCCCTCCTGTATAAACCCCAGGTGTTTTTCAAACTGTTGCTTCTGTGTTGTATCAACAGGGCTGTTTGTAGGGCTGTCTCTTGAAGAACAGGGACTCAGTTTCCTCTTGCCCTGTCTTAGCACCAAGTCTTCTGATTTTTAAAGTTCCAGTCCCTCTGGTTTTCAAAGCCAAATGTTATGGGGATTCATATTCCCAGGGTAGGTCCCCTGTGCCTGGGGTGCCTGGCATGGGGTCTCTTGTTCTCCCTTCTCCGTGCCTGTGCATCCCTCCCTCCTACAGACAGTTTTATTGGTCAGTTTGGCCCCCAACGATGTCTCCATCCTTCTTACCTTCTTCTCTACATTTAGCTGTGGACAGTCTGCTCTAACAGTCTTCAAATCATTTCTGAGTTTTTTACACTGATGTGGGTGTTACCTGATTGTATCCATGGGAGGAGGTGAGCTTAGGGTCCTCCTTTGCTATCTTCCACATTAGTTCTCTGCTGAGCTTTTGTCCATTTTTAAATTGGGTTATCTTTTTGTTTTTTAGTTGTTAATATATTCTGGATGCTAAATCCTTATCAAATACATCTCAGTAATGCTCTTTGATGGAGAAACTTTTATTTTGATAAATCCAAATTATCTGTTTTTTTCTTTTGTTCATCAAGCTTTTGGTGTCAAGTTTAAGAATTTATTGCCAAATCCTGTATCGTAAAGATTCATCCCTATGCCTTCTTCAAAGAGCTTTACTGTTTCAGTTTTAGTGTTGATCCATTTTGATTTAGTTCCTATATGTGATATGAGATAGGACTTCATTATTTTGCGTGTGATTGTCCATTTGTCCCATGACTTTTTTTGAAAGGACTTTTCTTTCCCCACTGAATGATTTTGGCACCTTTGTTAAAAATCATGTGGCCATGGGTGTTTGGGTTTATTTCTGGATTCTCAGACTTATGCCAGTAGGTTCTGTGTCTGCCCTTATGCCAGTACCACACTTGATTACTACAGCTTTCTAGTAAGTTTTTAATGAGAGTGAGTAATCCTACTTTATTTCTTTTCAATATTGCTTATGCTCTTCAGAGCGCTTTGCAGTTCCACATGAATTTGAGGATCAGCTTATTCATTTCTGCAAACAAAGGCTCTTAGAATTTTCATAGGAATTACACTGAATCTGTAGATCACTTTGGGAAGTTCAGTCATCTTAATATTTCATTTTCAAATCCATGAACATAAGATGTTTTTCCATTTATTTACACTTTCTTTAATTTCTTTCATCAATGTTTTGTTTGTGTATAAACCTTTTACCTCCTTGGCTATATTTATTCTTAGGTATTTTATTTGAATGATTTTGTAGATGGAACTGTTTTCTTAATTTCCTTTTGGCTCATTCATTGCTGGCATAGAGAAACAACTGATTTGTGTTTTGATCTTATACCTGCCAGTTTGCTGAATTCGTTTATTGGGTTTGTGTGTGCTTGGAGTCTGTGGTATTCTCAAAATAAATAAAATCATGTCATCTGCAAATAGAGATAGTTTTATTTCTTCCTTTATATTTGGATGCTTTTTATTTATTTTTCTTGTATAATTGCTGTGGCTAGGACTTCCAGTACAATGTTGAATAGCAGTGGTGAAAGCAGATAGTCTTGTTACTGACTGTGGAGTGAAAGCTTGGTTTTTCACTATTGATGAGTATGGTAGCTCTGAGTTTTTCATGGATGCCTTTTATTATTTAGGGAAATTCCCTTCTTTTCCTAGTTTGCTGAGTGTTTTCATCATTAAGTAATTTTGGATTTTGTCAAGTATTCTGTGTTTATTGAAATGACCATGTGTTTTTTTTCCTTTGTTCTGTTAATATGGTATATTAATTGATTGTTTTTCTTGTTTTGAAACATCTTTGTATTGCTGGAATGAATCCCACTTGGCTATAACATATAATCCCTTTAATATGCTGTTGGATTCAGTTTGCTAGTATTTTGTTGAGATTTTTACATTTGTATTCATAAGGGGCTATAATTTTCTTTCAGTATCTTTGTCAGCTTTGGTTTTAGGGTAATGCAGGTTTTAGGGTAATAATGCTAGCTTTATAAAATATTTTAAGAAATGTTTCCTCTTCCATTTTTGGAAGTTTCTTAAGGATTGGTGTTAATTCTCTAAATGGTAGAATTTATTGTTGAAACAATCTGCTCGTGAACTATTCCTTTTGGGGAGGTTTTTGATTACTGATTCAGTCTCTACCTGTTGTAGATCTATTTAGATTTTCTGTTTATTCTTTTTTTTTTTTTTTAAGATTTTATTTATTTATTTATTCATGAAAGACAGAGAGAGAGAGAGAGAGAGAGAGACAGAGACAGAGACACAGGCAGAGGGAGAAGAAGGCTCCGTGCGGGGAGCCTGATGTGGGACTCGATCCCGGGACTCCAGAATCACGCCCTGGGCCAAAGGCAGGCACTAAACTGCTGAGCCACCCAGGGATTCCCTCTGTTTATTCTTGAGTCAGGTTTGTGTTTCCTAGAAATTGTCCTTTTCATCCTGATTATCTGATTTACTGGTTTCTAATTGTTCATGATATTCTATTACAATCCTTTTAATTTCTTTAAGGTCTATAGTAGTAGTGTCCCTACCTTTATTTCTGATTTTAGTTATTTGCATCTTCTTCCCCCCCCCCCCCCCCCAGTTGATTTCTTTGTTAGTTTTGTTGATTTTTTTAAAAGAACTAACTTTTGGACACCTGGGTGGCTCAGTGGTTAAGCCTCTGCCTTCGGCTCAAGGCGTGATCCCGCGGTCCCAGAATCAAGTCCCACATCAGGCTCCCTGCATGGAACCTGCTGCTTCTCCCTCTGCCTCTCTCTCTGTGTCTCTCATGAATAAATAAATAAAATCCTAAAACAAAACAAAACAAAACCTAACTTTTATCTACTTTTATATTTTCTTATCTTATCTTTCTTTCTTATTCCTTCCTTCAGTTGATTTTGGGTTTGGTCTGTTCTTTTTCTTGTTCCTTAAGGTATGAAATTAGGCAATTGATTTGATACCTTTTTTTTTTTTTTTTTTTTTTTTAAGGAGCTTGCAAGCATGGGGGGAAGGGGCAGAGGGAGAAAGAGAATCTTAAGCAGACTCCATGCCCAGGGGGTAGCCTAACTCGGGGCTTCATCTCACAACCCTGAGATCATGACCTGAGCTGAAATCAAGAGTCGGATGCTTAAGTGACTGAGCCATCCAGGTACTCCTTGATACCTTTTTTAATGTAGGTGTTTATAGCTATAAATTTCCTTCTGAGTACTGCTTTTGCTGCATTCCACATCTTGCTATGTTGTGTTTTCATATCATGTTTACCATTTTAATGAATTAATATTAACTAATTAATAGAGAAGGTAGACTAAAGCTAGTATCCCAGCTTATAATTAGTAAAGAAGGTAGCAATCAGCTCAGTTAGAGAAGGGCATATATGGTAATATGTGTTACACATTGGCCTTGTCTGAAGTGATTATTCTGTGAGGTATTTTTATGTTCAACAGGAGAACAATATGATTTAGCTGAAAGCATCAGATTAGTGTTTGGACTTCAGAAGCTACCTGCTCTTTTCCCCTCAGGCTCATTATTGTCTCGTTATGGGTATTTTTTTCCTGCTACTTTTAAGATTTTCTCATTGTTTTGCATTGTCATCACTTTTATATGTATCTAGATATATTTTTCTTTTTGTGTATCCATCTTAGAGTACCTGATGCTCCAGAAACCATGGCTTGATGTCTTTGGTCAGTTTTAGAAAATTCTCAGTCATTAACTTTCCAAGGATTGCTTCTGTCCTATTTTCTTCCTTCTATACTTCTGGGATTCCCATGAAGTATATGCTACATCTTTTTTACTATGTCCTCTTTTGGCTCTATTCATTTCTCTGTTTTCTGTTTTTTTGTGTCTCCTGTCTTCATTCTTAGATACTTTAACCTTTTTCTAGTTCACTCTTGTTTGTTTTGTTTTGTTTTGGTAGATACTCTTTTCCTCCCAGTTTTATTGAGATGCAAATAACATATTAATTAACTCTTTAATTGGATCTAATTTTTAGTTTTATTGCATGGTGACCAGAGAATATGGTCTACATAGTTTCTATCTCTATTGGAAATTTCTCTGTGGTTATTATAATATATAGTCAGATTTTATAAATGTTCCACTTATATTTTAAAATAATAATATCTGTTTATGTTTAAAATAAGAATGTCAATTTCTTGTTGTATAGTGCTCCCTATATACTTAATCGTGGACTTTTTTCTTTATGTATTTCCCAAGAGAATTTTGAAAACCTGGCATCTTTAAGTGGGCATTTGGGTTTTTGTCATGAGTGAAAATAGTTATCAACGTTTATATATTGTATACATGCTGTAAATCTAATTTCTTCAAAACCTTTGCACTGTAGATTTAATTCATTCAGCTTATAGAAAATGTCGGCCATGTAACATGTTTAAACAAAGCCAGTCTTTCCACTAAATCAAAGTAACCCTTTTCAGTAAAAATATGGCTTTATTCTTTAAATTCAGGTGTCATACTGTCATTGTTGACAACTTTTTCATTTCTGAATTTTAATTCTAAAACCGGGAAGTGGAATGAGGAAGGTATGAGAGAAGGAAAAGTAAATATGGAGGGATAAAAGGCAAAGTGAGAGAGATAAGACACTGGAATCTTGTCTTGGGTTGTTTTTTCAGAGAATTAAGACTATATAGCTTTTCTATATTGTTTGTTTTACAGCCATGGGAAAGAAATATGTATTTCCCAAATCTCTCTTTATTTGGTATCCAGAAGTTTTTATATATGGCATTATCAAAGCAATGCAGTACCAAGGTTCTGAATGGTGGCACTCTTCTAGACCCTTGAGAGATTCCATTAACAAATACAAACATCTATGCCCTTGAAACTTAGTTCTGTAAGAGGGATACACAAACAATAACCAAAATAAATAAGTACAGTATGTTAGAAAGTGTTTTGGGGTAAAAAAGGATAAACTAATATGAGTTTATTTGAGAATGCCTGCAGAGTAGAGAAGGTAAGAGGGAGCTTGGGATATAATTTTAATCAACATGGTCTAGGTAGGCATTATTCAAAAGAAAATGATTGATCAAAAGCTAGAATTAGATGAGGGAATTTGCCATGAGTATCTGGAAGCCAGAGTGTTCTAAGTGGGGAATAGTCAATGATACTAAGACCTTAACATGGGAGAGAATGTGTTCAAGGAATAGTAGGTAGCTAGTGTGACTTGAACTGAATAAGTGAGCTGAGGAGAGGAGTAAAGAGTGGGGTCAAAATGTTGCTGGAAAGGACTTTTGTAGGGGGTTACAGGCTATTAATAAAGATGTTGTGTTTTTTCCTCTAAGAGGATAAGACCAAGAGCCATTGAAGGATTTTGAAGAACACTATCTGTCTTAGGTTTTAAAACAATTCCTGTGGTTGTTGTGTTAGGAATAGACAGTAGGTTGGTAAGAGTAGATGCACTAAGACCAAATTGGGAAGCTATTGAAATAGTATAGGGAGAGGTAATAGGAGACCTGAAGGTAGCAGTAGTGAGAAGTGATTGGATTATGGATGTAATTTAAAGATGGTGGCAATAGGATTTCTTGATAATTTTGATATGAAGTCTGAATAAATGAATAAAGAAGATTGCTCCAAGGTTAGTGAGCTGAAAAACTGATGGAGACAGCAGATCTGTGTTGGGGAACCTTTCTTTTTAAAGTGAGAGAAGGGTGATCTTAAAAGAGATAGTTTAAGAAAACTGGAATATTGTCTTTGATCTCTTGACTTTTGGGGGTTTAAAGCCTCCCTCTGTGACTTGTCAGTTTCTCTTAACACTTGGAGATATTTACAAGTTAGGTATTTTGTAGCCATTTTGTTGTGTGCAAAGAAGTTCATGAATATTATATCTTCTTGGTGAATTGTATATTTTATTATATGTAACATTCATCCTAAGTAGGTGTAGTGCTTTTTGCCTTAAATTCCTTTTGATTTTTCTGATAGTATGTAGTTACTGACATTTGTCTAGTTTATCTTTTTATCACCTTATTTTTAACCTCATCATTTCCTTTATAAACAGTGTATAGCTTGTTTCAAAACAAAACAAATGTGAATGCCATTTTCTTAATTTATAAACTTCTAATATTTATTGAGAAGACTGATGTATCTGGACTGCTTTCTGCTTTTTATTTTCTCTTTGCTATCTTCTGTTGTTACTTTTTATTTTAATTTAATCTAAGTTTCGGGAACCCTGGGTGGCACAGTGGTTTAGCGCCTGCCTTTGGCCCAGGTCGTGATCCTGGAGACCTGGGATCGAACCCCACGTCAGGCTCCCGGTGCATGGAGCCTGCTTCTCCCTCTGCCTATGTCTCTGCCTCTCTCTCTCTCTCTCTCTCTCTCTCTCTGTGACTATCATAAATAAAAAAAATTTTTAAAAATTTAATCTAAAAAAAAATTTAATCTAAGTTTCTTTGCTTTTTAATTCTCTACATTTGAAATTTATGTATCTTATTTCACTATTTTATTTGGTTACCCTTAACATTTTAATATGTTTTTAAAAAGGTTTTCTTTGAATCAGTGTCCACTAGTCTAACCTTCCATGTTGAAGTCTTTTGGGCTTGTTAGTTCCCATATTATTAGGTAACATATAACTTTTCGTAATAATCCCTTGAACAATTATCAACAGTTACTACATTTAGTTGCCTTTTTCAGTGTTTTAATTGCTGACTAATGTTTATCAATTCTTTTTATATATGTATTCTGTTTATTCATTTGACAGAGAGTGAGAGAGCACAAGCAAGGGGGAGCATGAGCAGGGAGAGTGGCATAGGTAGAGAGAGAAGCAGGCTCTCTGCTCAGTAGGAGCTGAGGGTTGGATCTCAGGACCCTGGTTGGGATCATGAGCTGGGCCCATGGCAGACACTTAACTGGCTGAGCCACCCAGGCACACCTTTTTATTGATTCTTATGTCTGTCTTTTTGTATATTGTTATCCCTATATGGTCAAAGAGTAATTCTCTAATCTGTGGATAGTGAACTTTTAGAATCCTAGCTTGTCCAAATGTCTGTATTTTGTTATGTTTAAGTGGTACTTTAGCTAGTTATAGAATTCTGGGTTGAAAAATATTTTCACATCTTTCACCATTGATGCTGACAAAAAAACCATAAGACTGGGAAAATAGGCATACTTACACATTGGAGGTAGATGTGCATATTGATAGAAATTTGGGAAAATGATTTGCAAATGTGTATTAAAAATACACATGCAACTTTGAAAAATCTGTATCACTGAAATTAAAACAGTACTATAAGGCAATCTATACAAGGTTATTTATTGTAGCATATATGTTGTATAATCCCATTTCTATAAAGATAATCACAAAACAAATACAATATATATTTGTCATATGTTTGTATGAATAAGAAAAAGGAGTTGAGGATACACCAGACTATTACTATTACATTTGTAACTGAAGTGGGAGAGAGTGGATAATGTGAACGAGATAGTTTATTCAGACAGATTTAATTTTAAAATATCATTTTCCCTCAAAAATCTAATGACATTGCTGGTGAAGAATTATGTGTTCTTGTTTTTGTAGGCAGTCTAGTTTTTGTTTTTATCTTATTTTCTAGAAATGAATAGAATTCTACCTTTAAGTCTGAAATTACCCCAGGACTTGTCAAGAGGCAGGTCTTTTTTTTTTTTTTTTTTTTTTAAGATTTTATTTATTTATTCATGAGAGACACAGAAAGAGGCAGAGACATAGGCAGAGGGAGAGACAGGCTCCCCAGAGGGAGCCTGCTGTGGGACTAGATCCCCTGACCCCAGGATCACTCCCTGACCCAGACCCTGGGATCAGATCTTGAACTGAAGGCAGATGTTCAACCACTGAGCCACCTAGGCGTTCCTCAAGAGGTTGTCTTTATTCATCCATTGAGCACTGATTGGGCCCTATTAGTCTGAAGATTGTTGCATTTCTTGAGCTCTGAAATTTTTTCTGTTGTGTCCTCCTCTATTCCCCTGAGTTTTGAGCTTTTTTCCTGTAATTTCTACTTGGTATAATTTGTGTATCTAAATTTCATGGGGTTGTTTTACTCCGTTTTTAAAAGTCTTTGTTCTATAAGAATACCTCATTTCATTAGCCATATCCACTTTGCTTTTCACCTCACCTACTGAGAGTTGTTTTGTTATTGTTGTGTAGTAATTTTTATTTCAAAGGTCTTTGTCATCCTCTTTCTTGCTCAGAGCATATTATACTTCTTTACATAAAACACAATAGTTTATAGATTTTGAAGATCTTAAAGTATATCTACTTTTTTTTATTTTAGTGATTAACTTATATTTTGGTAAACATCTAAATTTATATGTTTCAGTCACCTGTAAAATAATAAAAATACACTTAACACACTAATTTTAGCCATTTTCACAATATACCTCTCCCCACATTTAGCCTTTCAGAAAAACTTTTCTGATACGGTAAGTGAGTAGTAAACTTAGAGACCCTGTGCCTTACACTTGAATATTATGTAATGTGTGTCTGTATATATAGGATTCTATAGTCAAAATAACTTTAACTCTAAATTTTGATGTTATTACACCTTGACTTAACACTTCTTTTTGACAGAGAAAAGTCTGTTGATTGCGTTAGGGCACTTGGGTGGCTCATTTGATTAAGCATCTGCATTGGGCTCAGGTCCTGATCCTGGATTAGAGCCCTGTGTCAGGCTCCCTGCTTAGCAAGGAGTCTGCTTCTCCCACCTCCTCTGCCTCTCCCCCTCCTTGTGTACTCTAATGCACATGCTCTCTCTCTCCCCCAAATAAATGAATGAAAGAATGAAGTCTTTTTAAGTCTGTGGCTTTTCTGAGTGATGTTTTTGGTATAAAACCCTGTTTTTAGTTTTTTTTGTTTGTTTTGAGATTGCCATCTCTGTTCTTTCCAGCAGCCCTTGTCTATGACTGTTCTAGTTTTTGGTTTTATCCACCTTGGTATGTCTCTGTTCTAGTTCACCTATTTTCGTTTCATTGGCATTTTATGAGAGCTGAGAATTCAATTCATGTCCTGATAGACCCTAAGGAATCAGAAACTCTTAAATCCCAAGTGGCTACTTCATGTCCTTTTTCTTTGGAGCACTCGATCAAACACTGTAATTTCCTTCTTTATTGCTTATTGAATAGTGTTTTACTGAAGCCCTGCTTTATCCCTGCAAGAATGTTATTCTTACAGCCCCACCAACTCTTAAGACATGTTTCTTCTTCTAATTCTTTAGCTTCTACCCATTTACTGCCCATTTATCCTGTCAATTATACCTTAGGTATGGATTAAGGTACCAGATATCTCCTCCCAGAATAAATTTCTCTTTATAAGGGCCACTTTTACCATTAGGGGCAGTGTACAAATTCATTGCCATCATTCCATAAATGAAACAAGCTAATGGGAAGGGTCATAGGGAATTAACATTTATTTAGTAATTACTAAATGCCACGCCCTATATAGATGCAATGGGATCTTATTTAATCCTCACAATACTTTTAGTAGATTTCATACTTACTTTATTGATGAAGCAACTAAAATTTAAGAATAGTTGAAGTAACTCCAAGGTGGAAGTTGTAGAACTATTTTTCAAACTCAGGTGTGTCTGCCACCAGAGTGATTCTCTTTGCATTAATGCACTACAAAAGTTAGCTAAAACTCAATTTTGCTGAGGCTTTTCTTATCCGTGGTATGTTATAGGACCTTCTACTTCCACTGAACTACAGAATGCATAATCCATATTATTCACTGGGGACATAATTTATTGCTGTTTACTGATAGTAGTTTTTTATACATATGTGTCCTATTTATAGTCTTTTTTAGTTAGATAGCAATACAGTAAGAAAAAAAAACTGCCAGCAATACTATTTGATTAATCTTAAGAATAATTAAAATGTTCCCTGAAATCTCAATTTTAAATATGCTTTAGTCACCTTTTATAAAAATAATATACTATTCATAACATTTTGTTGTTATAGATATTGGGTAAATTGGAAATCATGGGTTCTGTAAATTTCTTATTGCTCAGTATTGCTACTCTTGACCTTGCCATCTTTTTCTCTTCATATGAGTAAACATAGAAAGAAATTCTTTTAAGTCACACTTGTTTGAATAGAACTATGTACATTTGATTATTAATAAGCACTTGCATTTTCTAAACATTAAGTGCTGTTTTAACATTTTAGAAAAATTTTGTAATTGTTTATATTCACAATAAATATCTTTGGTTTTATAAATGAAACTCCAGAATTGAATATGTAATAAGGAAAACTTGTTAAGTCAGAAAAATGTCGTGGATGGTTTGTGATTTGCCATCACAAAAATACGTTCTTTTTAATTTTTTTTAAAGACACTGGCATAGGAGAGATTCATCTTCCTGCATATTTTGTATTAAGGAAAGCAGATTTCTTGTATTTAAATTTTTACCATCCTAAATAAAGATAATTGTAATGATTACTTCGGAATTTTTTTTAGAAGATAATTGTATTTGGGGGGCTGATTTTAGAGAAAGAAAAAAGCTAAGTGGAGCAAATGGTATCACCAAGAGTTCACATTTATTTATTTATTTTGATTTTTTTTTTTAAATTCATATATTCATGAGAGACCCACAGACAGAGAGAGTGGCAGAGACACAGGCAGAGGGAGGAGCAGGCTCCATGCAGGGAGCCTGACGTGGGAGTCTATACCCGGTCTCCAGGATCATGCCCTGGGCTGAAGGTGGTACGAAACTGCTGAGCCACCCGGGCTGCCCAAGAGTTCACATTTAATGAAAATATTTTATTGAAAGTAAAACTTCTCCTTCTGTTTCATTTTTCTGGTTCTCAATGAGCATGTCAAACTTTCCCATCTATATATAAGCTTGAATTTACATAACAGAGTTTAAATGTACATAATACACAAAAGGCTAAGTACTCATTACAGGTTACTACAGAATTGCAAGGTTTTTTTTTTACAGTCTGAGCTGCTTTGAGTAAAATTAAATTCAGTGAAATTATTCTCAATGTCGTAATGTTCAAGTTGACTTCTCAGACATGAACAATTTTGTTTTTTGTAAAATAATATGTGATTACTAAATGACTTAATGGAACTTTTATAGTAAGAGTTTAATTTTATAAAATCTACAATTTTTTTTAACATACATACAGTCAAGTTTTGAATTTGAAATAAAATTATTAAGTATTAGAAGAAAACATTTGTTATGTTTCAGGCAGTCTTTTGAAGCCAAATTATCTCTTTAACTATTGTAAGGAATTTCTTCAAAGCCCAATTGTTTGCATTTGCAGAAATGTCACTAACTTTGATGTGCATACTCTAATGGACCTTGGTCCTGTGGAATCATACGTGGTTGGGGCAGAAGTTTCACTCGCAGCGCTTTGAACATTATTAGCTTTTAAATTCTTGAACAAATTCCTAGCTTTTCCTGAAAACCATTAGGCAAATAGACATCGGACATTGATGCTGATTTTGTGCTTAAAAACTTCCTTTGTCATATTTCCTTATCTCTTGCTGGTTGTCAGATGTATAGGCACAGTAGTTTCTTAATGGTGAAATCTCTTTGTTCTTCACAGTTACTTCAACTCTCACGCAGTTTATTGCATATGTGTATTTATGTTACCACTTTAGGTGTCTTATTATTTCTGTTTTTACTTCTAATATAATTACATTTGGTCTTCCTAGGACTTTTAACACTTGTACTTCTTTTGCATTTATTGGACACAATGGCTTAATGTTTATAAGATATCTCAAAACTAAGCCTAAAGAGCATACTCATCATATACTGAAGAACAGTAGGAGACTCAAAATAAAATAACAATTAATGGCGGTTCATACTCTGTTAGTGAAAAGCAGAGTTGACACAGTACCTCTGGAGTGTGAAACCGACAGTTCTAGGATTCATGTTAATTATACAATTATGGTCAAAAGTTTGGTCTGTTTGAAAAATCTGTAGAGGTTATCACTCATTTTAATGTTAAAAAACAAACCCACATGAATTGTTCTTGTTGAAGTCATGTGCGTATGTGTATCATTTATCCTACCAATGCTGTGATATCACTTACCTTTTTTTTTTGTTTAAGATTTTTTTATTTATTTGAGAGAGAGAGCATGAGAATGGGGCAGGGGGTGCACAGAGGGCCAAGCAGACTCACTGCTGAGTTGGGGAGCCTGATGCATGTGGCTTGCGGGTCTCCGCACTCGTGGGTCATCTGGTCTCCCCTCCCGCCAGGCAGAGTATTCTCCAGAGTGTCTTTCTTCATTTCTGTCCAGCACAGTTATAGGAGTCTCGTGTAACAGAGTTTCGGCCACTTTCCTTGAGGGAGTAATTCCACACACATACGCAGTTGGTTTCACAAAGTCTGCAGCATTACATGATGGATGCCATGTGGGGCAGAGAGCATTCCCTGGTTGGGCACTTGGCTCTTCAAACAACACAGCACAAGGCTCCTTAACTCCTTTACTCTCTTTTAATTCCTTCCTTTCTTTTTAATAATTAAATAAATTGAATTGCCCTAAAAAAAAAAAAAATCCCAGAACCCAGAGATGGTGACCTGAGCTGAAGTCAGTTGCTTAACCGGTTGAGCCATCTAGGTGCCCCGATGATCATTTATCTTGTTCTATTTGAAAGCATAAACAACAAAACAAGCAGTTATTCCATGCTGAATATGACTTAGCATTCTCCTTTGGTTGCAGCTATAATTTATTGCCTTGCCTCTTTCAATTACAAAGTTCTTCATTAGGAAATTAGCCTTTGATTACTGAACATCCATTTGTTTTTCTATGACTGTTGCTTCTTACTATCGCATGATTTTTGTCAGATTGCTAGCGTTAGGCTTTTGTAGCTTCCTCACCACCTTTTGTCCATGTAGTTACCTGCTTCTTGAGCTGTGTCAGATTATATTAAGTATTTAGTATACTTGGCAGTAAGAATCACTTTGTATTATTACGTGTTTACCTTACTATTTGTAACATCTTCCTTTTAAGTAGTGAGGATGATTCATGGCATCAGGAACAAAAGTATTGGACAAGTTCAGTGTAATTTGATGGTAGGTGGTAAAATTACATAAAGATCATTAATTTGTAATGGCAGTGCTGCATGCTGCTGGCAAGAAAGCATATGTGCCCAATATATTCTTTATTTCTCTGTTCATTGTTTATCTATTTTCTACTTATTTGAACTCATTGAACTTTTTTTTTTTTTTTTTGTATTACCAATAGGAAAAAAACCTCTTTGTATGTGGTTTTCATAATGCAGATAGATAGTTCTGTGGCCTGAGTGTGTTAGTCATTTAGTGCCATACTTTCATTGTTCAAGAATCAGGTTATCAACATACCTAACTGAAAACTAATTGAAAGATTATTTCAAGCAATTATGAATTTAGAGAATCTTTTTAAAGTCCAATAGTGTAATTTTCACTTCCATTTTTAGTTCATTATTTCAAATAATGTTAAATGTTAATAATAGAATAACCAAACATTTAACATACATAGTAACATGTAAGAGAGGATGTTAGAAATCATCTTTCCAGTCTCCTGCCATATTACCTTCTGCAGTGTTCCTGACAATATTCCAACCTCCTGAGCCATTCAGTTTACTGTTGTATAAGACAATCCTTTGCAATATTCGGTGATTATTGTTTTTAATCTTGAGATGAAATCCATTTTTATGATTTAAACACATTGATCCTGTCTTTTTTTGTATGCCACGCCTTCAAACATTTGAAGATTATTCATTGTATTGGCTAATTATTAGGCTAAGCATACCAAGTTTTCTCTTCATTTTATCATGTGGCATGCTGGATAGTTAACCTTATGAATTTATGTATTTTTTAGTACTTCCACTTGATGACATCCAGAGTAGAATACTACCTGGATGGCATAGTTATATGCTCTTCACATGCATTACATACTAACTGAGGTTGGGGTATATATATTTGTACATTATGTATAGTATGTATAGTCTTAAATATCATAGTAAATGTAGATGTGGCATTTCAGTTAATTAAGATTTGTTTTGCAATTAGAATGACAGTTGTGAGTGTTTTTCTTTTCTTGACCCAATCTCATATATGACTAACTGAAGTTGTCATGTGTTCTGAAGGATAATTTAAATGAACATGGGGTTTGTGAAAATCTGGCAGATCTTCACTGTAACTCAGCTAGTGGGCAACTTTATAATTTATTTATAGCCGTGTAATATAGCTAATAATGAACTAATGTAAAATGAGGGCAAATTGTATTACATTTTTGTATGAAATTATACTACATGACAAAGGTTGGTATTATGTAATAAGTGCCCACAAAATATTAACCTACTTGCAATAAATACAATTAATAATGTACATAAAAGAATGAAATTAAGCTAATTTTCTATAAAAAAATTATTCATGAACAGAAAGTGGACAGCATAGATTTGATGACAGGAAGGTTGTATCTAATCTGAATTACTGAGTGACCTAGGAAGCTTGCTCAGAGGGATTACAGAATAATTATGTTAATATGCAATTATCACCTCATTTCTTCTGTAGTAACCTCAAGATGTAGTGTAGTGAGGGTGTTATAGCAAGTGCTGATAGTTTGCAAAAATACTGATGTTTGAAATTTCTAAGACAATAAGTCTAGCTTGAGGCATAAAAGTGATGATCTGTCATCTTGAAGACAGATCTGACCTTTGTACTATTTTTTTTTAATGCTCACAGTATATAACTACAGGCAGTTATAGCTGTAGAACTCATTATGATTTTCAAGAAACTGAAGTATGTTTTATGTAGATTTAAAGTTCCATTTGCAGCTTTTTATAAAGTGTGTGAATATTTTTAAAGAATATTTTAAAGTGCATTTAAAACAAAAATTCTGTGGTTATATGATTACATGGAGGAGGACATAGTAATAGTATCTAAGCATTTTATTAAAATATCCTAATAGGTATAGCAAATTCACTGAAATTTAAGAAGTCAAAGCATATGATAGAAGTTTGATTATTTTGGGATCCCTGGGTGGCGCAGCGGTTTGGCGCCTACCTTTGGCCCAGGGCGCGATCCTGGAGACCCGGGATCGAATCCCACGTCAGGCTCCCGGTGCATGGAGCCTGCTTCTCCCTCTGCCTGTGTCTCTGCCTCTCTCTCTCTCTCTCTCTCTCTGTGTGACTGTCATAAATAAATAAAAAAAAAATATTAAAAAAAAAAAAAGAAGTTTGATTATTTTAATTTTTTAATTTCCCTTTTTGAATTCCCTTAATAAATAATGTCTACCTTCAAATATGTCCCCTACTTATTTAAATTAACATAAACTAGCATTGATGGCTCTGTTACATATATTTGACAAAGATAGTTGGAAAAATTATTTGAAACAGTGTGAAATTAGCTAATAGATCAAATGCTTTCTTGCCTAGATGCTGCATAACCATCCATGAATGTAGGGAAATAATTCTTGATGTCAAAAATTCTAGATCCATTATTCACCGCAACAGATTTTGATGGTTCGGTGTTTGCATTATATCTTAATGCAGCAGCCATGAGTTTTGAATACTGTTAAGAAAAAATACATTTTGAACAGTTATTAGTTAAGATATACTCTGAAAATTAAACTGGAAAATTTTTTATATTGTTGCTAAAATACTAGCTTACTGAGTCACTTCTCATATCATACTTTTAAACTGATGAGGTAGATTTTTAATATTAATGTACTACTAATAATATTCTGAAAAAGAATAACTTCTGTTTTTGAGTAGAGATAATCATAAATTTGGGGGGCAAGAAAGGTATATTTCATTAGGTGTGAAGGAAAACTTTATTAAAGACTTCATTTTATATTTTAACAATATTTAATTTGATCTTTTGTTTTTCCTTCTGCTAGATGTGTTTTATAGATAAGATACGTCATGTACGTATATTTTTCATATGTTTTTGAGCAGAACATTTTGGTATCTTTAGAATGTGAACTTTTGGAAGGCTCACAGAAAGCAATTTTGGTAATGAGAATGCAATCCAAGCAGACATGATATTCTCATAGTTTGTCACCCTGCTGTTCAGGGGGTACCAATGAAGTTGCTTTAAATGGGAAGCGTCTGTTCCATCTCTGAACCTCTCACACCAGAACAGATGGGTGGAACATGGAACATAGAAGGTTTTACCTCTGAGGTGGTAACAGTGAAGCCACTCATTAACACTGAATTTACCACTTCGTTAGCAACATTGCTTCCTGTTGAGAAAAGCTAATACAGGCTTTCAAATTGAGCATATATTTGTCTGCCTCTGTGATTATAATAAGTAGGAACACGAAGTAAGTGTCTTTCAGGCTAGCTTTTTAAAAATTCTGTTGTCCGTTTCAGATTTATGAGATTCTTCCTATTTGGACACTTTACTTTTTTTGTATATGAGAAATGTCAGGAATGGATAATGGTATAGCATCAAGGTTTGCTTTTCTTTTCATTGACATTTGCACACTCTTCCCTAACACATGTTTATGTGCTGCCCATTTTTAACTTCTGTGTATGTGATGTAGAGACTCCCGCTGGGTGCTGCATTAGCACCATTTTGGGGTGATATCATTGAATATGATCTTATTGGATGTCTATTTTTATTACTGTGGAGGTTTGCCAATCTCAAAACAGAATTCTGAGGCCTATGAGGGGCAGAATAATTGTTAGTATAAATAATAATGCCAAAGACAGATATTTGTAGTATATATTTATAATATTTGTTGTATTAAAGGGCACATCTTATGGGAAGAGTAAGCTCATACATACAAGCACTTGTTCTAAGCTGTGAAATAACAAAGTAATTAGAAACAATTCCTTTATTCTTTAACTAGAATAAAGAGCTAACTTTTATTCTTTAACTACCATAAAATATTAGAAATAATTACCTATACTGAAAATATTTTCATTTCTAAATACCAGATTATGTTCCTGCTATCTTAAAATACTACTTGTTATACAGATTAAAAATCCTATGAAGGAACAATGGAAGACTTAATTCTCTTTTTTTAAAGATTTTTTATTTATTTATTCATAGAGAAAGAGAGAGAGGGAGAGAGGCAGAGATACAGGCAGAGGGAGAAGCAGGCTCCATGCAGGGAGCCTAACGTGGGACTCGATCCCAGGTCCCCAGGATCACACCCAAGGCTGCAGGCGGCGCTAAACCACTGCTCCACTGGGGCAGCCCAGAAGACTTCATTCTTTATCAGAGAGCAGGAACCTAGTCTGTCTTGCTTACTGCTGGTATTCCTAATAATAAAACAGTGCCTGGCACATGGTAAGGGCTCAGTAAATATTTGGAGAATAAATAACTGTACTTGCTACCATGTACAAAAAAGAAGAGAAATAAGGAATTTTATGCCAGCACTTTGGATAGTCTATACCTAGGGTTGCCAAATAACAGATTCTTTAAATTGTACTTGAGGGGGCAGCCCCAGTGGCCCAGCAGTTTAGTGCCACCTTTAGCCCAGGGTGTGATCCTGGAGACCTGGGATCAAGTCCCACATTGGGCTCCCTGCATGGGGAGCCTGCTTCTCCCTCTGCCTCTCTCTCTCTCTCTGTCTCTCATAAATAAATAAATAAAATCATTTTTAAAAATAAAATAAATAAACTGTACTTGAGGATTATTGGATATTTTGAAGGTCTTGCTGTAATTGCTGAGTCAAAAAGTCAGAACCATGATGGAATTTACACTATTTGAAGGGAGTCTACATTTCATAGTACGAAAACTTTTTCCTCTTACACATTTTGCTTTGATTTTGCAGTTGTGTTTTTACTTGTTCAACATGTTAGTCCTTTATTCACCAAATACTGCTGAAGCACCTATGCCAAACACTGTGCTAGGTTCTAAAGACAAGAGCTTACATTCTTCCATAGAGACCGGCAATTCAGTATAATGTGGCCATTTCTAATGTTGCTGTTCCCTAGATGATTTGTATATATGCAATACGGAGTTGTTGCCTAGCACAAAGAAGAAAATTAACCTTTGAGATACTTTTAATGTCTTTTACATTTTTTAAAGTGTTTCCTCATTCTTGGAAAATTATTAGATCTTGATATAAAGAGTCGAATCACACTAATAAAAGTGTGTACTTTGAACTCTCCATACATTCTAATAGAATTTTTTCTTTCATGCCAATCTAAATTTTTTTTCTTCCATTTTCTAGACTAAATGTGTTAAATGGGCTTGCCAACAATATGGATGATTTGAAGATAAACACCGATATTACTGGTGCTAAAGAAGAACTCCTAGATAACAACAGTTTTATCTCAGACAAAGAGAGTGGAGTTCATAAACCAAAAGATTGTCAAACATCATTTCAGAAAAATAATACTCTCACTCTGCCTGAAGAACTGTCAAAGGACAAATCTGAAAAAGCCTTAAGTGGAGGCCAGTCTACTTTATTTATACATGCTGGTGCTCCTACTGTTTCTAGTGAAAACTTTATCTTGCCTAAAGGAGCTGCTGTTAATGGACCAGTTTCACACTCCTCCTTAGCTAAGACTTCCAGTATGAATAAAGGCAGTGTTTCATTAACCACTGGACAACCTGTGGATCAGCCAACAACAGAGTCTTGTTCAGCGTTGAAGGTGGCACCTGATCTTCAACTATCTACACCACAGAAAGCAAGTCAACATCAAGTTTTATTTTTGTTATCAGATGTAGCGCATGCTAAAAATCCAACCCATTCCATTAAAAAACTACCTACCTCTGCTTCCGTTGGTTGTGACATTCAGAATTCAGTAGGGAGTAGTATAAAGTCAGATAGCACTTTAATAAATCAAGTAGAGGTGGGTGAGGATAGTGATGATTTATTGGTAAAAGATGATTGTGTTGATACATTGACAGGAATTTCCTCAGGTACAGATGAATTTAGGTCAGAAAATGATACGAACTGGGATCCCCAAAAAGAGTTCATTCAGTTTCTTATGACTAATGAAGACACAGTGGATAAAGCTCCAGTTCACTCTAAAGTAGGTCTAGAAAAAAAGAGAAAGCGAAAAATGGATGTAAGCAAGATAACTCGTTATACTGAGGATTGCTTTAGTGATTCTAATTGTATACCCAATAAGTCAAAAATGCTAGAAGTAGACTTTCTGGAGCAGAATGAAGAACTACAAGCAATAGACTCACAGAAATATGCATTATCAAAAGTGAAGCCTGAATCAACTGATGAAGACTTGGAATCTGTGGATGCTTTTCAGCATCTAATTTATAACCCAGATAAGTGTGGAGAAGGCAGTTCACCCGTTCATACTAGCACTTTTCTTTCAAATACCTTAAAAAAGAAATGTGAAGAAAGTGATTCCGAGTCACCTGCTACTTTCAGCACCGAAGAGCCATCATTCTACCCCTGTACAAAGTGCAATGTGAATTTTAGGGAGAAAAAACACCTCCACAGGCATATGATGTATCATTTAGATGGGAATAGCCACTTTCGTCATCTTAATGTCCCAAGGCCATATGCTTGTAGAGAATGTGGACGGACATTTCGAGATCGTAACTCACTTCTAAAGCATATGATTATTCACCAAGAAAGAAGACAGAAGTTGATGGAGGAAATTCGTGAGTTGAAAGAACTTCAGGATGAAGGAAGAAGTGCACGATTACAGTGCCCTCAGTGTGTGTTTGGTACCAATTGCCCTAAAACATTTGTGCAACATGCTAAAACCCATGAAAAAGATAAAAGGTACTACTGCTGTGAAGAGTGTAACTTCATGGCTGTGACAGAAAATGAATTAGAATGCCATCGAGGCATTGCCCACGGAGCAGTGGTAAAATGCCCTATCGTCAATTCTGATGTAGCCCAGAGAAAAACGCAAAAAAAGACTTTCATGAAAGACTCTGTTGTAGGATCATCCAAAAAATCAGCCACCTATATATGTAAGATGTGTCCTTTTACTACTTCAGCCAGAAGTATTTTAAAAAAACACATGGAATACTTGCATTCATCATCATGTGTTGATTCATTTGGTAGTCCTCTTGGACTTGATAAACGAAAAAGTGACATTCTCGAAGAACCTATAGATATTGATGGCACTAAACCATTAATTAAACAACAGTCAGCCACATTTCCAAAGAATTCCGCTTTAAAACAAGATGTAAAGCGAACATTTGGATCATCTTCACAATCAAGTAATTTTTCCAAATTCCACAAGCGGCCACACAGAATACAAAAAGCTCGGAAAAGCATTGCCCAGTCAGGTGTAAATGTGTGCAATCAAAACAATTCTCACAAGACTGTTACGATTAAAAGCAGCTCTGACCAAAAACCTAAGTATTTCCATCAAGCAGCAAAAGAAAAATCTAATGCCAAGGCAAATAGCAACTATTTATATAGACACAAATATGAAAACTATAGGATGATCAAAAAATCAGGTGAATCGTATCCTCTACATTTCAAAAAAGAAGAAGCCAGCTCATTGAATTCTTTACATTTGTTCTCGTCATCAAGTAATTCTCACAACAATAGTTTCATTTCAGACTCTCAAAACTCTGATACCAAAAGGCCAGAAAGCTTCAAAGAACATAGACGTGTAGCTGTAAAGAGAGTAGTTAAGGAATCTAAGAAGGAAAGCTCTGTTGGAGGAGAAGACTTGGATAGCTATCCAGATTTCCTGCATAAAATGACAGTTGTTGTTTTGCAGAAACTTAATTCTGCTGAAAAGAAAGACAGCTATGAAACAGAAGATGAAAGTTCTTGGGATAATGTTGAGTTAGGTGACTACACTACACAGGCTATGGAAGATGAAACCTATAATGATATTAATCAAGAACATGTAAACTTATTCCCACTGTTTAAAAGCAAGGTGGAAAGTCAAGAGCCTGGAGAAAATGCTACTCTTAGTTATGATCAAAACGATGGCTTTTATTTTGAATATTATGAAGATGCTGGAACTAATAACTTTTTGCATGACATACATGATTCTCAGCATTTAGAAAATGCAGAAACTTCATTGTCAAAGCATAGTTCTGTTTTTCACTGGACTGATTTGTCTCTTGAGAAGAAATCATGTCCTTACTGCCCAGCAACATTTGAAACAGGTGTTGGGTTGTCAAATCATGTCCGAGGACATCTTCACAGAGCTGGATTAAGCTATGAAGCCCGCCATGTTGTATCACCAGAACAAATAGCCACAAGTGACAAAATGCAACATTTCAAAAGAACTGGTACAGGGACACCTGTTAAGCGAGTTAGAAAAGGTAAGTTTTCATGTAGATAATTTGGGTTAATATGTCTGTATTCAAATTCAAAGGATTTGAAGGTTTTGCTCAGATTTGGTCTTTATTAGAATCACATAACTTTATATTTCAGAGTTATTGGCTTTAAGATGATCACTTTATGAAAAATTCTGATGTTACTCTTAAAAAATTTTTTTTAGCTATAGAGAAGTCTGAAACCACTTCTGAACACACTTGTCAGCTCTGTGGTGGTTGGTTTGATACTAAAATTGGATTATCGAATCATGTTAGAGGCCATCTGAAAAGACTTGGAAAGACCAAATGGGATGCTCACAAATCTCCAATCTGTGTTTTGAATGAGATGATGCAAAATGAAGAAAAATATGAAAAAATCTTGAAAGCATTGAACAGTCGTCGTATTATTCCCAGACCATTTGTAGCTCAAAAACTTGCATCAAGTGATGACTTTCTATCTCAAAATGTTATACCTCTTGAAGCATACCGTAATGGCCTAAAGACTGAAGCTTTATCAGTGTCTGCATCAGAAGAAGAAGGGCTGAGTTTCTTAAATGAATATGATGAAACAAAACCAGAACTACCCAGTGGAAAAAAGAATCAGTCTCTTACACTGATAGAACTACTTAAAAATAAAAGGATGGGAGAAGAAAGGAATTCTACTATTTCTCCTCAAAAAATTCATAATCAAACTGCAAGAAAGAGATTTGTTCAGAAGTGTGTTCTTCCATTAAGTGAAGACAGTCCCTTGATGTATCAACCACAAAGAATGGATTTGACTATGCACTCAGGTAAGAGGATGTCTATGACTGTCGTCTAGAATTTAAATACAGTTATGCTTATTGTTACAGAATATTTGTAGAAAATACTTTCTTAGAATCTTTTTACTTAAGCTGCTTTTTTTGCAGAGCAGAGATTGGTTATACTGTCATTTCTATATAAATCATCAGTTGATGCTCATCAGCACTGAATTCTCTGTGCCTCATTTCTTGGTCAGAATGTAAGGTGAGAACAAAAAAAGTAGATCTGTAAAATAAAATTTGCTGTGGCTGGGGGATGGTCCTATGGATGGGAGGTTGACGTTGTTCAAAAGCATAGCATTACTGAAATGGCGAACCTGTCCTATATTTGCCAGTGCTCCAAGGTGATAATGTTTTCAAGATATAGCTGTTGGTTTTCCTTCTGCTTAAGTCAAATGAATAAACAAACAAATAGACTCTTTAAACTGAATGGATTGGTGTCTGTTGTGTGTTGTGATTAACCCAAAAAAACTTCTCCTTCTCCAATTCCTCACTGTATTGTGGGATAGTTTGGTTTTGGAGAACTGTTGTGAGTATAAAACATTTGTTTGGGGTTTTAGATTTTACAGTGGTGGTCTAAAGGAACAGAACGGATGGTTTAGGTTAGTGCTTGTGCACCAATAGTTTTTCCTTTTCAAAAGAATTGTTTGTGTATGTTGGCAAATGAGGTAGCAAATAAAATAGCCAAACTGTATTTGTTATTGCTAAGTCTGATTTATACTTTTAGACTCGAAGAATTTTAAGTGGCTTTGTAGGTTTCTTTTGGAGGTTAAGAATGTTGAGGATGAACTTAGATGGTCTCATAATTTTAGCCCCAAGTCCAATGTGTCTAAGGTAAAACTAACTGGTCAGGGGAATTCATAATGAATAAAATTACTTCAGTGTTGACTTGTTTATTTTGGCAGACATTGGGATAGCCCAGATATTTATATGCAGTTTTGATTTAAGGAAAGATTACACTGTGTTGTGAGTGATCTGAAAAACTTTCTTGTATGGGTTTCTGGTAAATAGGTTCTTTTGTATGAAGAGAGTCTTTGAAAGTCAAATCTTCAACATTTTTTTCAAAAGAATAAAATGTAAGAAAGGTGTGTTAGCTATGTTGACTAAAGTTTAGTACACTTGAGAGATGGAAAGTGTATTTGTGGCTGAATGTCATTGTTGGAGAAACCAACTGAAAGGAGTTTGAGGAGTGAAGATTGTCTTAGAAGTTAGGAGTTTCTTACTGTTTCAACATGTTTTCTTTCCTGTGATGACTAAGATGTTAGCTTGTTGATCATTTATTTAGCACAAAGATTTTAGTAAAAAACTTCAAATCATTAACTTTCATTATTGATTGCGCATTCAGAGTAATGAACATAAAATGCCCTGAATAAAATGTTGTGTCTAACAGCTGCTCAATGGTGTGTTTTACCACCTTTTCTCCCAGCCTTCATCAGAAAACCTAATTTAGTATTGAGCCTTTTACGGTTTTGTGGGTAAAACACTTTAATTACCACTTTGTCAACTAGACTTTTTAATTCTTTTTATTGGTAATGTTGTAAGCTTTGAAACTTCTCAACTGAACTGTGCTCTTCAAATCACAGGATTGTATTTTAGGTTTAGGAAATGATCTGCGTAACACAGAAATCTGCAAGAAAGTGATAATAGGTGTTAAATCCAGAGGAGCTCAGAGGTTCAAGGCACTCCTCTTCCACATTTCCAAAGAGCATGGGTTGGCTCTAAATACTAACAGCAAACTAATATTAGTTAACTTAATTCCCCCTCCTTATTTTAAGTTAAGCTAATTCAATGAACGTTTTTTTTTTTTTTTTAAACCATCCTTATTGTGGTACTTTTCTTCACGCTTTTAGCTAAGAAAATTTCACTTTTTGAAGTGAGAACTGGATTATAGTTTTCTTTTGAATGATAGGTATGCCTGTGAAGCTTAGAACATGTGTGCATTGCAATACGACGTTTACAAGTGCTGTTAGCCTGTCCAACCACTTACGCGCTTATGCACGAAAGAAGAGTGCTGGACTTTTGACTGGTACAGGTATGTTTGAACAGATAACACAGCAAGTCTGCTTGATACAGTACACTTTTTTTCTCACCAGACTGGTGCTAATTCAGATGATATTTATAGCTTCCTTTGGTAAGCACAGTTGAGTCTGAATATACATTAAATTTCAGCAACTTGTAAACTGTTAGATACAATTTTAAGCAAGTTATTCTTTTTCATTTGGCTCTTACTGACTTGATTTGGGGGAAAAAAAAGCCAATAGAGGTGTAGAACTTTTGAATCTACATAATTCCCATTGATTTTTAAATTATACTATTTTTGATTTTTAAATTTATTTTTGTTGGTAGATTCCAGTAAGGCACCTCTCTTTGGTTAAAAAAAAAAAAAAAAAAGATTGTAGTTCTAGCTTGAGGAAATGCTTTATTAGGAAAGGAAATTATTGTGAAATTTCAAATATGTAGCTTGATTAGAAAACTAAGCAAAACTAAGGAATTTTCATTGGTTTATAGATCAAATCTTTAAAGGGATAAGCCTTAATAATGGCCCATGTTGATAACTGAATAGATTTTTCTTTTAATGCTCCTAAACTATGTTTAGGATTAATAAATATAGCCAAGCACATAAATGTTAGCATGCACATTTCTGTGTTATTTTTGGTTGGTTAGCCCAACCTTGCAGATACCTCTTCATATTGCTAGCCTGTGAAAAATTTAATTAGTTTACTCACATGTAATACTGCTCCTTACCCTACAAATGCCTTGCTCTTTTCATTTGTAGCCTTTCAAGCTGCCCTGCTTAAGAAATCCCATTTCTCTCACTTCTTGAAATATACTCTTTTCTAAATATATCTACATAAATTCTTTTGCCTAAATTTCTCCTTCCAGTCTTTTTATTTCCCTTACTCTTTTAGATCACTGTCTTCTGCTTTCTTCTGGTTGTTGTTTTCCCAACTTTTTTGTTCTTCCTCATGTCTTCCTATGGCTTACATCCAATATGTTCTTGCTACCAAAGAAACACTTGTATTCATACTAATGTCTTTCTTTCTTCTGCTTCTTTGCTTTATCCTTTGACTTGGTATACAAATGACCAGGGATGACTGTTGACTATATTAAAGGGAGAAAAATAGAGCAAGTTTTATTTTACTGAATTAGTAACCTCTTACCTGTGGGGTTTTAGTTTTTATGATATTACTCCTACCTTCATCAGACTTGGAAGGTGATTGCAGACATTAGAAGCAGGGAGGCACCAAGAAGAAAAAACTATAGGAACAGAAATTTATCATTGTTATCATAATCACTAACTTATATTGAATAATGACTATGTGTCCAGCACTGTGCTGTGCAGTTTGCATGCATAACATCTAACCTTCACAACCACCGAATGAGTTGTAGGTACAATAATTCTCTCAATTTTACAGGACACTGGGGCCTAGAGAATTTAAGCAAGTTACCCAAATTTATGTAGTTATTAAAGTTGAGAAATCACTATCTTATGCTAGATATTTGTAATCACTATTGTCTGCCACGTACAGAAAAAACAGTTGGAAATCCTAAAATGAAGTTAAAGGTGGGGAGCATTCTGGTAAAGACTGAATAAATAAATATTGAGTCTTACAAAGAACAGGGACCCAAGAAGCAGACCTGGATTAGATTTTGCAGGATTTAAAAAAAATGTTTCAATCTGACAATTCAGACAAATAATTACAAATACTCAAAAAGGCACATCTCCCAGTACAGATTTTGTAGGTCATTAATAAATGGTTTTACTTCATCTGAAAATCTTTCAAAATGTAGGATTAATTATAAATAACTGGTCGTAACCCTCCACTGACCAAGGGTTCATCCTAATGAACACTTTATTATCTTAAAAATTTCACTATTAAGGAGAAAAAGTAATACAGGATCAGTGGGGATACATTTCTTTGGGCATCAAGAATAAAAGTGGCTATTACTTTTTAAATACCTTAAATACCAACCAAAATGCCAGAAGTGTTAGAAAACATAAAGTGTGTGTTTGGCAAAGAGAAGGGAAATGAAAAGCTGAAGAAAGTCTAGGATGGTATTTTCCACAGCCCATACTCACTTTTTTCCCCCTATACCCACTTTTAAAAAAAATTGAAAACTCATGTACCTTTTCTTAGAAATTCTGAAACTTTTCCCTGATTTTTGAAAGCTTCTTGACCAGTAGAGCTACATGGAAGATGTCTTTGGTGCTTACTTATGCTAACTAAGAAGTTTTTAAAATCAGCTTTATTAATATTTTTTGTTTTCCAAATGGGACATTCTATATTATCTTTATAAGCTCCACATGCCTATTTTCTTCCCCCATTTGAGTTTCAGTGGTGTAAGTCAATGGTCCCAACCTATAGTTTCTGGAAGGGGATTCATCAGTTCATATGAATAACAAGCATTATATTTCAAGAATATGTAGATGTTGTTTTGATTAAAAAAATAATAGAAAAATCCTTTTTAAAAAACTTTACCTTAATCCAAATAGATCACAAAACTGGAACAATGTAAAGGGAAAGTAGGTAGGACTAAAGCCTTCGTAAGAATGTCTGATACCTGTTTCCTAATTCAGGTAGTCTTCATTCATGTAGATTTTATTTATTTTGAAGAAAAAGCTTAGATATCCCTAGAGTAAATGCTAAACGTGGGCTTGGTTACCTGTGATAGAATAAACCCCCATGCCTTTTTAGAAGTTACTAGTTCCTGGCCTCTTTTGTGAGAACTAGCAGTCTTCTGAGGGAGAGAAATATTCTAGCTGCCCTGAATCAACCAAAAAGGATGCTCCTCTGCCTCCACAAATAGCTATTTACTGGTGACTCATATAATTCTAATGTGATAGTTCTCAATCTTTTTTGGGTCATTGACCCAGGTGCCTCCCAAAATATTTTTACATGCAAATACATGTGGGAGAAGGCTTCATTTCATTCCAGAACAAAGCAGGATTATTGTTATTCTACACTAATAGACGCACCACCATCATAATTAATAAATAGCTTCCAATGAGAAAAAGAGAAGTTAAAAATTGTTACTAGAGTCTTTCAGTCAATACCGCCAATGCAATATCTACATTCTTTTTTTAGTAAAGTCAGTGTTTTATTTTTTTACCATCCACTTTTAAATGGAATAGTAGATTGTGTGTTACTTTTAATAGGGTCCTTTGCCTGTTTTCAGCTTTAATGATATAATTGGCCAGAGAGGCTTGCAACAACAAGTGCTAATGAATGTGTAACACAGTGCCAGGTGCTGAGTGGGTATATAAGCCACCAGGAAAGTAATTCTTACATTGTGGAAAGTGCTATAGGAACACTTTTCTCCTGTGGTGGAAAGAAAAAAATAGTATTGTGAAAGCTTCTCAAGATGCATTAAATTATCTGTCTTTTCATGAGTGTCTCTGCAGTGTCTTTTAAAACATTATTATAATATTGCATTTTGAGGAAATTGCCTGCTCTTATAGCGATTCATTCAACTTGAAAGAGTACAAACAAAATATTTTTATCTTCTTATTGTGATTAAAGGAGTTAACTAGCATCTAGTTAAAGCAAATACCTGGATGATTACTCTAGACTAGGCTATATGGAGGATACATGAAAAGTATGAAACATTTCCCTGTCATCAAAGAACTTGGGAAAGCATTTTTGGCAACACATACAAAACTGTCCAAATTAGAGAACTATGCAAGATAGTACACAAGTAAATGGAAGTAAAGCATAAGTGCTGTAGGAGATAAAGGTATTTATTTTAGTCTAGGCCTTTTGAGGGGAGCTGGGAAATAAGTTGTGTTCTTTTTTCCTGCTGCTCTTACAGCTTGTCTCATTATTAAATAGAGCCTTAAAGAGAATGAAAAAGGAAAAGAGTAGTTCATGCTCCTGTGTCTCTTGTCATTATGTTTAAAATGAGAAAGAAAAAAACTGGTAGTCAAAATTTTCATTCATTAAACAAAATTTTTAGTTATTATATCCATATACCAGGACAATGCTAACTAGCTGAGGCTGTAAAGAGCCTGCACATCAGCTGCACACACACATTCACGATCTTGTGGGATGAGTACAAGTGTACCACTATGGAAAACTTCATAAGGTTCCAGCTAGACCCTGAACTTGCAGAATGAGTAGTTTTAGGAAGAAGAGACAATGTAGAACATTCTAGGCAGAAAGAAAGACATAGTTTAGGCACAAAGGGATGAAACTTCTAGTTCAAGAGGTACTGGGAGATTGAATGGCAGGTCTTTGGGAAAATAGTAATGCCTGAAAGGTGGGGTTGATGCTTTGAATGCTTGCAAAAAAATTTAGGAAATCATTGAAGAAATTTTTTTAGATAAGGGAATAATGTGGCCAAACCTGTATTTTAAAAAGATGGGCTTACCCATCTTTTTATTTTCAAATAAAATGAAAGATGGGTTTCTGTGCTTTTTTTGCCATTACTTATCTCTGTAGTACTGTTCTTCATTAAAAGTATATATCTGTATATATTCATCTTCACAGATGTATCATTATTCTGCATTAGCACAGCAATAAATTGTTCAAGCTGAATAAATTTTCCAGGTAATTGAAGACTAGTGTCACACGTGATTTTATCCTAACCATTTTGATAGTAATGTTTCTAAGATATTGTTCTAATTTCTACCTTGTGAAACTAGACTGAATATAATTTAATCATTTGATAAGTAAGAGTCACCCTTATGGATACTAAGTGTTTTATTATGCCAGCAAAAATGGACTATTTGCCCATAATACTAAAAATTGATTGGCTGATTTATTCACTAATTCAACCAGCAATTTTTTTCAGCTCCTGCTTTGGTTTATGCATTGTGCTAAATACTGCAGAGATAAATTGGATCTTACGGTAGAAGTACATAATACATAACTGTAATACAAGACAAATTGTTAAGTGCTGTTGGAGAGGTACACCTCTCCTCATGAAATTCTGTGAAAGTCTAGAGGAGGGGAAATGTACTTGGAGCTGGACCAGGACCCAGCAAGGCTTTTAGAAGTAATATTTGATTTGGACCCTGAGAATAGCTAATTGAAATGGAAGTAGGAATCAGGGATAGGAAGAAGCATACCTATAGGAAGGAGCAACTTGGGACAGTGGGCAGTTTATGAAAACATGAGTTAAGTAGGAGATGGAGGAGTAGAGAGGATATGGAATGCTAATGCGTGGTGATGGGATTAACTTTGTAGTGAGGAACAAGTGAAGATTTTCTTTTAAAGAATTTGAGAAAAGTTAAAGAATTTACTGTAGAGGTGGAGAAATTGTAGGTAAGGTCATTTTAGGAGTCCTGAACCAGGGCAATGTCAATGTAAAGAAAAGATAATAAGTGTACAGATAATACTATGGGAGTAAAATAAGCAGAATTTGGCAGATTAAAGGTAGAAGAGTAAGAGGACAGAGACAGAGATAGCTCAGGTTTTAAATCTTGTTATTAGGAGGATGGTTGTACAGTCAGTATAGTTTATGAATCTTCTACCATGGTGTTTCCTAAGAAAACGGTAGGCTTTATTACTTATCCAGCAGCACATCATCATCTAGCTATTCACTGTAACAAAGCAAAAAACCACACTTATTCAATCAGTAAGTCTGTATTTAGAAGAATGGAACACTGAAGAGTTTTGTACCATTGTAGCACAAAATATTTATATTTTATGATGCCTGCTTTTGATGTCACTAGTTTTAAAATTTAGGAATTCTATTTGGTTGGTAATCTTTTCTGATCAACCACCTGTTTTTCATAAAAATCTTAACTAGTCCCCTACCATTGCTGTTGGTTCTGTTACTAATTGTCTGAGTTTTTCTTTTTATATCTTTTTTTTTTAACCCAGATATTTATATGCTTGGAGTTTCTAACATGTCTAATATCTTTATATCCTTTGTTCTGATGTTTTCTTTTTGCTCTGGTTCCTATTCTAACATGAATTTTTTAATGCTGTTTATGATCTGGATTAAGATATAGTTAGGCCTTACAGTAACAAGGCATGTTCTGGCTGGGGCTAACTTGTAGGTAATCTGCACTAAATGACTTTATGGAAATAATAAAACAATACACAGACTTTGTTTTTTGGAAGTTAGGGTGAGAGGATTGGTTTTTGGAGACTGCTGGTTCCTCATGTATGTAAGAAGTAGAAAAATAGTAGTCACTGTTTTTTGTTGTGTCTGGAATTTGAGGAATAAGGTTAATTTTTGTTGTGTAGCGGTTAGAACATATTTAATTGTGGCCTTAGCTGGAAGTTAGTTCAAAGCAGAAGATGCCTGTCAGCGCCATGTTTGATTATAGTTTGGATTTTGGCTGGAATGTGTAAACACTTCAAAATTATTAAAAAAAAAATCAGATTTATTGGGATTTGTGCATTTGTGACCTTTAGATGTACTGTTACAATTCTTGTGCGCCCTATGTAAGTTGAACATGACTATATTAAAGGTAATTTAATGGCAATATTAAAGTGAGGTGGTTTCCTTACCTAATTGTATAATCAGAAACATTTATTTAATTACTCCTACTAAATATGAAATGATATTTTGGAAATATTGAGACTTTTAGGTGTCAGGGAGTGTGATTATATGCAAGTAATTCTAAACAAAAGTGATTCATAGCAGATTAGTTACGTATTTTAATGTTTATTACAATTTTATATATGTATTAGTTTTGGAAAAATGATATTGGTAAGTGCATATTTTGCTTTAGTAAAACAGCATGCAAGTTCAACCCACCTTAAGGAGAAATTTTAAGTATTTTTTCTTAACCTGTTACCACAGAGAAATAATATATTTGCTATCCTTATTAACTCTTAACTGACCAGTCAACAACTTGTAGCCAGGGTATTGTTAGCTTTTGACAAGCTGGAAAAACTAATCTGCCTCCAATTTTTTGGTTGATAAAAATCTTTGATAAAGTATCATAGTTATGTTTAACTTTTCCTTTGACACCTTAGTGGAATATTACTCAGAATATTCTTTTACTGATATCCCCTCTACTTTAAAATAGCAGAGACTTAGACTTCTACAAATTGAATATACCTTTTTTCCTCCTAGGTAGAACTAAGTTTAAATAAAGGGTAAGTTCATTTGCTTGAACTCATTCTCTGTACAAAGGATAGAAGGCTCTTCCTACCCTTAATATAACCCTTTATTTGTAGGACAGACTCAAGCTACCTGTCTCTTCTAGACTAATACTTTAAGCAATAAGCCTCATACTTACTGCAAAGGAAATCTGCTTTTCAAATATTTTGCATTCCATCCTCCTCTAGGTAAAATGTTCAATCATACAGAATCTAATTAACTTTGCCACGATTGTTCTGTGATTCTGGGTTAGTTATTACTTTTAGTCATTGAGAATGGAAACTCTAAAAATTGATGAAAGTACCTTAGGCTACTGAAAAAATATCCAATTTTGGAGTGAAAATATCAAGAGAAAATAATGGTGAAAGTATACTTCTGAGGTTGCTAATTGTATATCTATCTGCTTAATTCTGTTTGGAAGGGGAACATTGCTTTTCATGACAATAAACCACTTAAACTGCTTTATGTAGATCTTTGGAATAATGACTGGTTTAATTATGGCAGTATACCTACAAACAAAAAAATTGGTATTGGGAGTAGGAAAGTCCTTTCCATTTTAATGGGCTATAGAAAGTGGGCTTTAACAATTTTTCTCTTAATAGGTTTTTTTTTTGTTTTTTTTTTTTTTTTTTTTTTTTTTTACGAGCCAGGAGTTTAAGAGGCCGAGCGAGGCCTGCCTTTCCCATTTAGAGTGGTAGGTACTCAGGACCCAGAACCAGCTACATAATTTGCAGGATCCAGTGCAAAATGAAGATGTAACACCTTGTGTTAAAAAACTATTAAGAATTTCAAGACTGTGTACAATAACAGTGTTTAACCAAGTATGGGATTCTATGTAATTGCACAAGTCATATACCTATGAAGTCTGTCTTGTAGGCACTTTATGCAAAGAGAAGAGTGTACTCTGAAGAAATAAGAATTTGGCTTCCTCTATCCCCCATCCCTATTTTATACAAGGTAACATGTTTCTCCTCCCTTTCTTACCCCCCAAAAAAGCCATGTTCCTTTTTTAGTTGGGGTAAGGGAAAGAAAATGGTCTTTGCACAGTCTTTTATATGCTTGGAACTTATAAACTTTGAAGGATTAAAGACAGCAAGTAGAATTGAGTTTATGATCTCATATTTGTGTGCCCCTTGGGACATATGCATTCTTCTCCAACCTCTCCGCTGTCACTACCTAACCTCCACCACCAGTGTGTTAATGGTGGTGTAATGATGAACTTGCCTGTTTCCATCTTTTTTATCCCTACCGTCTTCTAAATGAGTTAATAGCTGCTGTTGCTGCCTACCCATCTTACACAGGCCAACTAGATGGAGAAGAAATTTTCTTCCCTTCTAGTAAAGCTATATCATACCTCTTATCTTGAATGTGTATAACCTGGCCATTAAGTTTCACTTTACTCCAGAGATGCCAAAAGCCAGTTAGGAACAAAACAGATGAGATGGGACTTTGAGTTAAATGGGTAGGGGAGGATGATGGCACATAAAAATATTTTGGAGGTGAATTAGTTATGTGCTTCTTTACCACAGAGAAGGTTCATATGTTTCTAAGAAATAAATACTCATTTTTGGAGATCATTTGTGTAGTGTAGCAAATGAAATTCATTGAAACAGTTGTATGTAATGGGCAGAAAGGTGGAAAGGGCATAAGGACTTACTTAATAATGTTGGAGCCCAAAGTAAATTCTTTTTCTTCTAGGTGTAAAACTAAATAATGCTCAGAAGAAAACAAACTCGAATTTGTATCTCTTATGTTTCTTATTGATTTGCTTTTTCACTGGTTTAGCGCTTTAGACACATTTGTTGTTGTTGTCTTCGTCGTTGTCACTGTTGTTTGTATTTTGTAGCATAGCAGTATGGTGTTCTTTTCAAGGGTTCATAAGTCTACTGTATTTTTCTTTCATTCCTATTTGACCAAATAGCTGTTTTACTGAAGAAAATATATATTCTAAAACTTTGGATATAACCTTAGAGCATAATTTATTCACCTTACAAGTAAAATACTCCCAGTAACAAATTAGATCCTTTATAAATCAGATAACTGCAAAGATGTTTTTAACAGTCTTTTGGTTAATATTGATTAAACATTTTCTGCCACCCTGAATAGGCACCTTAGGAAGGTTTGAATGACTGAGTTTGTTCCTTTCTAAACATACAGTCATGCTCAAGGAGAAGAAAATTAAGAATTTCTGAAGCCAATCTAGTATTTTGTGCAAATTTTAAGTATAGAAAGTGTGAGATTTAAAATACTTTGGAAGCAATAAAAAGTGTGCATTTTTATTTTTTAACACTAAGTGCAAATAAAATCTCATTTCAAAGAAAGGCTTTGTATGAAGTTATGTGTTTGACAGATTATTAATGTAAACAACTTTAACTTAACTTTGGCTGTTTATCACAAATATTGATAAAGGCCCCATTATACTAAAATTGAATGTGTTAGTGTTCTGCTTTTAATGTTCTAATGACTCCTGGTACAATCCAGAATAAAACTGCTTTTCCCTTTATATATAATAAACTGTTGAATGAGAACATTTATGTAATAGATGTTTGTATATCATCTTTTTCATTTGGTGGAACATTTTGTGTAAATCATCTTTTTCATGAAGACAATACCATATGGATGTCCCCTTTGTGCATATTAACAATATATTAAATACTCATTTTTTTGCAGATTTTTCTAAAATGTTTGTGTTAATAATTCAGGAGTAAAGTTTGGATGTTGGTATTAGAAAAAACTATTCCTGTAAAATGTATTCATGTTTTACCACCTAAAATAAGTGACATTTCAGGGGATAAGAAATTTAAAAGTGATCATGGAGATATTAGGACACCAAGGTATTTAGGTATAATTACCAGAAGTCCCAAGTTTTTAATATCCTTACTTTATGGACAAACTTCCAAGGATGGACAAACTGCCCAATGCAGTGGTTCTCTAAACTTAATTGGATTCCTGGGTAATGGCAATTCTCAATCATATGCTGGCAGAGTTGTCCTACTTTGCAAAGTCAGGATACCTTCAAATATTAATCACTACAAATACTATGGCACTTTCATTTAAAATTTAGATCTGATCATTCATAAAACAGCCTAAACCTCAGTTTCTAGAGTCCATACAACATTAGAAGTCATAAAAATTATTTTTCCTGTATTAAAATAAAAAAGTTCTATATCTCAAAGTAAACATGTCCAGTTCCATTTTTAAAGAATTATAGCATTTAAATAATACCGATACTACATTCTATTACATACTTGCCCATTACCCCCTGCCCCTCTCCTTCAATTTGCTTTACACACTTAACATTAGCATTCTGTGAACAAATTTTTAAAGGATTGTTATAATGCATTCTGTTTGTATCCTACAGTAATTTATTTACATTTTAAAAGGAATTTGAATACAGTGTGGCAATTTTGACAACCAGCGAGCTCATCAAAGTAAGATTCTCCCTGTAATCTCTCCATAAACCAAATGCTTACTCTGTTCCACATAACAAAGACAGGGATAGTGTGTGTTTTACCTTTTAGATAGGAGAATAGCTGACATCTAGTAGCACTTAGCCCTTTGAGTTCCCTAAACTCTTCTAGTGTGTTAATTGCTTTATGTTTTAAAATCCACTTAAATTCAGATTGCTCACCAGTGCAACTAGCAAAAAGAAGGTGCTAATTACAAAAGCACTTGATACCTTACTCTTCCTACTGGTTGTGAAGAACTTTGTTTCTACATCTAAGCTATAGACTGATGAATGAAGAATTTCAGTGTGACTGTTAGCAACATACTCATTTTAAACGAATGAATGAATATATGTTCTATAGAAATGCTACCTGTATTGCATAGTGGTAGAACAAATTTCCACTCATATGCTGTCTAAATGTCGAAGGTTATTGAGATTTCCATTGTTTTTACACCAGAAGTATTTGTTGAGTTTCTACCACGTGCCAGGCTCTTGACTGAGAAACTAATAACTTACAAGATTTTTCTATTCCAGATTTTGGTTGTTTAGCTTTGAATTAGCCATTCTTTAATACTTAACTTGATTTCCTACAGTTCTTTATTATTAGATTCTTCTTCTGAGCATAAGCAAAGGAAGACTCTGGGCCCAAGCAAGATTTTACTTTTAAAGAGGCAGGTGACAAGAAGCAGAAACCAGTGGCTTGAATGAGATTTATCTATTATCTAGGCTTTTCATGGTTTTTAATTTTCTATATGACATTTCTGTTAGCATTGCCACTTGACTACTGTGAGAAACTGTTTACTGGTTTTGTAATAGTAGCATCTGTTCTTTTGGAATCTGGACTTTGAACAACTCATTTCACAGAATCCTTGAATAGCCAGTTCCTATTCTCTCTTACCTAGAATTTTTCCAGGGGATTTCACATGACAGGTTAACAGAAGAAAACCCATTTGTGTAACTCTTCAGTTACATTTGTTCCCCTTCCCTTGGATCCCTAGATCCTTCTCTTCCTGCTAATTGACCAGCAGCACCCTGGAATATTGTCATCCCTTTGTCCAAAGGAATGGTATAGTTGTATTCAAAGACCAACAAAATGTTTTATGTCCGGTCATTCCTACCTGTAAAAAAAAAAAACAAAAACAAAAAACCTTTTTTCCCTTAATTAGATTTTTTAGAATAAGTGACTGAAGGAGAAGTCAAGTATCTGAAAAATTTCAAGAACAGCACTAAAATTTTGATGCACTTTAGTATAAAAAATTTTCCCCTTTTTAATCAGATTTAAAAAATAAGTTCTAAGAGATCATGTAAAATTTAAAAATGTGAAGAATAATTAGAATTATGTTTCTGGTCCATTTGTAAATTTACGTGAGATGATCTGGATTTCTATTAATTTCTTAGTAAAATAAAATGTATTATTGTATATGCAGTACAGGTTGAGTTAAAAAATGAGAGTTGAGCTTTTTTTGCCCTTCCAAATGTAGGGCCTACATATAATTTTAAGAGCTATTTATTAGTATTTGCTATAAAATTGATTTCCCATTGAGCTTTTATTATGACTCTTTACTAAGTTTTCAAAACATGTGAGACCTACTTAATGGAATAGTAATCAAATGGAAACTTAATGATCTTAAATAAAAGGTTTTAGTTTTCCTGGAAATAAGATTGATTAGATATGAAAACAATGTACTTATGATCATAAAAGGAAAGATTGCCATTGTAATAATTGGCCAATATAGTAATTTTGAGTTTAGTTAATTTTCTCAGTTCTAGTTTGCTATATATGATAAAGCATTATTTGAAAAGTAGTATAGGAAGAATGTATACAGATGATATTACTGTTGTTAAAGACCCAGCTGCAAGTTAGTGCATGCTTCAGGGAATTCAAATGAATATAGACTTTTTAAAATTTAAAATTTAATTTATATGGTCTGACTTCTCTAGAAGTATATATTTATATTTTGGAATATATATGAAATGTTAAGTCTTTCTCTTCCCTTTTTTAGCCTTAGATTGTAAGCAAAAGAAATCAAGGTCAAGATCTGGAAGCAAGAAGAAAATGCTAACATTACCTCATGGTGCTGACGAGGTTTACATTCTCCGATGCAGGTATATGCTTTTATTGCCAAATCTCCAGTTTCTTCAGATTTTGCTTTGAGATATATTAACTAATTTGGGATTTTTAATTTGGTATTTTTAATTTGTGGCAGAAGGTGCATTCTCAACAATCAAGTTATAAATGAACTTTTGGAGACCATCTTAAAATCTTACTTCATAATACACTGTATTTCAACAACTGATGAATAAATTTTTTATATTACCTCAAAATTTCAATGATACTGTGATTTATGAAAGTAATTTTTTGTTATGGTGCTGGTGTTTTATTTATTTGCTTTGTTTGATTTAATTTGATTGGTTTTTTTTTCTTTTTTAATTTGTCTTGAGTTTCTGTTGCTTGGGAACTTCTCTCCACTCATACTTCTAAGTATAGCTATACAAACTCATTCCCACCCCCTTCTATACTCATCCTCATGCAGTTTAAGGAATTCTGAATTGGGGAAGGGTCTGTAGAAAAGAATGCTACATTTGGAATTATACTTGTTTTAAACGTATTGACATACATAGGTATTAAGATCTTTTAATTTAATTTTAATTTAATAATAATGTTCCCACCTTTACAAATATTACTATAGATAATATAGCTGTTAAACATATGAATTGGCAGTTTTATATTACATGAAATCATTTTGACTCTGTATGTGTTTTAAAACTGTTGTCAAGTACTCCTGTATATGATAGTATCTCCAAGATACGATAAAGTTCTACTTCTTAGTTTATGGATTTTATTTGAATTGGTTTTATTTATTTATTTTTTGAATTGGTTTTAAATAAAGGGAATTGGTCATGTTAAGAGAACTGTTATCAACTTCTTCTGTAGGTTTTGTGGCCTAGTCTTTCGTGGACCGTTGTCTGTTCAGGAAGACTGGATTAAGCACTTACAACGACACATTGTAAACGCTAATCTTCCACGGACTGGAGCTGGCATGGTGGAAGTCACGTCACTACTTAAAAAGCCTGCCTCCATTACAGAAACTTCATTTTCTCTACTAATGGCAGAAGCAGCTTCATAGAACAAGGAAACCTTTTAAATAGCAAATTTAAATTGGATGTAAATTTGAAATTCTTTGTCTTTTTTTTTTAAAGCCACGTTAAATTATCCGTTTATAAATACTAAAGCAGGAAAATGGGGAAAAATGAATTACAGTGACATCAGAGCAAACTGAGTACTTCAAACAGTAAGTAGTCTATATATTTTATATAGGATGGAATATGTGTTTTCAAGGTTTACTAAGCTTTGTCAGTTAACTGTGTTCACTCAATGAAAGATCAGTACATGTAAGCAGTCATTAATAAACTGTTGCACATGGATAACTTAAAGACAGACTTACTGGAAAATTACATTTTCTGCAGTGTTACCGGAATCAAGGTTCTGTTTATTCCCCACAAGACTTGCATTGAAAAATAAGATATTATATTTTGTTTGTATGTATTTAGTGTTTTGTATAATACCAGGAATCGCTAAACTAAATTTACTCAACTTAGGGCATTAAATATCATGTACTTCATAGTTTGAGACTGTTCACTCAAATAGGGCAGAGTACTATTCTATCTAGATGTGTAAGTGTTTTTTTAAAATCACATGGAACGGTTTTTTTTATACTAAAAAGTGGAGGGAGATTTGTTTAAACAAGTATTTCTAAAAGAAATATGTACATAGTCCTGGAAATTATTTGTGGTAAGGAAATATTCTTTACTCCAGTTGCATTTCTCAGACAATAAAGTGGTGCATCCATGCTACCTCCTACTTTGTCAACAAAGATGCTATTTACCCTTTACATTTTTGTATCATAATAGATTTAAAAAATCTAATGTTCTTTATTGCAAGACATCCTTTTGTTAACAGATTTGTTTCTTTTTAATGTTTTACCTAAATTTTGACATGCTTACAGGACAGGTTTGCCTCTTACTTTATTTAACATTGTAGAAATGTAATTAATAAACAATGCTCACTACACAACTTAGAATAGGCTTTCTCATTTATATTCCAAATTTGATCAGTTAGCAAAACTTAATACACCAATTGAAATATTTCTACATATGATGAGAATGTTTACAATTTAAATTTTAGAACTTGTTTTGGATGTGATTATATGTACGAAAATCGTGTAACACTATGCTCATGCTAAGAACCGACATAACGGAATTACTGAAATAAATGTGCTGTGAGGAATGGAAAATATGGTGCAGATGTCTTGGTCATGATAAATTGTGATTCTTTTAAACTCTTTCCAAAAACAAATTATTTCTTTTAACTGCAATCAGATTCCTTTACAAATAACAGTTTTTGTATGCAAGCACCATTTCATTTTATTTCATGTAGTATGGCTAATACTATAGTTGAAACAAGGATATGCATTGATAATTTTCTTCGTATGTAAATAAAGTTAAAAACAGTTAAAATAAGGAGTATTTTGGTAGAGTATATACATACCTCACTGCCAGTGAAATTGCTTTCCTATGGTATATCTCCTTACCAGAAAAAATCTCTAAATAAAAAAAAAACTTAAAGAAAATTATCATGTCTATATTGTGAAGCATTTCTTATTTTCAATGGTGGAAATAGTCCACTTGAGGTTGTTTTATTTTATTCAGAAAGTTTGTACTTAGCAAGTTCCTTTATTCACATACCTTATATGTGAAATTAGGATGTTGGATTAGATGGATCATTCTCAACCAAGGGCCTCCTGATCTCTGGGGTACTAAATGGGGGAAAGTACTTCTAAGTTATTTTTATTTTTTGAAATGCTTAATAGAAACTGTGTATTTCTCTATAAAGATGACACTAAAATTTCAAATTCTGTACTTCTGACTCAAATTATACCAAGTCTCTATATACTAGTTGTCTCTTACTGAACATTTCATCAATAGTTATAAATGAATATATTTTTTAAATTGGAAGATATATAGCAAGTAGAATTCAGAAATTTAAAAAAATTAGGGTTTTGGGGGAAAGACTAGCAATCACTAGAGCCCCTTTCAGCTCTAATTTTTATAATTCTGTGATTTTTATTAAGCAAACTATCAAATTGTAAGAATACAAGTAAACTAGGTAGTTTGATTTTATAAGCAAACCTAGATTAAATTTTTTATGTTAAGCTATTTAAAACCATTTCTTTTTCTACATATGAAAAGAATTAAATAGGGTAATTTGAATTAAAAACATTAAGCTAGAGGGATTCCTGGGAAGCTAAAACAAAAAACATTTTTCATGGAAAAGATATTTGGGTTTCCAAATTAAAAATTCTTTTGGAAGCAGAGTTTGTCTTTTGACAACTAGCAAGTTAAAACATTTTCATTTGGCTTCCACAAGAAAAGAAATTATATTGTCTCAAGTTACGTGGTAGCAAAGTATGGTCTAATTCAATATTGAATATGGCCTAGTTTTCTTTTAATTCCTTTTTTTTTATAATTACTAAAATATTTGAGCTTTTTTAGTATTAGAGTTTTCTTTCTTTTTTTAAAAATCTGATTAAAAGTGTTATGTATTTAACAGCATGAAGACAAAAAAGTGAAACTTCTCTAAAAGTAATATTTTCTACTATGCTTCTTTAGAATATATTCGAACCGGGGTGGCTCAGGTCACAATGCCAGGCTTCTAGGATTGAGCTCTACATTGAACTCTTTTCTCAGCAGGGAACCTGCTTCTCTGCCACTTTGTCTACTTGTGTGTGCACACATGCTCTTTCTTTGTCAAATAAATAAATTAATAAAATCTTTTTTTAAAAAAAGGAGAGAATGTATTAGAACATTGGTGTAGCTAATATCTCTATTTCGGATTTCACATTTAATTATGGGTTAAGGAGATGATAGTTTTTCAGTAGTCATATAATAGACTTTTTTTTAGGGACATACATATGACCTCTCAGGAACTGTACAGTTAGAACATTAGTCTAAAGGATGGCTTTGATATTTTTTCTCACTAAAAAAGTTTAATATATGCTCATTTTGGAAGTATTACGATGAAAAAATAGAGGACATTATCTTGGTATAATCACTCAAAGATATTTACTTTTAACAGCTTGTTATATTTCTTTTATTGTTTCAAAGTACTTGAGATTGTGTGTATTACAATATATACTACTTTCCCAGTTTTAAATTTGAGTGGTGCATTGTGTAGCCTAACCTTTGAATACTAGATCTGGAGCATTTTCCAATACCAACAACCAATTCTCTGATTCTCCAGACATCATCTGGGTATCTAGGAATTGGATTCAATTTTGACATTAACTGCCTAGACTTAGCAGCAGACTCCTTGGGCTAAAGAACTCAGTCTCATAAGACTGCCTACACCTCAGGATGCCAGTCTCAAGTATCAGGTCATTTGTACCTCTGACCAGCTGGCTGTAAATTGGGGGTTCCCACAACACCCTCTTCAAACTCAATAATTTGATAGAAGAGCCTACAGAACTCAGGAAGATCCTTGACTTTGCAAGTTTGTTATAAAGGACATAACTAAGGGGGTGCTGGGGTGGATCAGTTGGTTGAGCATCCAACTCTTGAGTTTGGCTCAGATCATAATCTCAGGGTCATGTGATCGAGCCCCACATCAGGCTCTGCACTTAGCATGCTTGTCCCTGTCTGCCTCTGCTTCTCTCTCCCACCCCTTGCATTCTCTCTCAAATGAATAAATAAAATCTTTAAAAATGAATGAATGAATGACATAATTCAGGAACAAACCAATGGAAAGAGATTGCAAGGTATGCAGGAGAGACGGTGGCATGGAGCTTCCCTGTCCTCTCGAGTGTATCATCTTCCCAGCATCTTCATATGTTTACCAACCTGGAAGTTCTTTGAACCCCATTGCTTATAAGTCATTATGGAAATTTTGTTACATAGCATGATTGATTAAATCATTGGACATTGGTGATTAAATTCAATCTCAAGTCCCTGAAGGTCTTAGCAGGGCCAAGGTAGGGGATGGTGGAGAGAGGTGCTAAAAGTTGCAGTCTTCTAATCATGCCTTGGTTGTTTCAGTGACCAGCTCCCATCCTGAAGCTATTTTGGGGCCCCCAGCCATAAGTCATCTCATTATTCCTGCAAGTACAGCTGATGCCCATTTTAAAACAAGCTGTTCTGTATTTTCTGATACTTTTAATATATTTATTTGATTTTATGTAGTTTTCTAAAGTTTTACTATATGGATGGGAATTCCTTTTTTATTATTGTCAATTGGGGTCTCTGCTGGGTATTAGAAGTTTCCTAGCTATTGTCTCGCAGCTATTTATTTCTTCTGCCTCATTCTCTCTTTTGGAACTAAATGTATATTAAATCCTTCTCATTGTGTTCTCTAGGTTTTTTACTCTTTATTCTCAGTTTTCTATCTTGGTGCTACATTTCAGGTAATTTCTTCTGACCCATCTTCCAATTTAGTCATTTTCTCAGCTACTACTAAACCCTATTTACTGAAGTCTTAATTTTGATTGTAATATTTTTCAGATCTAAAATTTCTGTTGGTTCTTTTTCAGATATGCTTTTTATTGTTTCTAGTAGCCTATGTGGCTGTTATTTCCTTGAATGTGGCCTACATAGTTATTTACATATTCTCCTTCTGATAATTCCAAATAACTCTGGGTTTGAGCTTATTGATAGTTGCTTTTCCTGTTTCTTGTTCATAGTATCTGCTTTTCTTATGTGCCTAGGTGTTTAACAGTATGCTAGACATTATATTTGGAAACAATTCTAGAACTGTTCTGAAGCCTAGGATAGTATCTTTCCCATAGAATTTTCATTTACTTCTGCCAGCTGAGTAGGAGTTCTACCAGTTTAGAACACCTTAAACCCAAATTCAAGATTTGTATTTTCCTGGTCTACCAGATGACCCAAAGTCAGGTTCTCTATAAGAGCTAGATCATGGGAAAGTTCATATACCTCTGGTTCACCTTTTATGTTGTGAATATAATTTTGTTCTATGAGCTCCGTGCAGCCATGCAGCCATCAAAATTGCAACTTACTTTCATAGCTATTTCTTCCAGATAGGACATGTCCTCTGGGCAAAAATAAAAGGCTTTGTTACTGGGTGGCCCCACAGGGTTTCTTATCTTCACTTAATTTGACTAGATAATTCTTTACTATCTTGCTATTTCTTTGTTGCTTATATGATGCTTTTGTTTTTTTTAATCCAACGTTTTTAGTTGACCTCAGGGAGGGAAATTGAGATTTTGTAGCCTACCATTATCAGAATCAGAAGTCCTTATATAGGGCAGCCCAGGTGGCTCAGCAGTTTAGCACCGCCTTCAGCCCAGGTCCTGGTCCTGGAGACTCAGGATGGAGTCCCACATTGGGCTCCCTGCATGGAGCCTGCTTCTCCCTCTACCTGTCTGCCCTCCCCCGCTCCCCCGTGTGTCTCATTAATAAATAAATAAAATCTTAAAAAAAAAAAAAAAAAGCCCTTATATAAATTTCTGGGAAAGAGGATTTTTGTGTGGTTTTTTTTCTATTCTATTTTCCTAAGAGTTCTAGGGGCACCTAAGTGGCTCAAGTGGGTTAACGTGTCCAACTCTGGGTTTTGGCTCAGGTCATGATCAGGATTGTGGAATCAAGCCCTGTGAGCTCAGCATGGAGTCAGCTTGTCCCTCTCCCTCTGCTGCTCCTCCCTCTCATGCACATTCTCTCTCTCTCAAAATCTTTTAAAAAAATAATTCTGATACACAGTGTGCATCCAGTCAATATTCACTGAATGATTAAATGAATAAGCCATTATTTTAAAGCAAATGTAAATACTTTATAGGTATTTTCTTAAAAATAAATTTTGATTTTTTTTTTTTTTTTAGTTTTTATTTAAATTCCAGTTAGTTAACATACAGTGTTATATTAGTTTCAGGTGTACAGTATTGTGGTTAAACACTTACATCCAGCATTTGGTGCTTTTCACAAGTGTGTTTCTTAATCCCTACCACCTATTTAATCCATCCTCTCACTCCCCTCCCCTCTGGTAACTATCATTTTGTTCTCTATAGTTTTGAGTAGGTTTCTTGGTTTGCTTCTCTCTCCTTTTTTTTTTTCCCTTTCCCTCAGTTGTTTTGTTTCTTAATTCCACATATGAGTGAAATAATATATTAAATGTTTTGCTCTTCCAAATGTATTTTAGAATTAGTTTGTAAAAAAAAATTAGTTTGTCAAATTCTATTTGAACTCAGAACGATATCGAATTTATAAAGTAATTTGTGGAAAATGGGAAAATATGAGTCTTTTTTAGAAAATTGGTATTTTTAGAAATATGGCATATTTTTCCATTTATCTTCATGTCTTACAGGAAAGTCCTATTGTTTTCTTTATAAAGAATTGCATACTTAAAATTTGTTTCTAGGAGCACCTGGGTGGCTCAGGCAGTTAAGCATCTGCCTGCTCAGATCATGATCCCAGGGCCCTGGGATGGAGCCCCACATCAGTCCCCATGCTTTATGGGGAGCTTGCTTCTCCCTCTCCCTCTGCTTGCCACTCCTTCTGTGCTCTCTCTCTCTCTCTCTCTCTTTCTCTCCCAAATAAATGAATAAAATCTTTAAAAAAGAAAATTTGTTTCTGTATGTTTTTGTTGCTATTGTGATTTTCCCCCAAAATTTTTAGTTGAATGTTGCTGATATAAAGGGAAACTACTGATTTTCTGTGTGGCAGTCATATATATCCTCCCATAGCTGAACCCTTATTCTAGTATTTTTTCAGTTAATTTTTTTTAAAATTTCTGTAGCCATTTCGTACCATCTGCAAATTGTGATATTTATCTCTTGATTTCCAATGTTTATACTTAGTCTTTTTCTTGTGTTCTTATATTATCAAGGTTCTCCAGTACAATATTGATTATTAGTGGTGATAGCTTGTATTCCTGTCTTATTCCTGATTGTCATGGAGATACTTTTGTTTCATCATTAAATATAGTTTGTTGGGAGTTGCTTGTAGACAGTTTATTTAGTTAAAGAGATTTTATGTGTTATTGGATAAGAGTTTTTTATTTTCTTTTAAATAAAAAATGGACTCTCAATGCTAACATTTCTTTAGCTTCTGTTGAGATTTGCATGTGATTTTTCTTGTTTAATCTGTTGATGTTAGTAAAAAACATTAATAGGCTTTTAAATATCGAACCATCCTTAAATGTCTCCTTGGTCTTGATTCTTTGATTCATATGGTGAACTTAATTTGCTTCTATTTCATTAAAGAAATTTTTAATGTCTGTTAGTGATACTGGACTTTACTTTTTTTCAGCTGTATTTGTCTGAATTTGGTACCCAAGTTATGCTAACCTTATAAAATGAGTTGGGAAGTTTAAATTTGCCTAGTCTCTGAAAGAATTTTCTTAACATGGATAATTTTGGTTTCTTAAAGATTTGATAGTACTCGTCCATAAACCCTTGAGTCTGTTACCTTTAAGAGAGATATCTTTTGATTACTTTTACTATTTCTTTTATACATAGATTGTTGGATTTTTTTTTTTCCTCTCTGAGCCAGGTTTGGTTACATTTTCCTAGAAGAGTACCTATTTATTCTAGATTTCCTAAAATTTTGGAATAATTTACATGTAGTATTCTCTCATACGTTGTTTAATCTCTGTATCTGTCATTGTTTCATCATATTACTAATGTTTATTTCAAGCTTAGCTTTTTTCCTTAATTAAACTTACTAAAGGTTTTATTTGTTTTTGTTAGTCTTTTCAAGAACTTGCACTTGGTATTATTTTCATCAGTTCTATTTTTCTGCATTCCACAATTAAAGGATTATTTAAGTGATGCCATTTAAATTGTATCTTACTCATATGTCGTTTACTCCACCTGCCAGATTCTGTGATTCTGTGAAAGGTATGTTAGGATCCCAGTATGACTGCTACTGTGTCTGTTTCTCTTCATCCTCAGTTTTTGTTTCTATACTTCCAGTCAGTGTTCTTGAGTATATAAAGGTTCATGATGACTATTAAATCTACTTGGATTCAATAAAAGCAACCCCAAAAAAGCCCTATTTTTTATTTTTATTATTTACCTGATATGCTTTTTCCCTCTCCTTTCTAGTGTCATCTTAGGTTTTCCTTTTGTCAATGACCTCTAGTTTGATTTTCTTATTTCACCTAGTTTGAGATGAATAAGTCAATATAACCATTCATATTTCTGTGCTTCTGTATATGTTTATACTTACTCTGTCCATATTATCTTGTGCTTTATATGTATTATATTTTCTTAATATTTCTTTTCCTTTCCTATCTTAATTGAATTGAGTATTCTTTGTTAATTTTATATATATAAAGTTTTTATATATACACTAATATTAATAAAGCATTTTTTAATAAAGCATTTATATAGTTTTTATATATATAAAGTTAACAGAATATATATATATTTTTTCAGAATATATATATTTATAGGACTAAGAAAAATCTTTAAGTATTACAGTTTCTAGATTTTCTTGGAATATATATTTTTTTCTTTTTTTAAAAATATTTATTTGTTCTTAGAGAGAGGGGTGGGGGCAGCGACACAGGCAGAGAGAGAATCAGGCTCCCTCCATGCAGGGAGCCGGATGTGGGACTCAATCCCAGGTCTCCTGGATCACGCCCTGGACCAAAGGAGGCGCTAAACCACTGAGTCACCCAGGCTGCCCTGCATATATATATTTTTTTTCAAATTAAGTCATTGTTGTGGTCTCTATTTTGTGTTGTTTCCCTCATCCCACCCACCCACCCGTACTGCCAAATTCTTATATTGAAATCCTAACCACCAAAGGTGATGGTATGAATAGGCGGACTTTGAGGCTGGTTAGGTCATGAGGGTAGGGCCCTCATGAATAAGATTAGCACTTTTACAAAAAGATTTCTAACTGCTTTCACCACTTGAAAGATAATCTGTGACCTGTAAGAGGGTCTTCACTAAAATCTGGCCATGCTAACATCCTGATCTTGGACTTCTAGCCTCCAGACTTGTGAGCAATAATTGTTTCTTGTTTGTTTATAAACTACCCAGTATATGGTGTGTGTTTTTTCACAGCAACTGAAATGGAGTAAGACTTTAATCTAATTTAAACTGTCTTTAATCCTCTTAAAGTTTGTTTTTGCTTATGGTACAGTGTAAGAGTCTGTTTCTCTCTTCTTCCAAAATGGATAGATAGCTATCCCAACACCAATTTATTATACTGTTCTTTGTCCAAAGAATTGAACCTATTACTTTTGTCACATATCAAATCTCAACTTGGAATCTGCATCTGGAATCTCTATTCTGTTCACCTGTTTTGTTTTTAGTCTTTTTTCTAAGTCTGTACTAAATAAATACCATACTTACTTGATTACAGGGGCTTTTTAGGCTATGTTCTGATAACTGACAGAGCAAAATTCCCTGTCCCTCTTTAGAATGAATATACTTGCCTTCTTTACTGCTCTCATAGTGAGATCTTTCAAGTGAATTTACTGCCTTTCCCTTCCGTTTCAGAAGTTTTAACAACACTGAGAAGTCTGTCCTTATCCATTTATATTTAATTTCACATGGCTAACCAGTGTTTCTATTTCTTTTGTTCTATCTTGAGGCCTCTTCTTAGTTTTTTTTACTTTTGCTCTGAAAGGTGAATAGTAAATTACTGAGTAAAGGCTCCTCAGAGGCAGTCCTCTTCTCTCAGGATGAATAAATGCAGATGCTGTTTGTCTCAGGAAGCAGAGATGGGCTAGTTCATTGTCAGTCTGTTTTTTCCTTTAAGTAATTCTTTCTGCCTGGATGTTTATACCATTGTCTGTTTATCTTTAGAGTTCTAGAACTTTGCCAGGCATGCCTAAATGTGTGGTTTTCTCATCAGTGCAACCTAGAACTTAGCAGAATCCAGGCTTTCTCTAAATCAGGTAAAATTTTCTACTATTATCTGTTGGATAGTTTGATCTTTCCCATTTTTTTCTCCTTCCAGAATTCCTATTCCCTGCATTTTGTGTTTCTTGACCTATTTTTTTTTTAATTTTATTTACTTATTCATGAGAGACACACAGAGAGAGAGAGAGAGAGAGAGGCACAGACACAGGCAGAGGGAGAAGCAGGCTCCATGCAGGGAGCCTGATGTGGGACTCTATCCCGGGTCTCCAAGACCACACCCGGGACTGAAGGTGGCGATAAGCCACTGAGCCACTGGGGCTGCCCTGTTTCTTGACCTATTTTTCAAATCTTCATCCTCATGATTTCCATTTATGTATGTTTAATACTTTGAACTGTTTCTTGCACTTACAGTGAATGACCTCTTAAATTCATCATTTATAATTTTGTTTCAAAATAACATTTTGGGATGCCTGGGTGGCTCAGCGGTTAAGTGTCTGCCTTCGACTCAGGGCGTGATACTGGAGTCCTGAGATTGAGTCCCACATCAGGCTCCCTGCATGGAGCCGCTTCTCCCTCTGCCTGTGTCTCTGCCTTTCTCTGTCTCTGTGTCTCTCATGAATAAATAAATTTAAAAAATAAATAAAATTTTGTTTCAAAAATAATGTTACTAAGCTTTCGGAAATTTATGTGTGTGCACCCTTAAATCTCCTTAAATGCTGTGATTTATTTTCATTTATATTTTCGTCTTCTCTAGTATTTCTGTTTTACTGAGTACATGTTTTGATTATTTTGCTGATTTCCCCTCTGGTTGTTGGGCTGCCTTTAATGGGTTATTTTTCTTTTTCAGTTCACTGGGTTCAGATCTGTTTGTTTGGGGATATGGGGATATCCTATTATGTTAATAGTCCTCCACTTAGTGAAAAGTGAAGTGGCAGTTCCTTGCTGAGATACATGAAGGATATCCCTGATGTCTCTCAGCTCTCTGTAATCTCCAGGGCAGAGAGGATTCAGTCTACCCATTCAGTTCCTTTGGGGCTTGAAAAAGATGTAATATGCTTACCTAGGGGGGTAGATATCTCTGATTGTCAAGTTCTTCCTAGGATCTACCACCTTCTAGTCCTTAACTCCTGAGCTTCAACCCATGGAGAAGAAAGTCCCATATCAGTTCCCTTTTCTCTCAGGACCCCAAGAGAGCCCCATGTCTCACATTTACACCAGTCACCTCTAAGTTTCAGCAGTCATCTGGCTTGGAAAAAGCTAAAAGTTTAGTAGTGTTGAGAATGGAGGAAAAGGAAAAATCACACCTATTTGTAAATTTCTTCACCCTTAAAATTAAAACTTTAACCGTTATTAACTTAATCCTTAATTAGCATCTGCTATAATCAATATATGTCTCTTCCCTCCACCACCACAAGAAACTTAGCATGCTTTTCTTCCTCCTATTCAGCAATCTATTGTTTTGATCCTCTGAAATTTGACTTCCATGTTTATTAAATTTTATTATATTAAATCTCCTTTATTTTTTTTAGATTTTTAAATTTTATTTATTTATCTATCTATTTATTGATAGCACCTGCAAGCAGTTGTGGATGGGTAGAGGGAGAGAGAATATCAGGCTGATTTCATGCTGAGTGCAGAGCCCATCATAGAGCTCAATCTCATGGCCTTGAGATCATGACCTGAGCCAAAACCAAGAGTCAGACACTCCATTAACTGAGCCACCCCGGTGCCTCCATCTTTCAGTACACATCTTTTTATAATCTATGTGTGAAGGATACATAAAGCACTGTGTACTGAAGAACAGTGGTTGGGTTAAGAATTCCTCTTTCAGTCAGATTCCATGTATCATCTATTTTTTTTCAGGGATTACTCATAATTTCCGATAAATCAGAATACACTCTCTTTTTTCCCAGCACTGTTAAAGACTTTTACATTTTTTTATATCAGTTTTTAGGGATTAGAGGATCCTGAATATGTTCAATTCAGATCTTGATCCAAACTTCAGAAACTAATCCAGAAATTTTTGTGAACATATAACGTTCCTAATTCACCCAGATCACTTCTCCAGTGATTTCTTAGTCCCTTAGTCCCCCAAACTTCGGTAAGTTGCACAGTCAATAAGACATAATGAAAGCCCCTTTTTGAGTAATAGGAGAAAAGTTCATATAATTGGAGTGGTATATTATTTTCTTAAGCCATTATGAAATCACGTTATAGTACTTGGTAGTTATATTCAAAACAGTGTTCTTTTTAGCTGCCTCAGATCTTTTTTATTTCTGCATATAACTTATAATTATGTCAGTCCTTTTAGAATATCAGAGTTTCCTACTCACTGGAGTTACTAGATATTACATATTTTATTAAAGATGCATAGAAATAAATAAATGAAGGTTTTATTTTTTTAAGAAATTAGTCTGAAACATAGATTTTTTTAAAAAAAACCTTACTTTTTAAAATAATCTCTACACCCAGCATTGGGCAAGAACCACAACCCCAAGACCAAGAGTCATATGCTCTACCAACTGAACCAGCCAAGCACCCCAGTAGATGATTAAAATGAGTAAATTTTTTACCCTGTGATTTAAATGCTATATTCTGCATTTTAAATTTTTACTTGTTCTTAGAAGGTGACATTTATTGGTCACTCATTTCTCTTTCCTCAAAGTGAACATGCTACTAATTTGAAATGTATGTTTTGGTGCCATTTCAGAACCAAAACATTTACCAAAGGTGAAAAATATTATGTGATTGTGATTTCTCAAGACCCCTGCTATTATTTTATATAATATGTTCAAGCCCTTTGAGAGGTCCAAATATTCTAGATCATAGCTTATGAGAACTTCTCACCCAGAGGCCAATATAGTAAAGACTTAAAGCCATTCGCTGAGAAGATGGAAGAAACTCATGTTCTCTTACGTTTAGCCTTAAAGATCCATTTTTCTCTATCTGCTACTGCTGTATTTCCTCTTTTGATCCAGGAGGCAAATATCCTTAAAACTAAAGCTAATGTGGCTGTGTGTTTTGTTTTTTTTTAAACAATCTTGCCCACTTTTATTTATTTATTTTTTAATTTTTATTTATTTATGATAGCCACACAGAGAGAGAGAGAGAGAGGCAGAGACACAGGCAGAGGGAGAAGCAGGCTCCATGCACCAGGAGCCTGATGTGGGATTCGATCCCGGGTCTCCAGGATCGCGCCCTGGGCCAAAGGCAGGCGCCAAACCACTGCGCCACCCAGGGATCCCTAATGTGGCTGTTTTTAATTGATGATTGAGAACTCTAGTAAAGTACATAGTCTGCTGTGTGGTTTTGGGCCCATGCAGTAAAAGGAGGTTAATTCCTCACATAATTATTCTAAAATCAAAGGGCTCTAAATAGTAATGCTGGCACAACAGTAAATTTTATTTTATTCTCATGACCCGTGTTTTGGATGATCCTCTGAATTGCCTAAAAACACATGCAAAATGAAGTGTGTGGAGTTAGTGTTAAATAGATTCAGTTAGGGCTCACTTTGTGTAGGATCTACCAGCATCCTTAATAAATTTCATATTTAACTTTTCAAAGCAAAGAAAGGTCTGATCCCATTTGTTCTTCATTGGTACTTCTAGACTCTTCCCTCTCTCCTTTCTAAAATCCTCAGCTTTGAAGCCTGTACTGTCAAGACTGCTCACTTCTCATCCTTATTGCAGCTAACTGTTCCCTTAGATGCCACAGCCTTGAGGATTTTTAGCTCCTGATCTGTCTCTGCAACACTACCCATGTTCTAAATCTTGCAGATTTCAGTGTTCATGAGAAAGTGACAATAGAGAAAATTGCCAAAGAAGATTAGGGAGCTAGTTCTGTAATTATCTTGGGGGAAAGTGTAACGGGGTTGAGGGAGCAAGTACAGAGCCTGAAGCAGAGCATGCTTGGTGTGCTGAAGGAACAGCTAGGGGACCATTATAGCTGGAGAAAAGCCAGGGACAAAGGAGGAGAGAGAGAGAAATAACAGAGCTGGGTCATGCCTCTATGTCACTGTGAGGGATACATGATCATAAGATTTTTCTAGCAAATTTATCCTTCACTCTGTTTCAGTTCTCTATATACTGAAGCTGTCTGTATCCATAATTACAGCCCCATCTTGTTTTCTCAGTTCTAGTATTCCTACTCTGAATCACCATTTCTGGGACACCTGGGGGGCTTAGCAGTTAGGTGCCCGCCTTTGGCCCAGGGCATGATCCTAGAGTCCCAGGATCGAGTCCCACGTCAGGCTGCCTGCATGGAGCCTGCTTCTCTCTGCTTGTGTCTCTGCCTCTCTCTGTATGTGTCTTTCATGAATAAATAAATAAAATCTTTAAAAAAAATCACCATTTCGGGGCAGCCCTGGTGGCACAGCAGTTTAGCGCCGCCTGCGGCCCGGGGTGTGATCCTGGAGACCCAGGATCGAGTCCTGCATCGGGCTCCTTGCATGGAACCTGCTTTTCCCTCTGCCTGTGTCTTTGCCTCTCTCTCTCTCTCATGAATAAATAAATAAAATCTTAAAAAAAAAAATCACCATTTCTGACTCTTCCAGTTTTACTCTTTTGTACCCTGAGTTTAGTAATTCTTCAACTCCACAAGAGCTTACATCCACAATCCAGTGACCTTATATCATTTTTTTATTGACTCAACCTCCCCAACCCTCCTTGGTCTCCCTTACTTCCCTATTGAAATTATATCCATCAGTCTTTCATCAAGATCACACTGTTGTAATCACTCATCCCTTGTCCTTCTCCCACTTTGCATACTCTCTTGACAAAAGCTCAATCCCAGCTAAATTAGCTCTCCATGTTTGTTTTTTTCTCCCATATTATAAAAATTGTTTTTAATATAAACTTTTAGTTCTCACTATCCTCTCCAGCTACCACCCATTTCTATTTTTCCTTTTTAAAGCAAAACTCCTGTCAAAGCTATATGTAATAATCATAGTTAAACTAATTACCATTTATTAAGCACTTGCTATGTGCCAGGCACTGTGCCAGATATTTTACGTATATTAATCTTATTTTGTTCTCGTAGCAATTTAATGAAGTTAAAAAATACCAATTTTTACAATTAAAAAAAGACTTAAAGAATTTATTCTCCCCACTACTCACTGGCAAATAGTGAAGCTGGAGTTAAAATCCAGGCAGTCTGTCATCAGAGCCTGTGCTCTTAATTAGACCAAAGCAAAGTATGTTCTAAATTTCAGTTCTCAGACACGTTGGCAGCACACTCCCATTTTCCAAGAGTGAGTATAACCCTATCCCAAGCCCCTCATTCCTCATGAGCAGTAATGTAATAGGTTCTGTTTGCAAAACCATTTTATTGTAAGGTGGAGCTTTCCATGTAACCAGAAAGTTAAAAGTGCTTTCTTCTAGGCAGAGGACTCTCTCTCATGTGAACTTTAGATTTTAGCCTTTTTGATTTCTTTGTGCTTCGCTTTTTCTCTCCTACCTCTCCTTGTTAAGTTCATTGATAAGGGGCTCAAGGCTGCCTCTCTCTTCAAGAAGCTTATACTGTGCCAAACAAGAACCAGATTGGGGTCCAGAGAAAAGGAGTTACAGGAGACTTTTCTGATCCTGATCTCTAGTTCAGGAGAAGAAAAAAGAATCCCTGAGCTGAATCAGATTACTAATAAACACAATTTCTTTGTGTTGTCCCCTCTGCAGTTGCTACTTTCAAATCTGTGGTGGCAATAGAAGGTAAATTAAAATTTAAAAAAAATGAAGGACCTTGCACTATTTATCAAAGAAGAGAAAAAAACCCCAATGACATGATTTTAAACTCATCAATTGGAGTTTTCTTTAGATCCTAATTTAACATTCCTAGAAAATTTACTCAAAGAATTAATCCATTATTAATTTGTCACTTATATCATCTTTAGGATGAGAGGAATTCAATTAAACACTATATTTTTGAAATAACTACTGATTTAGAAAATTTAAAATAGTAAATCCTCAAAATCAGTTTTAAGTTTTAAGAACAAGGAAACATCATATGAATGACTAATGTCAATCTAGCTGACAAACATTATTCTCATTGGCAGGGCTCACATGCCCTTTCCTAAATAATTGCTGGCAAGGAAAAGGGAGTTCTATGATTGGCTTTTGCGTTTTCTGGTTGAAAGAGGTTGTGGAGTCAACCACCATTCCGAAAAGGAGTGATGTTTCTTATTTAATTTTTTGATTGATTATTTGGGGTTTTTTTTTTTTTTTTGGAAGTTATCCTTATGTCAGAAATAGTTTAATCTCTCCGTGTAAAGAACAGGCAAGCTTTTCACAGCTATGTTGTTGCCCCTCACTCCCCCTGCCGCCCCATACCCCACTGTAATGTATATAGTATGTAGTTCTACTTTCCTGTAGCCCATGCTTTAATTATATTCAGTTTGCAAAAATGTTAAAATTTTATTCACAATGAATGGTCTAATCTATTCAAAGGAACTGATGTTAATATGAAATCACTAAAATCACATTTTATTCTGCGCCACCCACGGATCCCATATAAATGGTTTAAAGAAAAGTATTATCAAGGATTGTGAAGATCAAGAATATAACTTAAGGATCCCTGGGTGGCGCAGCAGTTTAGCGCCTGCCTTTGGCCCAGGGCGCGATCCTGGAGACCCGGGATCGAATCCCACGTCGGGCTCTCGGTGCATGGAGCCTGCTCCTCCCTCTGCCTATCTCTGCCTCTCTCTCTCTGTGTGTGTGTGACTATCGTAAAAAAAAAAAAAAAAAAAAGAATATAACTTCAGAGATGCCTGAGTGGCTCAGGGGTTGAGCTTCTGCCCTTGGCTCAGGTTGTGATCCTAGGGTCATGGGATCAAGTGCCGCATCAGGCTTCTCGCAGGGAGCCTGCTTCTCCTTTTGCCTATGTCTCTTCCTCTCTCTCTCTCTGTCTCTCATGAATAAATAAATAAAATCTTTTAAAATATATATATATATATATATATAACTTAATCTAAAAACCCAAGGTTTTACTGTGATGTATCCAATTGTACCTGTGTTGGATGTTACCACTTCTTACTGCTGGAAAGGGCCTTTTATGTTTGTTCAGTGTAAACACTAATCCTTATAGCAAATCCTTCAGGTTAATAATGCCAAGTGTACACGAGGACAAAATTATATTTATACCATGTAATACTCCAGAGGGATTATGTATTGAGCAGGAGTTATAGAGAAAATGAGAGATTTGACAAGGCTGAAAAGACCAGAGTCTAATTTCTGAAAGTGGAGGTCAGAAAGTAGAACTAACTAGCACTAGAGAGTATTAGGAAGGAGATTTCAGTTTAGAGCAGTTTCAGACTCAACTCAGTGTGGTATGCTTAAAGAGCCAATCAGGAGAAAAACAAAACAAAAATCTTTGCTTCTTTATATGGACTTAGGGAGGTGTTCCAGGAAAAAAAAAAATTGTTAAAAGTCATACAGGATGGAGGAGGACTTCTGATTCAAGAGTACTTCTGTTTCTCTGTTTCTGCCACCAATTTTTGGACAACTACTTTCTCTGTTACTACACTGTCAAAAATTCCCAAATGACAAGTACAACTTCAGTTGACTTTATTTTTTTACTGAATAAGTGTAACTTTTTTCCCCTGAGTGTAAGAAAGAAGAAAATTATGCAGATAGAAGACCTTTTACCATGGTTTTAAAAGAAAATGGGCAATATTTCTTATTGTGGTCAGTTGATGATGGTGAAATGAGGAAGAGGAGGTGGGCAAGGACGAGAATGATGATGATAAAGACATTTTGAAGTTTAATGGCAGGTAGGGGAAGGAAGTTGGTGGGAGTAGTGGAAAGACTACTAAGCCAAGTATTGTAACGTGATTTTTAGGTCTGGGTTGTTCCCTACTTCTTTAGCCAAACATATGACTCTGAATTCATACTGATTTTAGTTTCTTTATCAGAAGGAAAGAAGTAAACTATATGATCTCTTGTCCTAATGCCTCCAAATCTGTCATTAAAATAGCAAATATCTATGCTAACACTAATAAAATAGCCAGAACAGTATCAAGCATATGAAAAACAGTATATAGAATAAGGTGTCGTTTTATAATTAAATTTATGCTTAATTAGAATTGGTTTATGTAACACATTTTTTCCAGAACCTCTGTACCTCAGAAAGGGTTGCAAAGAAAAGGCAGAATGCATAGCACATCATATTGCCACATAAAGGCTAACAATTAGACATAAACCCAGACAAAATCACAAGGAGAGCCATAAATAAAAGAGAGTCTTAATGTGATTTAAATACCGTGACTGAGTTGCATTCAGTGTCAGCCTGGTCACCAAGTCCAATGCGACATCATCCTCTATAGAGATGTATTCTAGCAAAAGACTTCTGCATCCGCCATCTGGCCCCTGACTCAGGGAGCACATCTCACTGAATGACACATAACCCAGTGGGATGCACCGAATTTGCTTAAACATGAGCACATCCTCTTCTCATAACAAAGGCTGAATATGACCCTAATTTTATATTCTATAAACTGTGTTGTGGAAATTATTAAAACAAGTCTTCTGGGGAGGCCTGTAAACATTTACTGGTCTTGTTTTCTTTGTCACAGTCACAATTTCAAGAAATACTGTAAATTCCAGTTAAATTGAGAAGTGAATTAGATGGGCTTTAATGTAAAACTCCATTCTTTCTGTGGTAAAATATAGATGTAAAAAAGAACTAAACTGTGACTAGACAGTCTGACCTTACTAACACAAGAGTGTGAGCATAGTTCCAAAAATTAGAGTTTCTTTTCTCTGTCACAACCTTCAGGGAAGTATGTCAATGAGCTGTACTCAAGAGGAATTTCTCTGAGGTTCTGATTTTTTAGTTTTTACCTTAAACTGATTTCAGGCATGTTCCAGCATAAAGGCAACCATATCCAGTATATCTTGTCTCTAAGAGTCTGCTGGGCTTCTCTTACTCTATTTAGAATTATTTTACACTTTAGAAGGAAGAGTATAATTTATCTAAATGGAAAGTATTTTTCCTTTTAGTACATCTTTGGCATGCCTAAGAGTGTTAAATATTTTATTGGCTTTTGGGAGGGAAGGATACTGTTTTATATAGTCTTTTCTCTATTTTTGAAAAGCACCCCAAACCTACAGATCCCAAGTTAATACTGGAGACTTTTTTATGGTTTGTTGTACTCTTTCTGATAAAGATAAATGCTAAGAAAGAGACAGTTTGTGGAAATAGAGAAAAAATTTAAAATAACCATTTTTCTTTACCAGGTTGTATAAAACTATAATGCTTTGTTGAAATAATATGAGAGGGCAGCCTGGGTGGCTCAGCGGTTTAGCGCCGCCTTCAGCCCAGGGTGTGATCCTGGAGACCCCGGATCGAGTCCCATGTCAGGCTCCTTGCAGGGAGCCTGCTTCTCCCTCTACCTATGTCTCTGCCTCTCTCTCTGTGTCTTTGAAGAAAAAGTTGTGCAGAGTGTTGAATCACTTTGTTGTACACCTGAAACTAATATTACTCTATATGTGAATTAACTGGAATTTTTTTGAAGATTTTAATTATTAGAGAGAGAGTGAAAGCACAAATGGGAAGAGGGGCAGACAGAGAAGGAGAAGCAGCCTCCGACTTGGGGCTCAATCCCAGGACCCTGAGATCATGACCCAAGCCAAAGCAGACACTTAACTAACTGAACCACCCAGGCACCCCAATTAACTAGGATTTAAATAAAAACTTTTTTAAAAGTTCAAAATGAGGGGATCCCTGGGTGGCTCAGCGGTTTAGCACCTGCCTTTGACCCAGGGCGCGATCCTCGGGTCCCGGGATCGAGTCCCGCATCGGGTTCCCGGCGTGGAGCCTGCTTCTCCCTCCTCCTGTGTCTCTGCCTCTCTCTCTCTCTCTCTCTCTCTCTCTCTCTCTATCATGAATAAATAAATAAATAAATCTTTAAAAAAAAAGTTCAAAATGATATGAAGAAATATTAATAAATACCAATGGTAATTTCATGTAAGCTGTTAATTAGAAAGTAAAGGGGTGCCTGGGTGGTGCAGTTGGTTAATTAAACAGCCAATGCTTGGTTTCAGCTCAAGTCATGATCTCAGGGTTATGGGATCAAGCCCACATCAGACTCCCATGTTCATCGTGGAATCTGCTTAGGATTCTCTCTCACTCCCCCTTGCTCCCTAAAACACACACACACACACACACACACACACATATATATATTTTTTTTAAGTAGAGAAAAAATGGAGCATGTGAATAATAAGGTAAGAAATAATATGAAATTCTGGGGAAAGCCTAGTTATGCTGGACTTCTCTAGAGCTACAGCATTATGAAGCCAAATGATAGTGAATGAAGCCTGCAAGAGAGCATCATAATGCTGAGATTGTCAGATGCCAGTCACATGGACTTGCTAACCAGGAAAACCACTGAAATTAGTATGGGGGAAGAAATCTTAATTTATAAACTCATTTAAAAATAAAAGCAGTGGACTTGGATAATAGCAGTTTTCATTTTTTAAGAATAGGGCCTATTCAGCCGGTCTAATACCAGGCTTCTGTCTTGAATGTACACTCCACCTGAATATTAAGGGCCATTATATGAAAGATGTGGACCAGCTGTTCTCTTTCTCCCCTGAGTTCCAAACAATAAAAAATAGGCATAAGCTTTAGTGTGAGGATTTGGGCAAAGAATGAGAAAGAATATTGTGAATTTAAGTACATTACTTGAGTGAATTTTATTCTATGGAAGCCTTTTAAAAAGTCATTACAATCACTCGAAACCCTTGTAGTTTGTCTGTGACATAAATAGGTACCCCTGCAATAAGAGTTGTGAATAATTACGTAAGAATTAGAATGTTTTTGAGTTGGGGAGTAATTAGCCCAAACACCAAATAATGCAAGAGAGAAGCATGGAAATACATAACCACATAAGAATTAGAATGTTTTTGAGTTGGGGAGTAATTAGCCCAAACACCATATAATGCAAGAGAGAAGCATGGAAATACATAACCACAAAAATGAGAGAGACATGTATAGATCAACATAATGACAGCATCTAGCTAATTAAACTCTTTGGAATGTTCTCCTTTTGGAAAGCAAGAAATCTTCATTTTTAGAATTGTGAGTTGACATAGTTTTGAATTGAGTTGGATTCTCATTGGCATCTATGATCTATGTATACAGTTTCTGGAACAGCCTTTCCTGTAGAAAATTTTCAAACAAACATTTGGCATCAGTGGAGTATTTTTTATCACACTGTCAGTGTTTTTCATAGTACAGCCTTTGACTTCCAGAAGGTTCAAGCTGTCTTAGAAGCTCTGAGAACCCTAGGGTATTAGATGAATGCCAGATATATTACACTGAGGGCTTGGATCCTGGGGAACTAGAATTCTGAGAACTAGGATGCCTGATTGAGATTGAACTGTCTGTTTATGCTGGCATAGACACAGGAAGATGCTGATAGCATTTTAGACTGGAATTATTTTACTTCATTCAAACAACCCTTTAAGAGCCACCTTCTTTTGTACCTGTAAAATCATATATTCACCAGAAGGATAATATGTTCAAGATTTAGTTCTGTGCAATGGTGTGCTAGTAAGTGTTTTAATATCTGGGTTTCCAGCCAAGGAGTGTATGTTTTGGGAGGTGGAGTAGAAATAGGGAGTGGTAAGCAGGTGTCTGATTTGTAGCATTTGCCAATTTCTGTGATGTAAATGCTTCCACCATGGGCAGTTGCAAGCTACCAAAATGACATCACTGAACCACAGTTGGGAAGAGGTGTACAATTGCTTCTGACACATGAGTGGTCCTATGTCAGGTTTACATAAAACAACAAAATCCAGAAACCTCACTCTGTGTCATTCAGTGACAGCTACCACCTAATGATTATGAAATAGAACTTCTCACTCCCACCTGTGGCAGATGCTCTAAAGTGTGCCTAACAAACACATGGATGGAGAAAGGCTTTCTTTCTTTCTCCATCTGAGAGCTGTGATTTTTAAATCCTACTAAAAACTTTTATTATTTAACAGAAGATTCCCCCATGATACTGATCTTTGTACTAATGTCACCCAGTCCTTTATATGTTCTAATTGCTATAAACAGCAAATAAAATGTTTATAGGTCAACAGAACTGGTTCTTGGAAATAGTAAGTACAACTTTCAGAATGGAAAAATTATTTGGAGGCATGTTTTCAGTATTTTTAGTGGATTTTAGTGTTTTTGGTGTTAAAAAGACTGATAATACACTGAGAAACAGTATTTACCCTTAGTAAAAGCTTGCCTGGAAACACATTTCATAGCTCAAGAATTTCTCTATTTGCTTATTTTTAGAAACAGTAGAACTATTATATTAACATGTCAGTTTATGGCCACCACCTCCTTTCTTCATTCCCAGACCTGCACATATTTTGTAACCTCAGGATACATTTATCTTGTATCTTTAGTCTCTGTAAAAGACTGTGTAAAACAAAATGGCATTAACTTCCCCAGTGCCAGAGTTCCCAGATACCTCAGGTTCCTGACCATAAAATAAATCTTGGGTACAGGCTGGAAAATCTAGTTGCTTTAACATTTACTCAGTTTCTGCTCTTTGTATTTAAAAGACAAAAACCATTTTGCAAAAACCTTCCTGGACCTTCAGAGAGAAAGCAAATGGATTCTTAGGGACACATCCATTCTGATCATGGTATGGTTAATAAGTTCATTCTAAACTACGGATAATGTTCAGAATAACACTTATATTGCTATTTACAATGAACTTTCTCATGGATGTCCTTCCTATTACACAGAACTGATTAACATTGGTAACGTGAAGTGTCACTGTCCGGCCTCAGAGCCCCTGCCAGTAATTAATACGCATTTATTCAATAAGTGGGTGATAGGTGCTTTCTGTGGTGAACCATTATGGAGTGTGTCCAAATGAATTAAGACCAGTCCATTAGTATTTGACTTAAGCTGGCCAGGGGTTAGAAATGCTTACACATTTTTATACTATATGAAATTCTTATTTAAACTCAAATAGGTCATTACCATGGTCCTAATAAAATTTTTACTGTTAGATTGGTTTGTTTGTTTCTCTTTTTAGCTAATGGTTTAATGTAAATAATAATCATAGTTGATGAATACATCAATAAGTCAATGAATTTCATTTACCACACATCTAAGGTCATTCTCAAGATTTACTTCTTCACTGAATTTTCCCTGACAGTAATACTTAATGACAGTGTGACCCTAATCTTAATTACTGTGAGTTAGCACAGCTATTCTGCATTGCTGTTGGCTAATGAATCAGATTCATTGGCTGGTTCTGACAAGGCTGACATAACATGTCACTGACAAAGTGACAGAGTAGAAGAAGACAGGAAGAAGGAAGAAGCATGCAGAGGAAAGCAAACTTGAATCAATATACTAAGACACACTAACATCACAACCTGTGCTCAAAGAAGAAATGAAAAAACAGAGGTCCTCCTGGTCATTTGCCTTAACATCACATTTTTATTCTCCTCTGATATTAAAAAAATTAGTAGCAGAATGACATCTCTGAAACTCATTTTTAAATTGTATTTTGGGAGAGAATGAAGTAAGTTGCATGGAGTGAAGAAGAGATGATGGAGCTCTTAATAAAAATTAAATACTGAGTTGGGATGGACCAGGAGGAAAGCATCAGAAGGTGAGTAGAAATACAGAAGTAGAGTATTTCCACCAAGTAGCAATCCATTTATCTAAGAAGAAAACACCACCTCTTATTAAAATATAATTAGATAGAATGATGTGAAATTGCTGATATTCACCCATTTTTGACCTACAAAAATGGTCATGGAGTGATTTAACTGAATAGAACTATAAACTATTGGAACCAAGCTAAATTCATAAAATACATAACACACTAAACCATCCCATGGGAACTAGAGGAACAATAATCTAGAAATCTTTTTAATGCAATAATAAACTACTTAGCCTCAAATATCTATGGACTTTAATCCAAAATACTCTCCATATGCTTGAAGATCATTTGAGAAAACTGTATGTTTGCAAGGTTTTTTTGGAAAGGGAGTAAACTAGTTAAGCAGTCATTTTCTATTAGCTCCAAAGGAATGTAATACCAGTGTTTTTTATTTTAAGAATCTGGAGCATGCTAACTATAGAAAAGATCAAGAACAGTCACATGCTGGTGAGTATTAGCTAGTCTTTCTGCACTGATGGTTCAAAACCTCTTCAGCTGTAGTCTCTCACCCACAGTATAACTGACCTGTGTTGCTATTCACAGGTCCTCCACCGCCCTATAGCAGGAGAGTCAATGGGTATCTGCAAGCAAGCATTTGGGCCTGGCTGTGCCTGCCCTGGCCCACCTCCTGAGCATAAGTGGGATGTGGACTCTGAGGAGAATTACCAGCATGTTATTCCTGCCACTTCTCATCCATGGTTTCTGGGTTGAGACCAGCTTGCTGTGTTTGCTAACAGATCTTAAAATATATATAACATGGAATATCATCTAACCTTAAAAAGGAGATCCTGCCTGCAACAACATGGATGAACCTGGAAGATACTGTGCCAAGTGAAATAAGCCAGACAAAGAAAAATACCGCATGGTCTTATTACATGCAGAACCTAAAAAAGGTTGGATACATAGATGTAGAAAGTAGAATGATGGTTACAAGTGGGGAAAATGGGGAGAGGGTGGTCAAAGGGTACAAAATTGGAGTCCTATAGGACAAATAAGTCTGGAAAGCTAATGTACAACATGATGACCTTAGCTAGTAATACTGTATTGAATACTGGAAATTTGCTCAGAAAATAGATTTCAGGCGCTCTGACCACAGAGATAACAATATGAGGAGATGGTTACGTTAATTCACTTGACTACTAATCATGTCACTGTATATCAAAACACCAAGTTGTACACTTTAAATATATACAGTTTTTATTAAATAAATGACAAAACCATAACATTGGTTTTAGACTTGAAACTGATTTCAGCAGGACTCAGTAGGAGAATATTTGGCCCTCCTGGTTAACTAGGACTGCTCAATGGCGAATCTGCTGAAAACTCATTCACTAAGATGTCTGGTGGTTAATACCTGCTGTTGGCTTGGACTTTAGCTGGGCTGTTGTCTTAAACATCATCATGTAGCCTCTCCGTATGTTTTGGGCATTCTTCCAAAATGATGGTTGTCACCATTTATCACTCATTCCAAGAATAAGTGTCTCAACAAAGCTGGGTGGAAACCTTTTCTTACTCTGCAGCTTAGTAGTAGCCTGAAAATAATAGCCCACATTATAGGTACCTCAGGCAGCAGAGTGGACTCCATTCACATAGAATTATCATTTGAACTATCTGGTGGCTTTATAGATAAACAAGCTTTACCTATATAACCTGACTCAGAACTCATCCAGTGCTACAACTGCCACACAGATGGTGTTTGTTGAAGTATTTACAGGTAGATATTTTATTTGCTGCTGCAAGGGGTGATAACAGCTGGAGCAAACAATACTTTGATGAAAAAGCTTGGGAGAAAAGACTGGGGAATGCAGTGGCGATACAGGCTTTGGAAAACTCTTGATATGGAAATCTAGAAGACCACACACATGCATAGGGCTGTATGCATGCTCAGGAAGACCCAAAAAGACCCTAAGCTATCACCTCCAGCAGAACTTGAGGCTCTGCACAAGCAGAAAATGAAAGCTAATGTAAAGCTATAAACTGCCTGATTGTGTGCCATAGGTATGCCTCAACACACAAAACCCCTTGGGAAAAGCCAGTATTCTGTAGGTTCCAGGCATTTTAGCTAATGCATTTTAGCCAGTATTCTGTAGGTTCCAGGCATTTAGCTAATTCCAGGCAGGTCAGCTAATAATTGCATCTCTCTATGCAATTATTAGCTGACCAGTAAGCTAACCAAGCAGAAACTGCAGTGGCCTCACATAGAAAAGGATATATAGTTTTACAGGATTAGTTCAGAAGAGTCACTAAGCAGACCCTAAGGAGAGAAACCAATTTCCAGACTTGACACATTATAATAGTCAATATTTGACTAGTAATATTTTGACTAGTAATATTACTAGTCATTTACTAGTAATTGACTAGTAATATTTTCTATTTTCTATTGACTATAATATTTTCTATTGACTAGTTTTCTAAAAACAAAAATGAGCCATGCTATGACTCCTCAAAAAAAAAAAAATTCTTTTAACCAATAGAAAGTGTCCAGGAAAAGCCCATTTATTGGACTTTGTAGACAAAAACCTCAAATCAACTATTTTAAATATGTTGAAAGGAAATATTTAGAGGACTAAAGTATCAGAATGATGCCTCACAAATAGAGACACAAAAATAAGTAAACAAATAGAAATTTGAAGTTGGAGAGTACAACAAATTAATACACTTGAATAACTCAACAGATTTGAGCTAGAAGAATCAGATTCAATAGAAATCAGTAATAGAAGGAAAATTGAGAAATTTACAAGTACGTAGAAATAAACACCTTTCTAAATAACCAATGGGTCAAACAAAATTGTAAAGGAAATACAATACTTTGAGATACACAGAAATGAAATCACACTAAAAAAAACTTACAGAATGCAACAAAATCAGTAAGTTGTAAGAAGAAAATATAGAGGGGCACCTAGCTGGCTTGGTTGGTAGGGTGTGTGTGTGTGTGTGTGTGTATACACACACCAAACAGGCATAAGGAGGAGAAAAAATGAAGATAATAGGATAGGTGATAAAAATACAATATAGGAAATGAACATAAACAAAAGTTAGATCTTTGGGACACCTGGGTAACTCAGTGGTTGAACATCTACCTTTGGCTCAGGTCATGATCCCGGAGTCCTGGGATCAAGCCCTGCATTGGACTCCCCATGGGTAGCCTGCTTCTCCTCTGCCTATGTCTCTGCCTCTCTCTCTCTCTCTCTCATGAATAAATAAAATCTTTAAAAAAAAATCTTTGATAAAAGCAAACTGACAAAACTCTAGATCAAGAAATGAAAGAGGATATTACTACTGACTACAGAAATAAAGGATTATGGGGGAATAACTATGGGCAATTATATGCCAACAAATTAGATAACTAGATGAAATAGATAAATTTCTAGAAACACAAACAACCAAAACTGAGTCAAAAGAAAGAGAACGCTTGAATAGACCTACAAAAGAAAAGAGATTGAGTTAGTTTATTTTATTTATTTATTTATTTATTTATTTTTGAGATTGAGTTAGTTTAAAACAACAAAACCTTCTGATACAGAAAAGCCCAGGACTAGACAGCTTCACTGGTGAATTCTTCCAAATATTTAAAGAACTAGCATCAAGCCTCTAAATTTTCCAAAAACTAGAACAGGGAACATGTCAAACTCATTCCATAGCCCATAATACCCTGAAACCAAGACCCAAGAACATAAGAAAACTCTTACAGGGACCCCTGGGTGGCTCAGCGGTTTGGCGCCTGCCTTTGCCCCAGGGCATGATCCTGGAGTCCCCAGATCGACTTCCGCATCAGCTCCCTGCGTGGAGCCTGCTTCTCCTTTTGCATGTGTCTCTGCCTCTCTCCTCTGTGTGTCTCATGAATAAATAAATGAACTCTAAAAAAAAAAAAAAAAGGAAAAAAGAAAAAAAAAATCCACATGCAGAAGAATGGAATTGGACATTTCACACCATATACAAAAATCAAAATGGTTTAAAGACTTAAGTGTAAGGCCTGAAACTATAAAACTATTGGAAGATAGCATAAGTAAAATACTTCTTGTCATTGATCTTGGTTACAAAATACGAAAAACACTGGTAACAAAAGCAAAGATAGGTAAGTGGGATTGCATCTAACTAAAATGCTGCAGAGCAACGGAAACTGAAAAAGTTTCCCACCCTGGAGTGGGAAAAAATATTTGCAAGCCAGGTACCTGATAACAGTTTAATAAGGGTTCAATGAGGAACTCCTACAACTCTATGGGGGGAAATTATTTTTAAATATTTTAAAAATTATTTTTTAAAAATGGAGGGGGGGATTCCTGGGTGGCTCAGCAGTTTAGCACCTGCCCTCGGCTCAGGGCATGATCCTGGAGTCCCGGGATCGAATCCCACATCAGGCTCCTTGCATAGAGCCTGCTTCTCCCTCTGCTTCTCTGTGTGTGTGTGTTTCTCATGAATAAATAAATATTTTTAAAAAAATGGGAAAGGGCCTAAATAGGCATGTCTCAAAGGAAGACACATGAACATATAAATGGCCCAAAGGTACATGAAAAGATGCTCAATATCCCTAATCAGCAGAAATGCAAATCAAACCCACACTGAGAATGGCTGTTATCAAAAAGACAGATAACAAATGTTGGTGAGGATGTGGAGAAAATGGAATCCTTGTATACTATTGGTGGGAATGTAAATTGGTACAACCATTATGGAAAACGGTATGGAGATTCCTTTAAAAATGAAAAATACATCTACCGTATGATTCAGCAACTCATCTTTTGGTTATATATCCAAAGAAAATGAAATCAGTATCACAAAGATACCTGCAATTCACTGCAACATTATTCAGTTGCCATGATATGGAAACATAGGAGTTTCTCAACAGATAAATGGTTTAAAAAAATGTGACACACACACACACACACACGAATATTATTCAACCTTAAAATGAAAAGAGGAAATCCTGCCATTTACAACAACATAGATGAACCTGGAGGATGTTATGCCACGTGAAATAAGCAGACACAGAAAGACATACAGCATGATATCACTCTTCTATGTGAAATCTAAACTATTGAACTAGAAGCAGAGAATAAAATCATGGTTGCCAGAGGGTAGAATAGTGGGGGGAGGGGAGAGAAATGGGGAGATGTCAGTACAAGTTTCAGTTATATAAGATGAATGAGTTCTAAAGTTCTAATGAATAGCTTGGTGACTACAGTCAACAATACTGTATTGTATACTTGAAATTTGCTAATAGAGTAAATCTTAGATGTTCTCACCACACGTGTGTGCACACACACACACAAATGGCAACTGGATAGGATGATGAATATGCTTAATAGTTTGATTGTGATAACAGTGTATCCACATCAAAACATCAAGTTGTACACTTTGAACATACACAATATTTATGTGATGATTATACCTCAGTAAAGCTGAAAAAAATACATCCTTTTGAATGATAAAACATTCAACAAACAAGGAATATAAGAAAACTTCCTCAGTCTGATAAAAGATGTCTATGAAAAATCCATACCTAACATCATACTTAATAGTAAAAGACTGAAAATTTTGGGGACACCCGGGGGGCTCAGCAGTTTAGTGCCTGCCTTCAGCCCAGTGCGTGATCCTGGAGTCCCGGGATCAAGTCCCACATTGGGCTCGCTGCATGGAGCCTGCTTCTCCCTCTGCCTGTGTCCCTCTCTCTCTCTCTCTCTGTGTGTCTCTCATGAATAAATAAAATCTTAAAAAAAAAAAAAAGTCAAAATTTTGCCCTTAAGATCAGAAACAAGACAAGGATGTTTACTTGCTCTCAAAACTTCAACATTATACTAGAGGTTTTAGCCAGAGTAATTAGTGGGTGGGGGGAGGCACTCATATTGGGGGAAAAAGAAGTAAAATGATTTCTATTTGCAGATGGCATGATCTTACACATTTGGAAAACCTTGCACCCTTGACATGCATGCCAAGACCAGAGGGAAAAGAATAGTCTTTTCAACAAATAGTTGTGGGACAATTGGATATTATCATGCAAAAGAATGAATTTGAACAACTGCCTCACACAATATACAAAAAGTAACTCAAAATGGATCAGCAACCAAAACAAGAAATCTTAGAAAAAAAGCACAGGTATTTATCTTCATGACATTGGATTAGGCAATTGTTTCTTAGACATAAAACATAAGCAACAAAAGAAAAAAAAACAGATAAATTGGACTTCAATGAATTAAAAGCTTTTGCATCAAAGGACACTACCAAGAAAGTGAAAAGACAACCTACAGAGTGGGAGAAAATATTTGCAAATCATTTATCTCATAAGGATCTAGTATCTAGACTATATGAAGATTGCTTACACTTCAATAACAACCCAATGGGTAGAAATAGACAAAGAATTTGAATGGACATTTCTCCAAAGAATATTTAAAAACGATCAATAAGTATATAAAAAGATGCTCAACATCAGTCATTAGGGAAATGCAAACCCAAATAACAGTGAGATACCACTTTACGCTCACTAAAATTTATCATTTATCAACCATAAAATGTGTTAATAAGGATGTGGAGAAATTGGAATCTTTATATATAGCTGGTGGGATTGTAAAATGGTATGGCCACTTTAGAAAACAGTTTGGCAGTTCCTCAAAAATGAATTGAAAACCTGTTCACACAAAAATTTACACAATAATTTTCATAGTACCACTTTCCATAATAGCCAAAAAGTAGAAGCAACCCCAATATCTACCAATTGATGAATGGATAAACAAAATGTGGTATATCTGTACAACAAAAGAATACCCATAAGAACAAAGGGAATACTAATACATGCTAAAACGTGGATGTATCTTGAAAACATTATGCTAATAAATGAAGCCAGACATAAAAGGCCAAATATTGTAGGATTCCATGTATGAAATTTCCAAAATAGGCAAATCCATAGAGACGGAAAGTAGATTGGTGGCTCAAGGAACTGAGGGGGTATGCAGAAGGAAGATTTCCAAACTACACATACTACACATCCATCAGAATGGCTAAAATTAAAGACTGGCAATAAATGTTGGCCAAGATATGGAGCAACCAAAACACTCAATACGTTGTCTGTGAGAATATAAAATGATACAACCACTTTGGAAAACAATCTGGCAGTTTCTTATAAAATTAAATGCGTGCTTACCCTGACCCATGACGTATTTATCATAACCATCACATCCCCAGGTACTTATTCAAGAGAAATAAAAACATGTCCACACAAAAGCTTGTACATAAGTATGTATAGCAGTTTTATGCATTATAAACCAAAGCTGGAAATAACACATCTATTAACAGTACTGAATAAACTGGGTTTTATCCAAACACTGGAATACTACTCAGCAATAAAAAAGAATGAACTACTGATACATGCATCAACAAAAGTAAACTTCAAAAACAAGCTGAGTGAAAGAAGCCAGATATAAAAAAGAAAAGGTATTATTCCAATTTATATGAAACCATAGAAAAGATAAATCTAATGTATAGTGACAGAAGGCAGATTGGGGGTTGCCTGGGGTAGAGGAAGGGACACTTTGACTTCAAAGGGACACAAGGGAACTTCTTCTGGATGATGAAATTTCTGTATCTTGATTGTGGTAGTGGGTTACATAAATTGGTCAAAATATATAGAAATGCACACTTAAATGGATTTATTTCATTGCATATAAATTATCTCTCAAAAAAAGGGAAGAAATTCACCCAGAATCTAAACCTTCCTTAATTGTTTCTATCCTGATCAAAATTACCATCATTTTTCACCTTGTTTATCACAACAGAGTTCTCACTTTTCTCTATTCTTGCCCCCTTTCAGCCTATTCTCAACATAGCATTCAGGTGGTGCTATGAAAACACGAGCATTTAACACCATTTTTTCTGTTTAAAATCCTCCAATGGCTTACAATCTTACTTTAAGCAAATGTCAAGGGAAACTAATTTACAATAACCCTTTATGTGATTTGTGGGGATGATGTTGGATCATCCCCAATATCTGCCTCCTTTTCCACTCCAGACATTCTGGCCACTTTGTGAATACCCCAGGCACATTTCTATCTCAGACCTATATGCTGCTGTTCCTTTTGCTTTGGATGCTTCTCCCCAGCATTCCTACATGGCTCTCTTTCTCACCTCCTTCAAGTCTTTACTCAAATGTGACCTTTTCTGGATGGTGTTCCTTGACTATCTTACTTAAAATTCCAAGCCCTTGTCTCTGGGTTTAAAGACATTTTGGCAATTTGGTGATTTGTGGAGATACTTTACAAAGTAAAGAGTAAATAATGTGAAAATAATTGCTTGATTTTTTTTTTCCTTCATGAAGGAATAGTTCAGTAGGTTTGCTCAGCATCTGTATGGGGCTCAAGTTCGTGCTAACTCAATTTGTTGACCTATAAATGCAGGGATGCCTCTAACTCCCTCTTCAGAGCCTTGAACAGTTCTACCACCTTGAAAAGCTCCAAGGTAAAAACAGGTATTTAACAGTGAAGTGGGAATATTGTTGAAAGCTGTTAAAGCTATGAACAGCATGGCCCAATGATAAGAGACCAAGGACTCTCGTGCCTCATAGAGTTGGACGGTTACTTGGAAACAGAAATGGCATAAGTTGATCAGGGACTGCTTTTTGTAAGTGAAGATGTTTCCAACATATACATAACTAAAAAGAACTGTTTGCAACAGAGTCCCTCTCCTTCCTGTCCTTCTGCCCCTCACTCCCCCAAATTTTGGTCAACAACCCATGCTTTTTTTTAATTGTATATTATCAAGATTTTTTAAAAAGTAATCTCTACACCCAACATGGGGCTTGAACCCACAACCCTAAGATCAAGAATTGCACACTCTACTGATTGAGCCAGCCAGGTGCCACATCAGCCCATGCTTTTAAAAAACAAAACAAAATTTCAAAGACTGAATGTGTCTCAGAAAACCTGTATGTTGGAAATATTAGAGAAATCCTTTGTGTTTTATTGTGACAAATAGAGAAAGTGTGAAGGCTAGACTTTCCGTGGAGACTAAGGTTAGGCTTAAGGCCAGCTGAGAAAAAATTTATGCTGTTAAGAGCATATTTAATATGAATGATTTCTAAAGTGTTTACAATTTCTCAGTTTTCTCCCCCTGAATTGCATAAAGTGCTGACTGGTGTTCTCAAGGATAGAAGTTATTCTCAGAAGACAGTATCTCCTTTTTGGGGGGAAAAAGGGCCCAGGATTGCTACAGCAAGAGTTCTGGTTTTGGAGTGAGTTATAGAGTGGAGGTGGTGGGGCTTTCACATAAAGTAACCTGAAAAGGGGAGAGAAGTGGCATGAGAAGAAAGGGGAAGGCAAGGATTCTTGGACCAGGGTAAAAAATGACTTGCTTGGCGTTATGTATATATGTGCCAGGATTAAAATACATGTGGATATATTAAATTTAAAGTGTTTTCTTTCCTAACAACTTGACCTTCCATGTTGCTACTGGACTTTTTACCACTGGTGGGCCTGGAGGTAAGAAGTGATAGGAACTAAAAGAGCCTTGATCATTCCAGCTGGGAAAAAACACAGAGCCCAAAACAGGCCCTGGAGGTCAGGCAAGTGAGGAGAGAGCAACAACTGAGAGCTTCAGGAGTCTGAGGGGAGGGGAAAGAGAGGAGGTCTGAATGTAGTAGACAAAGAGGGGTCTTAGAGAGTTTTCCTATCTGTTTGAGGTGTAAGTGCCCTTTGCTGCTCGCTCAAAAGAAAAAAAAAGGCTTTCCCTAATGATGCACATTCTTAAGGCATTTGAAATTGGATTGGACCACAGCACGGTGGCCTTAAGATAACATTTAGTGGCAAAATTGAGATTAGGAGTCAGTCTTCCTGCTTCCTTTGTTAGCTGCTAAAGAATTATCCCTTTAGATAATGTAAGAAGTTGGTCCAGCCCCTGCTTCCTGAGAGCTGCTGAGTTTAGGAGGTGAGCAGAGGGTTTATCTCGATTCCTTTATGACTCATGCCTGGGTGCCCTAAGGAGAAAGACTTATCTGTTGCCCTGGGCTCTCTTCCCAAGAGGCTCTGTGAAACATGGGGAACTGAACAGAAACACTTTGCTGCCCCAGGAGGCAGAGTGGGACACACCTGTCCCATGGAATACACAAACTGTAACTCACCATGAGCTCCTTTTACTATTCTTGCCCCCACTCTGGAATCAACTTTTCCTCCAAGGAACTGAATTACTGAAAAGACTATTTTTATCTATGGAATTACCTTGTGACCTTTTTTGAAAATCAAATGACCTTGTTATATACCTACCATTCCATTTGTAGACCCTCTATTCAGTTTAATTTGTCTATGCTTACGACAATACCATACTATCCTTTATTAGTGTAATAGGTCACAAAATCAGATAATTTAAGTCTTCTAGCATTGTTCTTTTTCAGGATTATTTTGGACACTTTACGTCCTTTGCATTTTCATATAACCTTTAGAATCAACAAATCAACTTATATTTTAAGTCTGCTGGCATTATGATTGGGATTATATTGAATCTATAGATCAATTTTGGGAGACTTGACCCTTAAGAGCATGGAGTCGACCAGTTCAGAAATGTGAAATGCCTCCTTATTTATTCAAGTCTTATTTAATTTGTTTTAGCAATGTTTAGTAGTTTTCAATGTAGACAAAGTTCTCACATACATTTTGTTAAATTTATTACTCAGGTATTGAATTTGAGGTTATTTGATGCTATTATAAATGGAATTTTTAAGTATTTCATTTTTTTAAAGATTTTATTTATTCATGAGAGACACAGAGTGAGAGAGAGAGAGAGAGGCAGAGACACAGGCAGAGGGAGAAGCAGGCTCCATGCAGGGAGCCCGACATGGGACTCCATCCCCAGAACCAAGAGTCGCATGCTCTGCGACTGAGCCAGCCAGGTATTCCTCAATGTCCACTGATTTAAATGTTAATTTTACTCCAAAATACCTTTACAGAAACACCAAGAATAATGTTGGACCAAATATCTGGATACTGTTTCCCAGCCAAGTTGACACATATAATCAACCATCATACTTGTTAACACAGTAATCAATTAAATTCATCTGCAAATAGGGATAACAAAGACGTTTATATTCCTTTCTTTCAAATCTTTATGCTTTTCTCCCCCTTGCTGTATTGCCCTGGTAGGAACTCCAGAACTATGTTATCAGAAGTGTGGGCATTGTTGCTTAGAAAATATCTTACTTAGAAAATATTCAACATAGTACCATTTTGTATGAAGTTAGCTTATTTCATCGACACTATACCAGAAAAACTCTTCTGTGTTCTGTTTACCCACAGACTATTTCACTTCTGACAATTCTGATTACCAAATATGTGGGGGGGGGGGGGGGGATTTTCTTTACACTAAGCAATTCTCTGATTCTTCAGATACCAGCTGGGTGTCCTATAACTTAATTCTGACACTATTTACTATCTGCCCCTACTTCAGATGTCAGTTGTTAAATACAAGGTTATCATCTGTACATCTGACTGACCAGCTATAACCTGAAACTTCCCTCAACCCTCTCCTTAGGTTTGATCATTCACTGGAATCATTCACAGAACTCAAGAAATTTACTAGATTACCAGTTTATTATAAAAGGATACAGCTCAGGATTAGTCAGATGGAAGAGATGCATAAGGAGAGGGTATGGGGGAAGAGCTTCCATGCTCTCTCTGGGTACACCGCCCTCTCAGTACCTCCATGTGTTCACCAACCTGATGAATTCTGTAGAGGTCTCCAATTCCCCTCCACACACACACACATACTCCCACTCTCCCTCCCAATTCCCCATACTTTGGAATTTTTACAGAGACTTCATTATGTAGGCATGATTAGATTGAATGCATTGGCCATTGATGAATGATTTAACCTCCAGACCCTCTTCCCTTCCTGGGCGTGGGGGGATGGGGATAGGTGTGGGAGAATGAAAGTTCCAACCCTCTCACCACATAGTTGTTTTTCTGGCAACTAGTCCTCATCCAGTGGTTGTCTAAGGACTTTCCCAAAATTGCCTCATTAACATAAACTCAGATGTGGTCAAAAGTAGCTGCTTATGAATAACAAAACACACTCATTTCACCTTTATGGTCTGGAGCTATTTGAAGAACTGGGAACAAAATTTAAACATGTAACAAGGGCAGCCCTGGTGGCTCAGCGGTTTGACGCCACCTTCGGCCCAGGGTGTGATCCTGGAGACCTGGGATCGAGTCCCATGTTGGGCTCCCTTCATGGAGCCTGCTTCTCCCTCTGCCGTGTCTCTGCCTCTGTCTCTGTGTCTCTCATGAATAAATAAAATCTTTAAATATATATATATATGTAACAAAAGTTGTCCTTATGCTCTTATCACTTAGGAAATTACAAATGTTGCATAAATCTGTGCCAAGAACCATAGGTGAAAACCAAAATATATTTCTTATATCACAATATCATAGTTGCTGTAATTAGTTTGCTGAAAATTTTTAGTATGAATGTGCATTAAATTTTATCAAATGCTTTTTCTGTATATATTGAGATGTTTAAATGTTTTTTCTCATTTATTTTGTTAATGTGCTGAATTACAGTGATTTTAAAGTGACAGACTAACTTTGAATTCTTGGGATAAACTACTTGGTGATGATATGCATCCTTTGTATATATTTCTGAATTTGTTAATATTTTGGTACTGAGTTTTGCATCTATGTTCATAAGGGGTATCTATTTTGCAATTTTATTTCTAATGTCTTTTAAGGTTTGGCATCAGTTATGTTGGTTTCATAAAAGAAATTTGGGAATGATTTCTCCTCTGTTTTAAGATTGATAATCATTATTACTTTTAAGATGTGATGGAACTCCTCGGTGACACCATTTTTGTTGCCGTAATATGAATTCAACTTCCTGGATAGATATAGGGTTATTCAAATTTTCTGTTTTATTGCACATTAGTTTTGATAGGCTTTTTATTTATTTTTTTAAGATTTTATTTATTCATGAGAGGCACAGAGAGAGAGAGGCAAAGAGACAGGCAGAGGGAGAAGCAGGCTCCATGCAGGGAGCCCGATGTGGGACTTGATACTGGGTCTCCAGGATCAGGCCCTGGGCTGAAGGCATTGCTAAACCGCTAAGCCACCTGGGCTGCCCTTGATAAGCTTTTTAAGGAAATTTGTCCATTTCATTTATGTTGTTAAATACAAAAGCTTAATGGTTGTTCATAATACTTCTTTATTATCCTTTTGATATTTATAGGATGTGTGATGATATTCCCTCTTTCATTTGTAATATCTTAAATTTGTGTTTTCTCTTTTTTCTTGGTTGGCTTAAAGTTTCATCAACTTTATTAATTTTTTTTCAAAGAGCCAAATGTTGGCTTTGTTAACTTTCTCTCTTTTCTTTTTCTATTATTGATTTCTGCTTTTGTTATCATTTCCTTTAATATTTCCTAAATAAAACTACTTTCCCTAGATTTAATTTGCTCATCTTTTCCCAGTTTCTTAATAGAGGAACATAGATAATTGATTTAATTTTTTATTAATTTTTTAGTTTTAAATTTTTATTGGAGTTCAATTTGCCAACATATAGCATAACACCCAATGCTCATCCCGCCAACTGCCCCCCTCAGTTCCCGTCACCCAATCACCCCAACCCCCTAGATAATTGATTTTAAACCCTTATTTTCATTATCATTCAGTTCAAAATATTCTCTACTTTTCCTTATGATTTCTTCTTTGACCATGGGTTAGTAGTTATTTAATTTCCAAACATTTGGGGGCTTTTTGAAATATCTTCCATTATCATTGATTTCTAATTTCATTATTTTGTGGTCAGAAAACATATTGTATGAATTGGTCTATTCAAATTTATTGAAACATATTTTATGGCCTAGCATATGGTCTATCTTGGTGAACATTTTATGTGCCCTTGAAAATAATGTATTCTAGGGATCCCTGGGTGGCGCAGCGGTTTGGCGCCTGCCTTTGGCCCAGGGCGCGATCCTGGAGACCTAGGATCGAATCCCACATCAGGCTCCCGGTGCATGGAGCCTGCTTTTCCCTCTGCCTATGTCTCTGCCTCTCTCTCTCTCCCTCTGTGACTATCATAAATAAATTAAAAAAAAAAAAAGAAAATAATGTATTCTATAAAGTGTATTCTGCAGTTGTCGGTATAGTATTTTATAAATGTCACTTATGTCAAGGTGGTTGATTGTGATGTTCAGTTCTGTATTCTTAATGATCTGGGGGTGGTTCTAGTTGTTGGGAAGCATTAAAATATTTAATTATAATTCTAAGTAATCTATTTCCTTATTTCTATCAGTTTTTGCTTATATTTTGATACTGATTTAGATACATATACAGTTATAATTCTAATGTCTTTCTGATTAATTGGCTGGTTTATTATTATGAATTATTACTCATTATCTCTAGCAAGACTCCTTGTATGAAGTCTATTTTGTCTGATACTAATGTAGTAATTCCAATTTTCATATACTTACTGTAGTTTTCATGGTATGTTCATTTTCATCTTTTAATTTCAGTCTATTAGTACCTTTTTATTTGAATTGTGTCTCTGTTCAAGACATCTTATCTGATGTTCTAGTTATCTATTGCTATGCAACAAACTACTCCAAATCTTAGAGGTTTCAAATAACAACCATTTTATCTAAAGATTCTTTGGGTCAAGAGTTCGGGCAAGGCTTGGTTGAGCAGCTCAGCTCCTTTATCTTAGATTATTGACTTGGCTGCATCCACTTGAACAGAGCTAGAAGGTCCATGAAGGTCTCACTCGCTTATCTGGTGCTTTCTTTAAGCTCAGGCTTCCTTTAGTATGATGTTTTCAGAGTTTGAACTTCTTACATGATGGCTAGATTCTTTTTTTTTTTTTTAAGATTTTATTTATTTATTCAAGACAGACACAGAGAGAGGGAGAGAGGCAGAGACACAGGCAGAGGGAGAAGCAGGCTCCATGGAGGGAGCCTGACGTGGGACCCAATCTCGGGTCCCCAGGATCATACCCCAGGCTGAAGGCGGCGCCAAACCACTGAGCCGCCCGGGCTGCCCTGATGGCTAGATTCTAAGAAGGAATGTCATCAAAATCGTTTTTCTAAGTTTATGTGTCCTGTTCTCTTCCTTGTTAAGAGAAACTTACTTTTTTTCCCCAGGTAATTTATTTTCAAGCTTATTATCCCTTAGGGGAAGCTGTGCCCTTCTCTATTCCCAGAGGATGGATAAAGACTAGTTTAATAATCCAATCATGATAAGTCTATTTCTTTTGTGCCACTAAGGCCTGTGAACACTACTCTGGAAGAGGCTTGAAGTAAAGTCAGAAAGACTTTTGGGAAGATGTTTGTCAAGTCTTAAAAAGGATACAATAGAGGAATGTCCCCTTCTTCTGATGCTGAGCATTACCAGCATGTGACACGGAACTATAAGGCCATATTGCCACCATGAGGGAAAGACATTGAGAAGCCAACATGCTGACATGGCTGAAGAGAAATATAGAAAAAATCTGGGTCCTTCATGATATTACTGAGATACTAAATCAATCAACTTCGGAACCACAAGATTCCCCTGCCCTGCCATTTTATTGAGATATAACTAACATATAACATTGTATTAGTTTAAGGCATACAACATGATTTGTTATGTTGTTATATTGCACAATTATTGCCACAATATGTTAGGTTAACATCACATAATTTCAAAACGTTTTTCTCTTGTGATGAGAACTTTTAAATTTATTCTCTGAGCAACTTTCAAATATGCAATTAAGAGGACACTTGGGTGGATCCGTGGGCTAAATGTCTGTCATTGGCTCCGGTCATGATCCCAGGGTCCTGAGATCAAGCCCTGTATTGAGTTGCGCTCCCTGCTCAGCAGGGAGTCAGCTTCTTCCTCTCCTTCTGTGGCTCCCTCTGCTTGTCTCTCTTGTTCACTCTCTCACTCTCTTTAAAATAAATAAATAAAATATTTTAAAAACAAATTACAATTAAGTATTTGTTAACTACACATTACATCCCCAGGGTTTATACCTTTTAACCACCTTCGTCTATTTTTCCCACTCCTGACCCCCCCACTTCTGGCAACTGCTAATATGTTCTCTGTTTCTATGAGTTTGTTTTTTTAGAATTCATATACAAGTGAGATGATATAATGTTTGTCTTTCTCTCTCTGCCTTATTTTACTTGGCATAATGCCCTCAAGTTGCATCCACATTGTCACAAATGGAGGGACCATGAGATTTTTGCCCTTCTGTTTTGTGAAATGACTTTAATTTGCAACATAAAGCATTCTGAAAGATAAGAGGCCGAAGTTAAAATAGTGTACCTAGAATTATTAATTTTTTACTATTCTTAATTTTATGATTGGTTAGTGGAGGGAAGATGCTTAGTACATTTAAACCTACAGTACAAGTTATAAAGCACAGCAAACCATATAGTATGGATTTAAATGCGTACTTTATAAATCAAATTTAAAAACAAAGAAACAAAATTATCTTTTTCCTCCAAGTGGCATCATTACTGTGGAACTGCTGCTGGCAACAGACCTGACATTGCATAGAGCTGGAGGTAAGAATCAAGTTGTCAGAGATTATCTTGAAGCTAAAGTTATGATGACCAAAATCATATTTTTTGGCATTTCAATCAAATCACAGATTTGGGTTTAAAATCCGTAACTAGTTTGTAAAGATAGAAAATAGAAGAGAAACCTAAAAGAAGCCCCAAATGACTTGATCTTAGTCCAGTGGTCACACTTATCACAATTAGTGCCATGTGTCTTTTTTTTAAGACTGTATTTGAGAGAGAGCACAAGCATGGGTAGGGGCAGAGGGAAAGGGACAAGCAGACTCCCTGCTGAGCAGGGGGCCTGACCTGGGGCTTGGTCCCAGGACCCTGAGATCATGACCTGAGCTGAAGTCAGATGCTTAACCAACTGAGCCACCCAGGCACCCAGTGCTATGTGTCTTAATCACAAACACTTCTATTTATTGACAGTCATATAATTGCAATTGTTTTAATTTTAATAAGGTGTATGAGTTAGTTAAATTCATTCATTCTTTTTAAGAGAGATTTTATTTATTTATGCATGAGAGACAGAGAGAGAGAGAGGCAGAGACACAGGCAGATGGAGAAGCAGGCTCCATGCAGGAAGCCCAACATGGGACTTGATCCCCGGTCTCCAGGATCCCACCCTGGGCCGAAGGCAGCGCTAAACCGCTGAGCTACCAGGGCTGCCCAGATTCATTCATTCTTTTGGCTTTACCGAAGTGTAATTTTTAAGCTACTGTGACCAATGAATGATTTTACTCACTTTTTATCTTGCCTTGCCAAGAATTAAAAGCATCTTTCACCCTCAATCATAATAATTTGTGAAAAAAACAATGTTCAACACCCTATAAAAATATTATTTTGGAATTTCTAAAAGATTTAATTTTGCCATATAAAATCATATTTATTTAGTTTTGTTCATATTTACCATAGACACATGAAACTTCTTCATGGACTGGCGCAAACCTGCAGACAGGCACATGGACAGGCACTACTGATTTCTCCTAAATCTATTATAGACTGGAAAATGTTTACCTTTATCCTTCTATACTTAAAAGTGGATTTGCCTCTTTATTCAGTGACTATTGTGTCTGTGACATGTAAGACCCTGTGGCAACCACTCTGGAGAATGCCAAAACATGTAAGACCTAGCCCCTGACCTTAAGCTGCCCATACCTTGGTTGGGCCATAAAAATATGTCACAGAATTAGGCAAATCTTGTTTTCTCTGCACCAAGTGTTTTATATTTAGAAAAATAGAAATGCCAGTGGATTTTTTTTTTTTTTGGTCTAGCTTAATTTCTTTCAGGTCTTAACCTCATGTATCTTTACTAATGGGCAGCCAAACAGCAATGTGGATTTTGATAGCTCTAGGGAATCAGAAAGGTAGTGTTGTAAGAGGCAAAGCTAATCAAAGGCCATAAAGGGACCATTACAGGAGTGTGAAGATTACAGCATCCTGTGAATAGGAGCCCAGCCGAACATGGACTTGTCGCCTCTGGGGTCTGTTCTTTCCAGCTCCTCACTAAGGCTTCTCTCTCTCTCTAGCCCTCTTTGAGTAAATGGCTGAGGATGCACCCTTGTTACTTTTGTGCTCTATGATTTCATCTAGCCCTCAGAACTGTCTTCTAAGAAGGTCTCAATTTGATCAGGACCATAAGATGATTATGTTCTCACTACAAGTGAACTGTGAACTAAATGTGTCAAGTTGGCAGCCAAGATCAATAACCTTCCTCCTCCTCCTCTTCCTCCTCCTGCCCCTCTTCCCTCCCTCCTCTCCCTCCTCCTCCTCCTCCTCCCTCTCCTTCTCCTCCTTTTTTTAAGGAAGTCCCTTCAGCAGAGGCCATTACCAAACATTCTATCCATAACTCAGCACAGAATCCTCTGGACTGTCTAGTGGGCAAAATTAGCTCTAACCCATTGGTAATTTAGCTCAAAAAGAAACAGCTCTCGCCTCTGAAGAATACAGAGTGATGTTTGAGAATTTTGAAATGATTAACTAAGGAGAAAAGGATTTAAAAAACAAAACTAAATAGTGATTTCCCCCAACATACACTCAAGGCATGTCTGCATTCTTTTCTTTTCTTTTTTTAAAGGTTTTATTTATTTATTTGGGAGAGAGAGAGAGAGAGAACAACCAGGGAGAGCAGCAGGCAGAGGGGGAGAGAGAAGTAGGCTTCCTGCCCACCTGGGGAACCCGATTTGGGGCTCGATCCCAGGACCCTGGAATCATGATTTGAGCCAAAGGCAGACAGTTAACTGACTGAGCCACCCAGGTGCCCCCTGCATTATTTTCAAGGCTTTCTTTCTACCAAACAAATCAATTTGGGTAAGCAGCAGCAGTCTGAGTTGTATCCTAATTTCATCTATTAAGATTTTTGAGAGGGCAGCCCAGGTGGCTCAGCGGTTTAGTGCCACCTTCAGTCCAGGGCGTGATCCTGGAGACCTGGGATCGAGTCCCACGTCAGGATCCCTGCAGGGGCCCTGCTTCTCCCTCTGCCTGTGTCTCTGCCTCTCTGTCTCTCTGTGTCTCTCATGGATAAATGAATTAAATTTAAAAAAAAAAAAAGATTTTTGAGAGCCAATATATTTTGGGTTAATCCCAACTTTTTTTTTCTTTTCTGTGAGTTTGTTTTATAATAAATATTTTAAACATTTCTTTATCAAAGTGCTTCTCCTCAAATATTTTGTCTAAATGGCATATAGGTTCTAGTTGGCTAATTTGGCAATGCTAACTCCCATTTTATTTAACATCCAAGACTAGGTATCGAAGCCCTATCAAATTGGGGTCATTTAAGAAAAACACCCAGGAAATGGGCTGCTTCTTACATATACCTAGTGAGATTTTGAAACACTATTGTCAGGAAATACAAGCAATCCCTGAAACTTTCTCCCTTGGGTTATCAGAGTCCGAGACAATTGATGACATTACATTGGTCGTTCATTTTAGATTCGTGGAGCCTACAAAAATCAATAGTTTTCCATTATCAGGTCCAGCTGGGTCACTAGCCTGTCAATGAGCTGTTACAATTGCTGTACAGGGGTGAGCCTGACCAGTCAATTGCTGCTGACAAGAGGAAAACATGCTGACAGCCACAGGAACAAGTCAGAACACAGATTTGCACTTCAGTTTGCCATCCAGAGAGACTTCGAGCAAGGCCATTTTCAAGACATGGGGCACACTCTGTGGGAGGCTGGGGGAGGGGCTACCCCTTGGTTTTATGGCACAAGTGTCAAAGGGCTTGTCCTAGCTCCATCCAACCATCTCCTGTAGAGGCTATGTGTGGTCACTCTCTTTGTTAGTAAGAGGGCCTATACCAGCCAGAGTTGTCCCTAAATACATCTTCTATCCTACAATGTACCCAGGGTAAGAGTGGGAGGAAGGAACTCTGCCTTTAGTACCACCAACTCAGATGGAATCATACATATCTTAGAGAATATAAAAACTTAAAAGAAGACATAAGTGGGCCAAAGACACCAGATATAAACAGATATGACTAAACCTGTTGCGAGCAAGTATGGACTGGATGACAAAAGGTCCTCTGGTGTTGATATATAGGTTCCCTTGTTTCATAATTATATCATTTATACTTTGATCTCAACTTGAGATACTTTATTAATCCAAGCATCCCTCATTGGTGTCTCATTCACAGCCACTCCACTTAATGCAATGAATAGCCAGGGGAACTGAGTTCTACTTGCCCTACCTATAATTAGGAAGTGGGGTATAGAATGGTCAGCTTCAAAAAGTATCTTAATTGCCTCACATTAAAAAAATGGAGACTGGCTTGCCTCACCTACTGTATCACAAGGTTGTCAATGAGATTCAAAATGAGATCAATTGAGAGTAATCTCTGTCCAATGAAGTGACTGTGTATTCCTGTGTCTCTTGCTCTCTAGAAACTATCCATGCAGGACAAGTTTAAAAGCAAGTGGAAAGAAGTCCTTCTTTCTCCAGAATAATTCATGTTTGGTCTAGACAGAATGCTTTTCTTTTTTAGTTGAATACTATGAGTAATGTATCACACATTCCATCATGAGTGAAAGCCAAAATTTAGAGGAGAGCTCTGAAGTCTTACTGGGTTTGGTGGCTCTCTGTAGTTCATAGAGAAGAGGACTGAGATACCAGCAGAGTAGACACACATGGTCTGGGTTCTCGCATGCTGAGGAGTTTCTAAAGCAACGGGGAGTTTGTGCAGTGCTCTGGTCTCCTCATGCTAGTTTTATTTCAGACATCAAACTTTTAAGCTCAAAAGATAAATATTTTGAATTTGTTTCAATATTATGATTTTTAATGTTCCACTTTTATTAACATCTTTCAAATATTAAATTCTAGCCCCTTTTTTAATGCCTCCAGTCTTGGGATGGATTCTTTTGGAAGTCAACATTCACTTGTGTTCTATCATCAAACAAAACTGGTAATCAACTGTATTACTGGAAGCCAACTAGCTAGGCTTTTCTTCTTCTTCTTTTTTTTTTTTTTATTACACCACCAAAAAAATTCATTTTCTTTAAATGAGTTTAAAAAAAAGTAGTTTTAACAAGAGCAAATTTGCTAGTAATTAGATGAACCAGTTTTATGTCTTCCAGCACTTGGAAGCATGAAATTCATCAGAACTCTCATAGCATTAATTAAAAAGAATTTATGTTTTTTTAATAAAATGCTTCATGTTTTAGCTCCTTTATTCCTCCACCAAATGTGATTATGTGGGGGCTGAAGGGAATTCAGGTTAATATGTTGACACACTTAACAATGCAGGGTCATGTTGCACAATACGCTTCACTGGTTTGGTTCAGTACACCCCTTGACAGGGCCTAATCATCCCCTGCCCTAAAGGCAGAGGGAAAGAGAGGATTTTAATTACTGCTCTGTATGCAAGTTTGCCAGCATTAAATTGAGACATAATTAGGCCTCTGAATTTTAATAATTGTCCTAGCTAATTGGGCAGACAAGTACGTTATGCAGCATGGCGTGATTAGATAATTAGTATTTCCAAATGACAAAATTGGGCTCTTGATTACAAATTCTACATGAAGGGGGAAAAAGGTAACAAGCAGATCTTTACAAGTCTATTAAGGGAGAGTTTAGCGATGTTGATAATTTAAAGTCCATTAGGAAGCAACATTTCATTCTCAGAACTGGGGGTCTGGGACAAGGGCCTCTGGCCAACTCTGGCTCCCACTTAAGTCTCCTCCCCAGGGTGCTATGATTTCTCTGGGGTCTGGTCATACACCCCACCCCTTACTTCCACCCCAAGCCTAGCAGTCATCACTGACCTTGGATAAGGTCTCTTTGGCTAGACACCAAATGGCAGGTGACAACTCTGAAAAAGAAATCATGAGATGTAGGAAGCAGAGAACAGAAAAGAGGTAACCTACCCAGTCAGGGTATATGTATCTATCGTATCTTTCCTTTACAAGTGACTGTTCTTTCATTCTTCTCCCAGAACCACTTTCATTGTGTCCTCAGCTCCTCTAAAATCTTTATATGTAAAATCTTAAGTCAAAATCTTAAATTTTTGAGGTATTACATTATTGGGGTAAAGAGCATGGGCACTGGAGACTGACCTGGATTTGAGATCATCATTTACTAGGAGTATGCCCAAATTTACTTAATGTTGCCAAATCTCAGTTTCCTTACTGGCAAAACGAGGAAACTTCCCTCATAAGTTTGTTGATAGGATTAAATAAGATAATACATATAGGGATCCCTGGGTGGCGCAGCGGTTTGGCGCCTGCCTTTGGCCCAGGGCGCGATGCTGGAGACCCGGGATCGAGTCCCACGTCGGGCTCCCGGTGCATGGAGCCTGCTTCTCCCTCTGCCTGTCTCTCTGCCTCTCTCTCTCTCTCTCTCTCTCTGTCTCTGTGACTATCATAAATAAATAAAAAAAATTTAAAAAAAAGATAATACATATAATATAAAGCACAGTGCCTGGCATAGAGTTAGTGCTCAATAAATATTAGCCATTAATTGCAAATTAAGTCAATGACCTCAGAAGCTACAAGGTGAAGGTGCTGGGTCTAACTATGCTCTTTACTAATTCAAATGAGGCCAAGGTCCCTGGTTCCTTTGCTTTGTAAGAGAGGAACATGGTGCTCCACTTATGCCGGAGTTCCTTTACAACTCAAATGCCCAACCAGATTTCCTTTCTGTCCATTCTTCAGAGGTTGGCATTGCAGGCAAGCCCGACCATTCAGAAATCATGGGGGCAGTTAACCTAAGAGGAATGTGTTCTTAACTCTGCATTTTACCCCACCTTGTGACTCACTCTTCACAAATGTCACTTTATTGCCCACAGAGGCATACTTCTGGCTGCTAAACTTTTCTCACAATAATGAGTAGGTTGCTTTAGATTAGGTGTTTCAAGCAAAAGGAAAAACTGAATACAAACCAGAGTCCCTCTAAAAAAATGATTAATAGGTGGTTGGTTGGTGGATGAGAATATGATGATAGCTTGTTACAGGAAACTCAGAAGTTCCGGATGTATATCCATCCATGTACACTCATTAAGGACGACTATAAATAACAATGTCTCCACAGGTTGGTCAAGACAGTCTACCAGACTGAATGAGAATTTATGACTTTCTCAAGAGTTTGTGCGTTCTGGCAGAGATTCCAGTTCGGAATGCAGAGTTCTCTCTGTGGGTAACCTGTGCGTCACTATGGCATGATCTCTACCGTACATAACACCTAAATATCAGACACAAGAAGATAAGGCACTTAAGTACAGAACGCAAGCATCCTGCTGGAAGCTTAGAAGGGAAGAGTAGGATATTTTCCTGGATGGGAGTAAAAACAGAGACGGAGAAAGAGTGAGGACGATCCTTACGCCCGATCTCTATTTACACAATAAGGAAACCAGTCCTCTTGGGGCTGTGAGTTTGAGGTTCACAGCGACCCTGTTCCCGGGGTCACGCGAGCGGCCTGGAGAGTTGGTGCAGAGCTCTCGCCTCACTGCACTTCCCAGATGCCAAGAGGAAATGAAAATATCACCGTGGGCAGAGGGTGGGCGAGGTAATAACTGTCATAAGATTTTCTTCTTCCGCCACACAATGCTAGAGCTTCTGTCCCGCTCTTTTTGAAGAAGTACGTTTATGACTGATCGCTCAACACCTTGTTGGTTCTGATTGCAGAAAACACACCTTATAAATATATGATAACCATCCTGTAATAGAGAGTGTGACAATTTACTTCACAGTGCGTTTCGGGCTGCTAATTGATCGTTTCAGTCCAGGGACGATTTGGAATAAATTATACCCATCAAAAGGATATCACAGCTCATTTTGGTGGAAGGCTTTCCTTGTCGCTTCGCGTACGTCTTCTGGAGGGCGGACGGCACCCGCGGCCGGGGAGGAGGGGAGGGAGCCGGCGGCGAAGAGGAGGCCGGCGGGGCGGGGCCGGCGGGGCGGGGCGGGGCGGGGCGGGGCGGGGCGGGACGGGGGCCGCTGGGACGGAGCGGGACGGGGGGCGGGACGGGGGCGGGGCGGGGCCGGCAGGACCGGACGGGACGGGGGGCGGGACGGGATGGGGCGGGGCCGGCGGGACGGGGCGGGGCCATCGGGAGCGCGCGCCCGCGCGCCCGCGCCCCCGTCAGCTGCAGGTCCGGAGCCGGACGGTAGAGGCCTCCCTTCTGAGGAGGCGGCGCGGCCGCGCGGGGCCGGGGTGAGCGCTCCCAGCCGCGCGTCCTTCCGGACCGGGTCCCTGCGCGGCCCGACCCGGTGCGAGTATTCCCCACCCGCGGTCCTCCTCCGCAGGCGGCGCCGCCCGTTCTTTGGAGGTGAGAGCGTCGGCCGGGCCGAGGGCCCTGCTGGGGGGTGCTCCGGTGCGCCGGGTCTCCCCCCGGCTCGTCGCCTCCCCAGGGGCGTGGGGTGGGGCGGGGGCGGTGGGCGCGGGAGCGCGGGGCGCTGCTCTCTGAGCCCCGGGAGCGGGACCGCCGCGGCCCCGTGGGGGGCTTTGTGTGCAGCCGGTGGGCGGCTCGGGTGGCCCCGCTTCTCACGCCGCGGCTGGGGAGGGGGCTCGGGGCCGACCCAGGCTCGGGGAGGGGGAGCGCGAGGACAGGGCGAGTCGGGCCTGCGGGCGACGCGAGGCCGCGCGGGGGGCGCCGCTGCCCCAGGTCGCGAGGGAGGAGGGGGGCGCCCTGGGGGACGCGGCCGCCGCGGAGGCCCGAAAGCCTCGGTGCCCGGCCTCTGACCGCCCCGCAGCCGCATCTGGAGCCAGTCGCGCCCCCAGACCGTCGTCTCGTTTTCATTTCCCAGCAAAGTGTGTGCGGTTGCGTGGTGGTCACGGAGAAGCGAGACCCAGAGGCCCCGCCCTGGATGGGATTCATAATTGGAAAGAAAAAAAAAAAAAGTTTTTCCTCCTGGGATCGCAGGCGCTCGCCTTTCTGGACTCCCCGCCTCGCCCACGAGCCCCCCAGGCTGCCTTCATTCTCCGCCTAACTTGAGGCCCTTCAGCGCACACGTAGCACACCCCTCTGTCCCAAGTGCTCAAAGTCGGGGCGTCGCGTGGTGTGCTTAGTTGTTTAGTCCTCTGTCACGCTAATACGTTGTGTCGATCTAGGGCACGGACGCTTCCTCGCAGGCGATTTTGACAGCAATCATCCTACCAAGCTATTATGAAGTGTGATGTCAGTGCGTTCTGCAGGACGGATAATGTATAAGCCAGATCTTGACACGCTATCTTACAAGGAAGCAGCTGAGACCATCAGTAAGAGTCATTTTAATTCACACACCAAAAATATTTTGTGTTTGGTTGACATCTTTCAAAATGCTGAAAGAGGTAGTAGCATTTATCATTTTGTAGGTATTTATCAATATAGTCACAGAAGTCCCCCTAGGAAGGAGGAGGATTTTTTTTTTTTTGTCTTATCTTACTCCTATTCTGTCGTATAAACCGAGGAACAAAAATGTGTCCTATCAAATAGTCCATAGTAAGTCAGTGAGAAATCTCTATTTAGGAGGCCAGTCTTCTAAAACTGGAATGATTGGAAAAGTGAAGAAACTAGTTGTGTTTACGCCTCTGTTGTAAAAGAAAATCATCTGCTAGCTTAAATAACAGACCATATGCTCTTAGCACAAGTGCTGGGTGTGTGAAATGATCAGTTTATCTCAGGTACAGATGTCAGGTAAATATTCTGTAAAACTCCAATCTTAATGACTACTTGGGTATTACTCTTGGGTATTAAAGACTGATTATATCAGGAGTCACTTAAAGCAAGTGATTAGGTTCAAAGTATTGCTAGGACCCTAATGAATGAATTTGGAAATCTGAAAGTGATCCAAATCTAAGCAAATGCTGTAGGCTTGATATTATATAATACAAATTATATTTACATGGACCAAGTCCTGTGGGAGGCAGTTTTACGGTGGACTCCTCATGTGTTGACCTGAGATACTTTCTTTTCCTGCATTCATTAATTCATCAGTTATTTATTCATTATTTGTTATAGGTCCTCCATTTCACTTTGCCATTGAACAGGATCTCCATAGGCAACTGATAAATAATTGTTGAAGTGTAACTAGAATATGTGTATCTTCCCTTGTCTCCAAGATAATATTCCAATAATAATATTCCTTGAATTTCCTTGAATTAAAGAGTTAAAAACTGTGGCTTTTCATTTATACGAATGAAAAATTGGATTGATTACCCTCAAGTAGTAAATCAAGGAAAGAAAAATTAGAAGTTAGAGTTTTCTCCAGCTATGCCCTATACCCACATGGTCCCATGTGTTTTTTTTTTTTTCCCCTAAGACTTTAAAGACAAAGTTTAAAGGACTTGCATGATTGGATGGGTTCATTATATTCTTTTAATTATTTTAGAACTTAAGGTTTTCCTTAAAAGGTCTTGCTCCATATGTGGTGTGCTGGACTAGCTGGTTTTATGTGAGTGAAGGCTTTATATTTTTAGTAAAAACCAAACCACATAACCCTTTCCCCTGCAACCTGAAGAAAGAATTGCCTACAGTTAAGTCAAGGAAACAAACATATCTCAAGTAGTCACAGGTATACCTAGTTAAAAATCATTTTCATTGGTTTAATAGAAAAATATACCCAGTATGTTTATCCCAATTTTTTGTAGTTTTAATGTTTTTGTGGATAACACTTGAAATAGTTAGAACAATACCTAGATCCTTGAGTATCAAGACATTTTTGTGTGAGATATGTAAGATGTACCTAAAGAACGTAAGATTTTGTGAAGTACAATAATATATATGTATATATATATGTGTGTATATATATATATATATAAAGATTTTATTTATTCATGAGAGAGAGAGAGAGAGAGAGAGAGAGAGAGAGAGAGGGGCAGAGACACAGGCAGAGGGAGAAGCAGGCTCCATGCAGGGAGCCTAATGTGGGACTCCATCCTGGGTCTCCAGGATCACGCCCTGGGCTGAAGGCAGGCGCTAAACCGCTGAGCCACCCAGGCATCCCACAATAATAGAAGATGTTAAGAATAATTTTATCTTTAACTCTAAAAGGTATGCTGTAGGGCTGAAACTATGTAACAAAGATATGAGCATAAAGTAATAAAATCAATCATACCAGGACTTACACATATATTAGTGTGTTTTTATCTGGCTAGTCATCTTGGAAGTTGGTCACTTATTCCAATGATACATGCATTGCTGCCATTGATCAAACCTCTTTTAAAAGGAGCTCTTCATTAGGCACTGGTTTTCAAAACAAGGCACATCTTGTTAAAAAGCCTGGGAGGCAGTAAGTCATCTCCCTTTAAAGACCTTCAGTGCCCTGAAAAGTAAGGGGGGGTATGTGTGATTAAATCAGGGTAATATAATTTGGGGTCAAAACAATCAGAAAGACAATTAGATGGCTTTCTTTAGCAGCGTTTAAAATAGTTCTAAAGTCATTATACAAACATTGTTTGAATAATGGCAGCACCATTGGAATACAAGTAGCTGCCAAGGGACAGCTTTAAGAAAAGTGCTCATTTGGAGCTATACATTCTCTTTGATTGTCAATAAATTATTAATTTAACAGTCATATACATGTATAGTACATTGTATACAGTCATATTCAGAAAGTTGTGTTGTCAAGAATTTGGTTGATCCACCTTTTATGAGAGTTCAGTTTTGCTGCTATGATTACAAAAGCTGTTAAGTTCTAGAATATGGAAATGGGTAGAAAAAATTCAAGAAGTCATAGGCTAAAATCAGAATTGCCCTATATAGTTCTATAGAATTGATGCTCCACATTCCTTGAAATATAAAAGAATCATACTCAGTTAAGAAACTAGGGATCCCTCGGTGGCGCAGCGGTTTAGCGCCTGCCTTTGGCCCAGGGCGCGATCCTGGAGACCCGGGATCGAATCCCACGTCAGGCTCCCGGTGCATGGAGCCTGCTTCTCCCTCTGCCTGTGTCTCTGCCTCTCTCTCTGTGTGTGACTATCATAAATAGATAAAAATTAAAAAAAAAGAAACCAAAGAAACCAAACTTCACCTAGGTATTCTAGTTTGTGAGCAAGGCATTTACCATTAACAAAAAAATTCAGTGATCCTTAGAGTGTAGGTTAAATGTCACCTGTGGATCGAAACACATCATTTTTAGTAGTTGGTTCTGAGTATAGACCCCAAAGTAGATGTGTTGTAGAGCCACTGTGTACTACTGTAAGTTAACAATATACTATCAAAATATAGAGCCATGAAACTCCTCACCCAGTGAATTTAAACTCTTGTGATATTCAAGACAAGAATTTGGGAAAGGGAATAGAAAGACAAGGAAAAGAAAAAGAGGGAGAGGGTCAGAGGTAGGTCATGGGACTTTTGAATTATAATTCATTGAATTCATTTGAGGGAAGAGTTTATAAGTGCTTTCCACAAACCACCAGCAAATAATTTAAAATCTGAGGGAATAGTTCAGATTCAACCCCAGCTGAGACTATATGGAGAACCAAGAAAAGCAGAAAGAATGTAATTAGCTGAGTAGGAATTTTTCTACGAGTTCAGATCTAATACCTCAGTATTATATAAAGGGCCACGGGATCATTAGTGATTAGCAGGGATCCGGATCATAATGATGAGAGATCAAGGCCAGGGGACAAAGATGAAAGAGCCTTCCTGCTTAAACTGAATGTTGCAAATGCTGGTGCACTTACATAGGGAAGGTCAGCCAGCACTTAAAGAAGTAGGGCAATAGTCCCAAAGCAACAAATGTGTTCCTCTCTTTCACCCCAGAGTTAGATTGGATATGGAGATTAACCAAGCTTGAGCTGACACAAAAAGAATGTCCTTATTTCAGCCACTTATAAGGCCTGGAAATTTGAATCCTGTCTGCTTTAATGAGCTTGGATATTGCCCAGAAATTGGGGAAGGGAACCTGCTGGGTCCTGGATACCAGGGTTACATACCCAACTAAAAGGTCAGTGAATAAGGTGGACAGATCCAATTCCCGATCTTTTCTGGGTACACACTGGATTGTTTGTCCACTAGGTAGACAAAATAGCTCCTAAATTTTTTAAGCACAAGGGAGTATTAGATACCCAGTATACACACAATAGATATGACCATTGTGGAAGAACAGGTGATATGATGTTAGCCTTTGTTTGTTTGTTTTTTGTTTTTGTTTTTTTTTTTTTTTTTGGAAATGGATAGCCTAATTCTCATGTCTGCTTATCTTCTATAGATTTAAGAACCATCCATATATTTCTTACTTTGAGTCTTCAGTTATTGTCTATAGTGTTTGTAGCTTCAGGATTGGAGTGGCAGGCTCTTAGTATGGCCCCAGGTAGTTGTAATTGAATTCAGTGTAGTTGGTGTAGTTTGAAGCCCATTTCTTAGAGAGGCTCTTGGTTTTAGATTTACAAAGTTCACTTGTGGATCCAGAATATAGAAAAGGTGGGAGATTGCCCTGAGTATTGGGAAGTATCATATGGCAGAAGGAATCCAGGGCCAGGAGTGGGGGACCAGGTTTATTGTGTACCAATTGTGTTACTTGAGGCAAATTCTAGTTTCCTTCTAGGCAAAATGTATATCATAATAACCTGTTGGATCTACTTCAAAAGGTAGTTTTAAGCCTTATCTGAGATGGAGTAAATGGAAGGACTTGGCTTATTAAGTACTGTGCAAGTGCAGTATTTTGTGTGCCACTACATATATTTTGCAGGTAAAGGTAAGGGTTATAGGCCTTGAGCTGTAAAGATATTTAAACCAAAATATAAATGAAGATGGAAACTTGCCTTTGGGAACTTGGGAGAATAGAGTAGTTCTCGCATTGATAGTAGAAACAAGTGAATAATACTGTTATTCCTTCATAAGAAGTACTATTCTGTTGCCAGAGTATTCCCTTCTGCAAGAGATTGATTGATTGATGGATAGATGGTTGGATGGTTTGATTGATTTATGAGAGAATGTGCATACATGGAGGGAGGGAGAGGGAGAGAGAATCTTAAGCAGACTCCGCACCCAGCTTGGAGCCCAACATCGTGCTCTGTCTCTCGAGCTCTATCTATCTCTTGGCTCTGAGATCATCACCTGAGCCAAAATCAGGAATCTGACAGCCTGATTGAGCCACCAGGCTCCCTACAAAAGATTTTTCAAAAATTGCTTCCTAAAGGGGCCTCTAGGTGACTCAGTCAGTTAAGTTTCTGGCTCTTGATTTTGTCTCAGGTTGTGATCTAAGGGTGGTTAGATTGAGTCACACATAGAGCCCCCATTGGGCTCTGCACTCAGCAGGAGTCTGCTTGAGTTCTCTTTCTGCCCCTCCCCCACTCATGTGCATGTGCTCTCTCTCTCTCTCTCTCTCAAATAAATAAATCTTAAAAATAAAAATGCTTACGAAAAACCTGTTGGATAGAAAGAAACCAGCCAGCTTGCTTAATACTATCAAGTCCAGATTTTCAGCAGTGGCACTGAAGGTATGCTCTACATAGGAAAAGTAGCCAGACGTCGAGGCCTTGATTCTTGTACTCACAGAATTTCTTCTTTGAGATTTCATTAATTCCCATTGCTACCTTCATATCTTAGGGGAGAACAAAAGCTGGCTGGAGTTCCATATTTTGGCTTAATTGGTCAGCTATAAACATTTTTAAGCAATTGTTATTCTTCCTACAGCAGCAACCCACTTTTGCTGCAGAGATAGCAAAACCTCCCCCAACCCCTTGCAGGCCATTTTTTAAAAAATTAACTTTTGTATCTTTTTTTCCCCCTTCTTTCCTCTGTGTATTTAAAAGTTAACAGAGGCTTCTGGGGAAAGAACACTTTGCCACTCTATCTCATAGAAACACCAGTACAGATACAGGCAGCATCACTGGCTCCCACCAACATGGGCATGGCTCCAAGAGAGGATGGGGGAATGGAAGGAGTGGTTTGGGATGTTATGGAGTAGTATACACTCATATTTTCTTCTGTTGAGTTTCAGAATCTGCCCTACTAAAGAGTAAAAACAGTGCCCTTTGTCCGAAGTCATTGGTTAGAGGGATGTTTTCTGGAGGTTTGTTGAATATCTTCCACATAGTGATGCTTCATAAATTCACATTCTGTGAGGCACAGTGTATCTGAGCCAGTATAGTATATTGGGGCATTCGATTTAGACAGTCTGTTTGAATACCATATCTAATACTGACTTTCTGAGTGACTTGGACAAGTTTCTTAATCTCTCTGAGCCTCAGTTTATCTGCAAAATAACAATAATACTAGTATTTACTTTTTAGGATTGTTGTACCTGAAGTGTGTGCTCAGCAAATGGGAGCTATATTATTAGGCTCTGGAGAGTGAGGGAAGATTAAAAAGAAATTTCCATTTTCAAGGAGCTTACTTACACTGTGGTTGGAAGTGACTGAGTAGAAGAAAACTGACAAGACCATACAGGGCAGAGAATAGGCATGACATGAAGGTGCTGCAGATAATGAAGAGTTCAGCAGTCTGCCAAGGACTAGGATGATGAAAGATTTCAAGATAGAGGTGGGAATTCCTCTCTGGGATTTACAGTCTGGGTGGGATTCAGGTATGTATGGTGCAGTTGAGAAGGCATCCCAGATGGCAAGGAGAAATACTGATCAGAACACAGTATATTAGGGGTGGGAGTATGCCAGAAGTAGAAAGTGAACCAGCTTTTGAACCAGATGGATAAGCTTAAGCCTATCTGTGCTGTGAGATTTTGATTGGACAAGTATCTTAATTTCTTTAGTCTCAGTTTCTACAACCTTAAAATGGGTACAATCATCTCATTGAGTTGAAGGGATTAAATAAGATGTTTGTAATACCTAACATGGTACCTGGCACTTCACAAGTATTCAATAAAATGAAGATAATCTGTGTGGTATTTACAGAGGACAAAGGGAGGGCTGTTTGTCTGAAGAGCTGTCTTGCCTTGTGTAGGCTAGTCTTGGAAAACAAAGCAGAAATGTCCAGTTAGGGAGAGTGGAGAGGAAGCCTAAAGGCCAAATTAAGGAGTTGGGGCTGTTACAGGCTATCAGAGCTATCAAGGGCTTTCCAAGAAAGTAGGAGTTTAGGGTGGTTAATATCAAGGCACTCTGAAATCTGTTTTGGAGGAAAGAAGCTCACCTTGCGCATGTAAGGTGACAGGGGTATAGATTAGGATAGTGGAAGGGTGACCAGCCCTGGTCATTGTGGTCTCTTGAAAGTTTCTGTCATAGAAGGAGCTAAGGACTAAACATGTGGAGTTAGGGAGCCTTTGTTTTGTTTTGTTTTGTTTTGTTTTGTGGGTAGACAAGTGTCACTTGTCCAGAACAAAATTAGTATAGATCCATAACTTTGGAAAATAGAACTCACTCAATATTCAGGGACTATAAAAGGTGGTAAGTAACTTTAATACTAAATAACCCCTAGAACCTGCTTCAGCTTAAATAATAGCATTTTTTAAAAAGCTCCTTTCCCCTTCCTATTAATGAAGATGAGTGTGTGCCTGTCACTGGTTTCCAGGAAGGTATATGTACAGATCATTTATAGCCATATGAAGTTTGAGGTTAGGATTGTAGTGGCATTGGGCTAAATGAGGAGGGTGGTGCTAGCAAAATGGTAATTTTGATGACTTTACTTGGTGACATTATGATTTGGATGAGAAAATTCTGTCCTTTCCCTGGGGTTTAGAAGTGATTTAATTAAAAACACAAACCTAGGAAATAGTTTTGGATATTAGGGGATTTATTTATGTTGTCTCTCATTTTCTCCTCACCTCTCTCTTTTTTTCCACCCATTGCATTTTTGTAGTGGGAGTATAGATGGTAGAGCATGTATTTCTAAAGGAAGTCATACTGATTATATGGACACCAGTTTTTTAAAACTGAGGAAATTGCAACCACCTATTACTGTTCAATGGCAAGCCTTAAACATATTAAGCAGGAAAGGATAACTGACCTACCATTGATTTCCTGAATTTCACTGTTCTCTCATTCAGAGGGCAAGGGCAACATGGTGCTAATAGCTCTGGGGTGTCTGGGGTGTCATAGGAGTTAACTATAGCCAAAGATTGCATCCCTTGGAAGGAGGATGCATATGCCAAGGGGATTGTGCACAGTGGTTGACAAACACAGGAAGGGAATAAATGACCAGGGAAAATAGAGGCCCTGGGCGGTTAGAGGACAAAATAAACTGGCTTAGTCCTATTACTTCTGAGCAGGGGCAAAGAGTGTATTTCCTTTCTCATCTCTTGAGTTTATTTAAATTATCTGTTGGGGTAGGGGTGGAAAGAAAGCATGATTTTATAAGGCTGATTAATGTTAAGATTTAGACATGTAGGTTATATCCAGGTCCTAACACACCTTTTCACTCCAGCTTAGAAACCGAAGACTGCAAAATAAACGTGTTCTAAGGGAAGGAAGGGGAGAAAGCAAAAGACATGTCCCTACTTTTTATTTTAATGAGTGGCGTTTTTTGAATATACATTATTTTTGGATTTTTTTATATCCATGCCACCCAAAGAGATCCTCCAAAGTAGCTCCTGGCTAGGGAGCTTGAACCAGGGGTAAGTGGCATTGGGCACAGGGTATTCAGGTTGCTGTTGTCATTAATTTTGCTGAAAGACCCTAATCAGAGACCAAGTCTCCCCTCCTTGGTGGGTGGCCCTGATCTTGGAATGGGCCTCCATGCAGATTTCAGCCTTGCCGCCTCCTCCAATCCTTCTGCCTTGTGCTCCTGCAGTGGGACCTCTCTCTCTCTCTTCCCTTTTTTTTTTTCAATTAAATGAATTAATTACCAGGCATTTAACTTTTTGCCAGACTCTTTCATTATGCCCTGAGTTGTTGCTGAGCGGCAAAGGGAAGTAATAACATTCGCAGTGAGGGGCAAATCCTGTTAATGAACAAATTAAAGTTCAAACAGTGATTCAAGTTCACAACCTCTCCATGGCTCTTCTCTTTAATAAGAGTTATACATGTTACTTTCCTGCTCTTTTCTCCCTTTTATTACTTTTTAAGCTTTTCATCAACACTGCCGGGGCATATTTGAGGCTCCCAGCCTTTCAGCCCTGACAAGGACTGGAGCAGTTATAATCCTATCTTAATTTGGCAACTTTTGTAAAACACATAAAGGGCCCAGGGTTACCTTTGGTCACCAGGACCTGGTGAACATATAGTTTCCACCTCCTACCAGGGCTCTGTGAGTTGCTCCTCTCTCTGTGCATTCCTCCAGCAGTCAGGATCTGATCACTCACCCTTCCCACCCGTGGGCACTGCTTTACTGAACAAGTAAGGCTGAGGTGCAACTGAGCCCTTGCCTCTCTCTATTCTTCTTCTGTCATCCTCTTCACCTGCCTGGTTACACTGCTAGGGAGAAGGGGACTCAGTAAGAAGAGGGAGGAGTCTCTGGACTGAAAACTGGGAACCTTTATGGGGAAAAGAGTTTGAGGTAGGAAGGATGCTTGATCCCTTCCTGACCACCATTATTACCAAATGCTGCTAGCTTCGCTAAGGGGGCCATGCCTGCAAAGGTGCTGAAAGGCCCCAACCTTATTGGCCCAAACCAGAGCAGGGCAGGGGCCTTGTGGGAAGGAGCCTGGGGAGGTGTCCAGTGCCTGCCTACTTCTCCTTTTTTATCCCCTCCCCATACTATGGATTGCATGGGGGCCTTTTCCACCTCCGTGCCTGGCTTCTCACCACTATCCCCTGAGCGTGGTGGCTTGATATAATCACCATGACAACTGCAATCTACGAGCATACACATAATAGAGATGAAATAGACAAAAGATTAGCATGCCATGAAAAGTACAATAAGTTTCTTATTTAGCATTTAGATAACTGTCTTTCCTTCGGAGCAAGCTTCAAAGTTGAAGCCAGTTTAGACCAAGAGGATTAATTCTTTCTCCCGCATGCTTCATTGAATCTCTCATTACCAAACTTTGTCTGTATTGATGTAAGATTTGATTGAAGATTAGAGCATTTAGCAAATCTTGCTTTTCTGCATGTATCAGGTCCTTTCAAGCACGGATCGCAGTGCCCAGTGGTCAATACCCTTACTTTTATCCAGTGTCTGCTTCATTTAAACTTAATCAACTCCATCAACGAACTGGAACAGGGAAACGTCCCTGCGGTAAGAATGTTGTGCTTTTGTGGGATAATTCTTTGCTCTTTCCCGATCCGTTGCCGTTAAACCTAAAATTGCACTATGATGAACTTTTTTTTTTTTTTAATCAATATGATAATGACAATTGGGTCTGAACGCTCTGGTAGGAAGGACTTAGACTAGAGCTGAATCTGGCTTCCATCACCAAAACAACTTCTGGTCCTACGATAGTCTGCCTCCTTTTGTTTGTGGCTTTAATACCTTTTCTTCCCTGACATTGAATATTGCTCAAGCTGGAAAATGATGCATCTTTGTAGGGAAGGCTCATATGTCACAGCCAGAAAGTGAAGCAGACCGATTGGTTGTGTGAATTATCTGACTTGCTGCAGTGAATTATTTGCACTGTTTCCCTACCTAGTCAACAAGTTCCTGAGGTATAGTAGAGATCAATCAAAACTGACAGCCCGCATGTGAAGGCTTTACTGTGTAAATCTGGCGCACTCATCCTGGCCATGCCGGCCCTGGCATCTGTATATCATTTTTATACTGCTACCAGTAGAGCAATTTCAAAAGTATTTGCAAGGAAAATGCGTGTCCCCATCTGTTCCTAGAAGCATAAATGTGCCACCTTCAGAGGGTTTTCACTGGTAATCATATCTTTAATGATCAACAGACTAGTGATATATATTTTTCCATAAAATGGGGTTTTTTTCACTTTATTGTGATTGGCTAGAATAAATAGCTTTTCCATATGTTAGGGAGATAAAATATAAGATTAGCAGAGGTCGTTTGTTGGATGGTAAACAAAAGAAACAATTCATTCCAAATAATCTTTGAAAAGAAGCAATGACAAAATTAAGTTGCAATAACAGAGCATCTGAGGCCCCACATCAGAAAACAGACCTTGTTCCTCCTTGGAAAAGGAGCCGTTTAAGAGCAGAAACTTAGAGTCTTCTAGAGGACTCTGGTGGCTTATTTTCATGAAGCAGGGGAGGGAAGGAGCAGGGTAAGAAGGAGAGGCTAGAATAATACTTGTTTTTTCTATTTCTAAGGTCATATTTCCTATTCCTTTACTTTTTAAGTTTATTTTTCAAATTCCCTTCCCTTTATTTTACTTGCAATTTTCCTGTCTTCACTGTAGCACCCTCAGTAAGTTGGTGGGTAGTGTGTTCATAAAGTAGGAAAATGCCATCCTGCTGAATTTCTCTTCAGGCCTACAGGGAGATGGGGATTGTTTGTATACTTAAAAAATTAAAAGGCTGGCTTCCTCCATGGGAGATTTCTCTTCTCCCATAGAAAAGGGTGACTTTGGAGAGTCAGGTACAGTACCAGCTTTTAAGTGAAATTCCAGAGCCATGCGGAAGGTACCTGAAGATAGCCAAGACCCACCAGGGAACCCCCAGGGAGTGTTCATAGCAATCTAATCCCACCTGTATAGGTTATGGTCTGAAGATACAACCAGGCCCTTATCTGCTTCCTCTGAAACACCTGCACCCATAATCTCCACACTCAGCACCCATTTCAAATGCACACACTCTTAGTTCTGTAGACACTGTTAGCTCTTGGGGAAATTTGGAAACTTCTCCAGGATCTCTGTGTAGAGGTTTCCACTGCCTGCTCAGGAATCTCCAATTCTATTTTGTTCCCAGGGTTGGGAGAGAATCTCCTGTTCCACAAAGGACTGACAATTGTAAGATGCCTGGATCTATCTAAACAATGTCTTCAGCCTCCAGGCTCTCCAGAAAATAGGTGTAGAGATGTTTACACATGTTTTCTGTAAGTCAGAGTATTGAGAATGACAAGTTGGGGTGGAGGTTTCTCTATAAACACTGAAAGTAAGACTAGTTAGTAAGTTAACTGTAAAGTGGATTCTTATTTTACCCCCTTGGGACAATGCGGGGGGGGGGGGGTAAACTGTCGTTTCTGTATGTTACCCACCCTACCCACATACTCCACAGAATTTTTTTTTTTCTCTTTCCAAGTGCCTGCTGTTCTCACTGCAGCAGGAATGTATGAGTATTGGAAATATGGTCTTCAGGTTGGTCCCAAGCAGAAAGTCTACTAGCATCTTAGACCTAACTTGTGTTAATTTCCTGGGCCCAGTGAGGCTTGGAAACAGTGACAGAACAGTAGAAAAACAGCTTACCCACATCTCTGACCAGAACAGGATCAGAAAGCCACCATCAAAGGTTTTCTTTTAAAATTTCCCCCTTAATCTGAGAAACATAATCTTCTAGGCTAGGTTGCACATACTTAGGCATAGACTGTATAGGACACTTACAGGTAGATCCTATTTTGCTTGATCTGAAACCAGATTTGCTGTAGTATTGCAATTATGACTAAAAGAAAGGGAGGTCACACTTGTGGTTGCACACTGTATTGTGATTACACTGCAGATCTGCAGTCTTCAGTGAGTTTGCTTGCCACAAGGGAATTCTGGCATGTGTTGTGTTTGAAATGATTTACACTCATTTCAAAAAATTGAATTTCCTGATATCTATGTATTTTAGTTTGAGACTCATTTTGCATTGAATTTTTCTGGGTTGTTTTCATAAAATGAAGTTAAAAAAAAAAACTCACTAACTGATTTTACGTGGGAGAAATAAATGTATGATGTTTGCTCCGTCCCTTGTCTAGGAGGATGAGGCTGTTACTACCACACATGGGACATTTCCCACTCTGTCTTCTTGTGCCCAGGGGTCCTGTCCAACCCACAGGCCTCCTCCAGGAATGTTGCTGTCCACACTGGAGTAGAAGACGCTGAAGAGCTTAGTATTGGGGCTCATGTTGGCTGAGGCTCTGAACCATAGAACTGCAGGCATCCAAGTTTTTCCTAAACCCTTGATTGGAGCCCTTTCTAAAACACAGTCTTTTGCTGCTTCAGAATCACAGATCCTCTACACTTGCATATCCGTGGCAGAGATGGAAGTCTTGACAACTATAGGACAAGTACTGCAAATTTTAAAATTTGGGTGAAAATTACTTGCAGCAACAATGGTCTTTCCCTCCACAGCCTCACTACTACCAAGGAACCTCATCAGTTCAGGCTTACTTCACTGAAAATGTACTTAATTCCAGAAAAACTACTAGATACCTATATGTAACTGCTTTTTGTTAGCCAATTTTATGAAAACAGCCCTTCCACCTTAGAATATTGAACCTAAACTCTAATTCAGATATTTGAAAATATATGCAGTGTTAATTTGCATGTAATATCATGACCGTAGTATTATGCATAGTATTTGGTTTTTTAGATACCCCTTAATAAGTCAGGGTGGGGAGGCAGTGTGGTATTTTGAAAAGAAATTCCGATTTTAAAAATAAACTTAAGGAAATGCCTGTTTTGATTAAGGAAAATAAACCTAACTGATCGTTAAGGCAAAGTGAACTATTAAGATTTAGTGTCAACAGTCTTTAAGTTAAATAACTGATAAAGTGCCACTCGGAGCTTAAAAATGCCAAGATGTCTAAAGCTACCTGAAAATGAACAATTTGGAGGAATTGAAGTTTCTTTTTTGTTCTCCCTTCCTCTGAACAGCATGCTTGCAATACTTTC